>NW_021319309.1:4977503-5137406 GCF_001605985.2 Dendrobium catenatum | reverse complement strand
TGGATCTCCTGTACGATCCTGGATCGTCCTGGACGATTTTACTTAAACGATCTGAAACGACCCAATTTGTATATGTGTACGAACTGACTTCGTACAGCTGATCGTCCTGTACGAACTTGTTCGTCCAGTCGGACGAACGGTTATTACAAGGCGGTTCTAGAAACTGCTGAAAACTGTTCTAAGTCGGTTTATCGTTTGAACGGAAAATTTGTGATCGTCTGGACGAAAATTTTCCAGAGAGCCGATCGTCCTGGACGATATTTATTTCGTCGGGACGAAAATTTTCCAGACAACCAATCGCCGCGGACGATTAATTTTGTTTTCGTCTGGACGAAAAATTTCCAGAGAACTGATCGTCCTGTACGATATTTATTTTCGCTCGGACGAAAAATTTATCCAGAGCACTGGTCGCCTCGTACGGATGCGTAAAATTTCGTCGGAACGAAAAGGGTTTACAGTGAACCCATCGCCTGGGACGATAATAAATTTCGCTGTTCGTCCTGGCCGAATAGGACTTAGAAATTTGTTCCAAAGCAAGTTCCTATTCGTGCAAGTTGCCTTCGTATAGGAGATAACGACAGATCGTCCAGTACGGTAAAATATCGTCCTGTGACGATCAGTATAGAATTTCAAGATCTCCTTATTTGTGTGTGTGGAGATTTTATTCACTCAATTACAATCCACTCCCTTCAAAATTGAATCAAAGAAAGAACAACATCAATTAAACAAAATATCTCATGTGAATTTGAATTGAACTTTTCGTAGCTGGGAGTCTGATTTTCCTGAAATGTAGACACACAGAGCAAGTGCAAATCTTCTGAAAAATTGTTATGGAGATAACTATACATTTGAAACCAATAATGTTTGAATCATCAAAAATAAACATAAGTTGCATAAATATAAACTCATTCAAATAGCAACTATTCAACAAGGCATTATAAAGTTGTGCTAAATAAATAACGATTTTGATCGTCCTTAATTGAATAAGATCACTGGGAGAAGTAGTGGAGCGGTTAATAAACGACGAATGGAAGCGACGATAATTGTATAGCTTCAATTATCGGCTTCTGAACATGAGATGGAGAGGTGGTGAAGTTCTTAGGATATTCAGTCGCTCTCCAATATCAAGTATATGTACAAAACTCTCTTTCATGTGAAGAATGAGATTCGTATGTATAGTTTTAGGTAGGGGCATTAGTAATTTTAGTCAAAATCCTAACACTACGATCAAAGACACCGTGTTGATTCTTCTGATTAAGAAAAAGTTTCATTTAATGTGTAATTGCTTAATAATATAATATAAAGCAATCTTGAATTTGTTAGTACTTTCTCTATGAAATGCTCAATTTAACAATAATCATGCAAGATTAAGAGATTGCTTGGTCATTCAATTTTCCACAAAATTTCAATTACTTCAAGTGTTATTTGGGCACATTCTGAACCTAGATTGAAGCCTATTGGTGTTGACTTGTTCATCTCATCGAAATATTCAAATAATAAAAGTTATCTAAAATCGGAGTTCAATAACTTTTTTTAATTTACTTATGAACTTTTAATGCAGCTTAGTTGCAATGAAAATTCCACGACGATCATTCATCAAATCTAAAGTCCATCCTTCACCATTAGCCATGGAGATAAGCGAATAGTTATAGTTATTTAGCAATCAAATTAAAAGTCTTTTGTTCTATCACTCATTTCTATTGATTTTATAATTGGTGATTACATCATAAGTAAATAACTTAACTTTCAAAAGAGATGGTCTTTCTTTCTATAATGGCCATTTTACTTAGATACTAAAAACGTTTGGCCTAACAAAAAAAAGTACCTAGCTAGGTTACTGCAGTTTATCAATAATAGCTTCATGTCTCATTCATCAAGAGAATGATGACTTTCTTCATCGATAATTGTGAAGAACAATATTTTTATTTATCATTAAAGGAAGTGAGTCACACCTTATCAATAATAGCAACAACATAAATCATATTTAATGATATTTTTTAATCATGATATTCAATAATCATATGTAATTATTTCTTATTAAGATTCGTTCCTTCGTATCCATTCTTTTTTAATAATAATTTTTTTTTCTTTCAAATTAGAATCATGAATAATATCAATTCAAAGACATAAAAAAAGTTCACGCGCTAATAGGCTTCGATTTGAACAATATTTTTCTGACTGCTTGTAAAAAGCTGATATAGAGAAAAACTAACTTTTGAAAGTTGTTAAAAATCACGTTCTAGTGCAAAAATTTTTGAGAGCAGTTTAAAAAGAAATGACTAAACAAAAAATTACAGTTGCCAATATAAAATCAAAGGCCAATTGTAAAGTTGTCACAGAACAAAATTCTTAACTCTCTAATAAATGATAGTAAATATGGAGAGCTTTCTCAATTCATATGTAAGATAAATATTCTATAATATTTAACTTAAACAAAATCCTCAATTGTGAGAGATTAAAAACATAATTAACATTGAGAAAGTAAAAAAAACTTATTAAATATGAGAAAATCAAAAACTGAAATATGTCAAGCAACAAAAAAAATGGAACATATCGTTCTCAATTTAATTGCAATGCTTATACTTATTAAGTTGATGTGTTGAAAACTGATAAATCGATTGGTTTTAAGGTCTAATATTTATTTAATATTATGTAGTTAAGTTGTCTTTTCAACAAATTAATCCACCGTGAATTTAAAATGATCTATGGTATTTAGTTTCTGTGATGCTTCCAATTATGAAGCTGCCGCCACGTACTTTTCTATATGCATCATTTGCTCGTCCAATTCCACTGATTTGCGATTGAGTTTTTGAATGTTCAAAAAAGTAAGCGCATTTATTTAATGATGTGATTCATTTATGATTAGATCATAGGATTGTATAACTAATGCCCGATTAAACCACACACCGAATCTTCACCTCTTTTTAATGAGCCCTCCTCATGGGCATGACTGATCTTCCAGCTTACCACTCCCCACTTATAAGTTTTGCGACTTCCTCCACATTTCGATGACCTCACCCGTCACAAATACAACAGCCTCTTTGAAAACTCTGATCCACTTCTTGATTTTACTCATGCAAACCACTACAAGAAAATCGTGTATTACCGGAGGATAAAATCATCGGAAAATGCCAATCAGTCGGAAATAGTATTCCGGTGCGAATTTTCAGGCGGATTTTTTGTTGATGGTAAGGGCGCGCGTCAGAAAAGTTCAATAACCGGCGCAAAATAGGCCGTCGGAAAATATTTCCGCGGAATTATTCATCTGCTACAATTTCGGGCCGAACTATTTGATGTGCCGGAAATAAAAAAGATAAAAAAGTATACAACATGTGTCTTTTTTTTTTTCGCCGTCAGAAAATTCTGTCAGGAAATGAAACTATTTTCTGTAGTGAACCAATGTCCCACAAGCCCTGTATGTTGTCACAACATCTCATTAGATGCCTATGTTGAGCTTTAAATGCGTCACTTTTTGCATTGTGTGCACCATGTGATTATCATCAATGCATACCCGGACTTACATCCATGCCCACTCTCTCAAATCTATCCTTAGCTGTCCAACAAGTCATTCGACCCAACCTTCCTCGACCTCCATGGTCATAATTTTTTTTTTTCCCTCTCCAACAAAACTCTCCTTTCTAAACAACTTGTTGGTTCACCATCAAAGTCATTCTAGCTTCAAACCTTACATTGCTACTGACATCCTTTATTGTTTAATACAAAATTTAAGTCTTCGATGACCTCCAAATTAGGGGTGTCAATTTTTGACAACGACCGAAAAATTCGACTCGAACCCGACCCGAAAAGTTCGGGTTAGGGTCAAACCGAACCCGAAACGAGTCGGCGTTCGCAGTTCAAATTTTGGACCCATTTCAAAAATCGTTCGGGTTCGGGTTAACCCTTTGACCCGAATTGACCCGTTTTGACCCAAAACCCGTTTTGACCGGTAAACCTGAGAATGACCCGATTTTGACTCATGTTTGACTCGTAGAAAGAGGAAATAGACCCGTTTTTACCCGTAAAAGAAGTAGATAGAACCCGTTTTTTACCCGAAAACATATCAATTTTTTTTTAAAACGGGTCATTCAGTTTCGTCAGGTTGACACCGACCCGAAGTGGGTCGGTTCGCTCAGGAAAACGACCCGCATTTTAAAAACGGTCGGGTTCGGGTTGACCTGAATAAGTGTCGTGTCAGTTTCGAGTTCGACCCAACCCGACCCGTTTGACCCGAAATTGACAACCCCTACCTCCAATTATCTTGTTGCACTTCTCATCAAGATGCTCATGTGATCCTTCCATCAAACCCATCTCATGATAGTAGAAAAAAATTCCATGTCACACTCATATCACCTTTGTTATTTTTGTTTTATCTCTCTAATGCCCTACTCTCACAATTCCTCATTCCCCTCAATGCTACAACTGGCGCTGAACTCTTCATAATAGCATTGTTATGTATGTAGAAAGTGAACCCAATGATCCACTGTTTCTTCAATTGCAAGGGAACCTTCATCACATAACATTATTAGAGTTATTATCTTTAAATATATAATATAATAATATCATCACATGCGGCAAAATGTGAACCTAATGATCCTTCCTTTTCAGTTGCAACAAACTTATCGTAATTTAATCATTGTGTCAGGCCAAGCTCTGCAGCGTTCAATTGATTTGAAATCTTTTGATCAATTACGCCTGAAAGCATCTTATAGCCGTATTTTATGGCCTTCACATATTGTGAAACTTAACTGGATCTATAGCCTGGATCTAGCCGTTGGCGATGACTGTCTCTTACCTCATGATCCATTCTATAATTCTGTAGATCAAGAAATATTCTTGGATAACTCTACGCAAAGGATTATGATCAATGGTCTCTATCACATGATGGCTAACTAAATTCCATAGGTGCTGCTGAGTGGCAGAAGAGGCTATCCCTAATATGAGATAGGCTGCGAGCCTAATCCAATAAATTCGCACCTTTGCATTTTGTCTATCACCCTGCGTTTAAGTGTGGTAGTAGGAATATTTGTCAAACCTGCAAAGGCATCCCTCTCCAGCTGCATCTGATCTCTCGAAGTCGTGTATACTTATCTACAAATAATACATAATATAAGATTAACATGTGTATAATCGTCACCTAAAATATTTCTGTAAGTATAATATCTTAATACGTTACATTATGCCTCCAGAACTAGCTCATCCACCACTGTTGATCCTACTGACTCCCCATGAGTGTGACTATGTAACTCAACCCGCAGTGGGTTCTCTACCAAGCAATCTCCTTAATGCAATATACTTAGATAAGAATAAAATAATAATAAGTAATAAGAAAATAAAGTATTAATGCACCATCACAACTCGAAACCAAAATCAAAAACATATTATTAATAGCTAGTTATTATCCTAGTTACTTGTAAAGGGAAATAGAAATTTTTTGGGGGGGAAATTTGAGGAACGCTAGTCTAAATTTCTTTGAAATTTTTGTTACTAGAAAATAATTTTATAGAAGCTACTCCAAACAAAGCCTTAATTACGAAGAGAAGCCATATAAACAAACTCAAAGAAGAAGTACAGTCTGATGAGAGCTACATCTAAAACCAATACTCCTGAAACAAAGATAAATAAACGAGATAATACAATGCTCGTAAAAATTAGAAGATGGGAAATAAACAAAAGGCCCCCAATAAGACTAGAGAATCAACTAACGAAGAAACAGACTTAATTGAACTCAGTCGGCAAACAAAAATCCCACATGCAGAAAATTCAAGAATATGCAGGAACCAGCGCGCTGGTTGCCTGAGTAGCAGACACAGAGACTATCCAAGACAGCATTGACATGAACAAATTAAGGTTGCAGACTTAGTGGAATTCCAACAAATATAAAAATTCTGTTTGTTATCAGTTCCTCGTATGATATGATATATTTTTTACTCATTGGTTAATGTACTACTTAGCTAGTTCGCCTCCAATGTATATCTTTTCCATCTCTAATATCCCAAGTGATTAAAACCGCCTAAGTTGTCGCCGATTGGATACTAAATAATGATGTTATATCAAGAAACAAAATTGTACACTATATATAAGATATCAAATTTACCTAAATATGTAAATAAAAATAGTGCTAAATATCTTAATAATAGTATAATTCAATCTCTTAAGAGAATCCATTCATTTGTAATGTTATGAGTAAACTTGTTTTGCAGTTTTGAAGGGATTCGAAACATGATTGCACATAGGGAGGAAGCCTGCTTCGCTTCAACTAGCGAGCCGCAAAGCACTATACTCAGATTATTGAACTTGACGTCCTCTACTAAGTGGATAAGTAAATGAAACCATGACTTTTTTCATCAAAAAAAAAATTATGAAAAATCATGAGAAATAGGAGTTAAACAAAATTATAATTGTTGTTTAAAAAAACAAAGCCGTCAAAAAGTCCTTTCTTCAAACAGTCAAAAATAAATCAGTCTTTTCTTTTGAGAGTGAGTAAAATAAATTATAAATGCCAATAGTTTTAATGTATGAATAGATAATGAATTTTTTCTCACTAATTGAATATTTGCGTTTATTAAAATTGTGCAGAATAGTTAAATATATATATATATATATATATTATATATATATAATATATATATATATATATAATATATTTAAAATTACCCGACCCAAAACTCTTTGGAGAAATTTTAAGGAGCACACTCCTTGATATATTAATTAGTAAAATGAGAATGAAATCAATAATTTAAATTAGGCCTCAAATTACTTATCATGTTTTTTTTTTAGTTCAAATTACTTTTTTAATTTTTGGCCGTATTCATAGAATGCACTAAAATGTTTGGTGCATCTGAATGTGCCAAACTTTTTTATGCTTTCTATTTCAATACGTCAAAATATTTTGCGCTGCATTCTTTTGCTTAATTGTAAATTTTTATTTAGGCTTGGTTTGCGACGGTTTTTTATTGCTTTCTAAGAACGAAGTTTTAGTTACAAAAATAAAAAAATTGTATTTCAAAACTCCGTTTTTAGAAAGACAATATAAAAAAGCCGTCCCAAACGAAGCCTTAATTTTTTTGTTTCATTTATGCTCCTTACCAAAATCTTATAATTAATGATTGTGCCCTTTCACCAAAATATTTCTGATAATATATATTTATATATATATGGCACTGTCTATTGAAATTTTTGACATGACTTATCATTCGCTGCCATGTGCTACTCAAGACATAAATAAATAATACGGTTTGAATTTTAAACGTACCATCTTGATATTAACAATAGCTTAAATTAATTAATCAACAGTACTCATTAAATGAACTGATTTTACCTTAAAATTTCAATACAATACGCTATATATTAACTGCTAATATCACGCTTTTTTCAAATACTAATAAATAATAGTTTAAATAATAATAATAATAATCATAATTATAATTATAATTAATAGTTGTTAAAATCATTAAATACTAATGATGATCAATATAATTATCTCATAAGTTATTACTTATTAATTATTTATAAAATGGCAATTTTAATTATTTTTCTTTACATAGCTTTCATGATTGGGTTATTAATGAAGAAGCCACACGTGATATTGCTACAACTCCATGCCTAATTCACAACCACATTGCTGGTAATAATAAGCTGTAAGGAAAAAGACATTGAGAGAGGCTGATGAACGTACTCATCATATATGCAAAGGATTAAAGTTTTTCTCTCTTTAATTCCTCCTAATTATGAGTTCTTAATTACGTCATTAAGTTTAACAACTTGGTATTATTTTATAAATATATTACTTTCGACGAGCTAATCAATCCATAAAGCAATGAAGGAAATCATTCTAGCGAGAATAGACTCAACTAACTAAAAAAAAAAAAATCAGTGAACGCCATAGCGTTCTACGTGGTCAGCTTTTATTCTCTCCTTTTTATTTGGAGATTTTATTGTATAACTTATATTTTTATTTTTAAGGAAAAGTTGACAACGACAATAGCAATAATATCAAGTATTTGTCGCACTACGTGGGGTCGGCTACATTAATCCTTTTTCTCTATTGTGTCCTGTTAAAAGTCAAATTCTCGTTTAGATCTAATAAGGAAAGATCAGTTATAATATTCTCTATCCAAGCCTGTTTAGGTCTACTTTTACATTTCTTAACATAAGTCAAATCTAATAGCTCTACTTTTCTAACCGGGTCATCAGAATAAGGCTGCCATTTTATGTGACCAAACCATCTAAGGCGACTCTCAATAATTTTTTCTTCTACTGAAGTTACTCCAACATTTTTCACGAATATGCTCATTTTGTATCCTATCTCTAAGAGTTGAGAAGTTCAATTTATTAAAAATAAGTCACTTAAATATTGCCTATGAATGCATGTGGATAATAAAAATATAAGCTCGTTATCATTTGATCACGAAGTAGTCACAAGACGATAAAGAGTAAGGTTTCATTTGGGACAGCTTTCTTTTGGCTTCTTAAAACAGCTTTCTATTATAAAAATTAAAATTTGTGTACTAAAAAATTGTTTTAAGAAGCAGTAAGAAAGCCGTCCCGAACGAAACCTAATGCGATATAGCAATCCTAAAGGATCCTACAATTTGATGTATGTGTGTAGTCATCATCATCGTAGTTATAATTTTGATTTTGAAGGATTTGGATAATATAGCTTTAGTCAACTTGAGCTGATTATGATTTTGATTGATGAAGAAAATTGATGCCTAATTGGTTTATTAAATTAGTGAACAGTGAAAGTTGGTATGATTTGGTGTGTTTGCAAGTTGTTTGCTTGTATGGTTAAAGCGTTGAAAGTGTAGTGTTTTTTGGAACCTTTTCAACAAGATTAGCTTTTCCAAGCTCTGAGTTTAATTAATGTGCCAAATTAAGTACTAATTGTGCTCTTAATTTTATTGTAATTAGATTTCAAAGTCCATTAAAATATCAATTAATTATGAACAACTTACCAGCATCTTGTCGGTAAATATTTTTATAATGTTTATTTTATAAATTAGTACTTAATCATCTTTGTAATGACAAAACTGATGAGCATTATAGCTTTTAATGAATATTTTAAATTATGATTTGATGAGTGGCGTGCACAAAGCATTAACTATGCAATTATATGGCTTATTGTATTAATAATATATAAGAATTTAGGAGTAACAAAAACTATACATATAGAGAGAGAATATATAACCCTAAAAGACTCAGGCTTTGTTTGGTACAGCTTTATTTCTGTTTTTTTTTTTTTTTTTTTTTTTGTGACGAGGAAGCACTGACTTTAGGCCAGTACGAAAACCCCGGTCGATCTAGCATGCAACCCACACCAATTTACACGAGCCAACACTTAAGGCTTTTGCTGCTTGCCAAGAGATTCGAACCAGGGACCGAGGCTTTGTCCAGCCTGTTCTTCACCACCCGGACAAACAGCGGTGAATTTCTTTCTGTTTTCTAAAGCAACTCTTTAGTAACAAAGCTTTCGAACTAAAAATTTATGTGCTAAAGAGCTGATTTAGAAAGTAGTAAAAAAATTATCTCAAATAAAGTCTTAATATCTTTCTTCAACTTGTCATTATCTTGCATTCACAATTTACCTAGTTGACAAGTTGCAGCTTCAACTTTACTCTTGCTCTTCAACGTTTGATTCAAGGCACAAAGTTTCATATGTTTAAGCTTAATTTTAAGATGATAACTTTTTTTTATTAACAGATTAATAAACTAATATTATTAATAGAGTTATATCACTCTTGCTTCTACATTAAGAGGGATATATAATCCTAATCATATATCATTCTTGAAAATACTAATTTGTACGTTAATTAGCTCCTAATTAAATATATTATTGATATATCATAAAAAATAATCATGACTGGGCACGAATCTTGAGATAAAATTGTGTTGGAACCTTTGAAAATTTAATTCGGGATCATCCAAACTTTGATTTTAGCAAAATTATAGTTGAATTGAACATCTCGAAAAGACGAGCCTAACGGCACTAATTTGACCGAATCTGAGCCCAAATGAGTCAAAATTGAAAACCCAAAGCTCATTTGGAAGGTTCAAACCATAAATTGGACGACCAAATGATTTTCAAATGTGACATGCTTACAGTCGAATCGAGCAGCTCAAAGAGACAAAATGCATTTGAATACTCGATAAATTATCTATGATCAAAAGAGTTGAGTCGATATCGGCCATCCATTCGAAACACTCCAAACATATCCTTGATATTCTCTCTATTTTATTGTCATGCCACTCTCAAAAAATTATAAATAGACCCTTCATTCTTCACTAAAAAAGGTGGTGGGGGGGGGGGGGGGATAAGGAAGATAAGTAATAGAGGAAATAAAGAAAAAATTAGAGCTCTCTTTGCCACCAGACTCCTCGCACACCCAATCACCGCCATCATTGGGCTTTCGTCAGACTTCCACCTGGCCATCGACAGTTGCCAGACTTTTATCCAACCACCAGCTGTCGCCGCACATTCGCTTGGCCACCACGGGAACCAAATTTATGCCCAATCACTAACCGTCATCAGACTTTCACCAAACCACAACTGTCAATGGAATTTTGCCTGACCACAACTGATGCTAGATTTACACCCGACTACAGACCATTCTGATTTTTGCCCGGTCACCTGTAATTGCTAGACTTCTACTTGGCCATCAACCGTCGCCCGACAATAGTCTTTTTGATCTTTGTTGCAAAGCGACACGGTCCTTCCGACCACATTCACTTAGACTCTGGTCTTCTGACGCTTGTCACATGCAACTACGGTCCTTCTAACCACTATCATCAACTATGATATTTTCGACCTTAGTCGCTTGCCGATTATTGTCCTTTCAACCATCGTTATAAGACAACGGTCCTTCAAGCCGTCATAGCCTGACTATGGTCCTTCCCACCATAGCAACACAACTACTATCTTTCCAACCTTTGTCACCCGCGCTGAATATGGCCCTTTTGACCACCATTCACCGATTACGGTCTTTCTGATCTCTGTTGCTTTCCAACTACGAAACTTTTCAACCGGCGTTACCAAATAATGGTCTCTTTTGACCTCGTCGCCCGCGACTGCAGTCTTTGTTACCATAGTTATTCGAAACCTGATCTTTCTGACTTCCGTCGCCCTCAAACTATGGTTCTTCTGAACACAGCCATTGACTACGATCTTTTTGACCATCCGTTGCCCTCCAAACTACGGTCTTCTGACCATCATCGTGCAACTACGGTATTTTCAATCTCTGTCGCCCGACTACGATCCTTTTGACCTCTATCGCTCGACTATAGACCTTCCAACCTACATTGCTCGCCAACTATGATCTTTGCCGACAAACGAATATTGTTAACACTGATTCTTCCAACTCCATTATGTAATGCACCTATATGATGTATATTTCTACATTGAGCCATGGCTTTCCCTCCAAGGAAATGCCTCATTTGTAGTGAATCAGCTGCAAATACTAGTTGATTTCATTTAAATGCGGGCAAAGGCCCCATAGTATTTCTCCCCTTTTCATGAGTTTCCACGTAAAAATTCAAGTTTCTTATAAATGCTGCACTTCTACTCTATTATCTATATGCATGCTGAATCTTCATACAAATTAAGACGCTAAACATTATATTTCTCAACTGTCGCGAATGTCTAGTCCGCAACAATTGTTATCTTAAATTAAGCTTAAACATATCAACCTTTTTGCTATGGAGCACATGTTGAATATAAGAGTAAAGTTGAAGCTTCGACTTGTCAATTATGTGAGTTTTGGACGCAAATAATGACAAGTTGAACAAAGACAAAAATCATTTAGCTTGAAAGAGACATCACATGGCTTGTTTTCTCGGAGCTCATGATTTCTAAGTCATACAAGAAGATTTCTTATCATTTTAAAGTACTTAAAATTCATAACGGACGTATATATACTATACTATTATAAAAACTTTTCACTCAAAATAAAATATAATTCTTTTTATATATAAAAAAAAAAAACTCTTCATTAAAAAATATATTTAAAACATTTTTTTAGACATTTAGTTCAATTAAGGCAGACTCATACACACATCGATCATATACACAATATTCAGAATCAAGATCTCTTAGTTGATAGACTAAGCTCCCAACCAAACAAACCAGAGAACGCTGTTAACATTTAGACTCTTCGTCACCTCATCAATGTAATTCAAATTCATTTAAGTGATATTATAATCTATTTGAGATAGTTTTTCTTACTAATTTATTTTTAGATTTCAAACTAGTTTGCTTGACTATTATTTTAAAAATAATTTATAATAGAAATCTATTCTAACAATCAAAATAGTTAATAGATAAAAACTTTAAAAATTAGCTGTTTGATTTCAAAATATATTTATATTTCTAATATTCTCTGCAGCATTAAAAAAATTCTTCGTTGCATAATAATATTACAATTGTTTAGCAAAAAATAGTACAGCCATTCTCCAATAGATCATTAGCTTTATAATATATTATGTTAGTCTATTTGGACGGTTGCAGCTTTTACAAAGACGATTGAAAAAGTAATGTACAAAATTATATATATTATAGAAAACAATTTTCAAATATAAAAATTTATTCAAAATAGTTACAAGACAACGTCAATAAATATTGTAAATGTGATGATCTAAAAAGAAAAACAATAGAGAATGTTTCAAAAGAAGCCTGCAAATTTGTTTGGGATAGTCCAGCATTTTATAAAGATGATTATTAAAATTGTTGTAAATAATAACTTTTTAAAAATTATTGCAGAAAGCTTTTCAATAAAAAATTTATAAAAATAGTGAAAAGTCAATTGCCATACATAAATTATAGTTGTGGCATAGAAAAACAAACAATAATCAAAACATGCATGCACTTGCTATATATAGTAGTTAGATTTAATAAATAGGAAATATATCATTATTTAGTTGAAAATATTTAGATATTTTAGAAACATTCGGTAAATTGTTATATGCCGCACGTGCCTTTTTCGCTATAATGAAAAAGGAGCACCAACTTGATAAGAGTGCTTATTTGCTCTTATGAGATAATGATAAGAAGGTCACTTTTTTTAATAATTATATGATTATAACGCAGCTCTCTTTGATTTGTTAAGTTGGAGTTTGTCTCTCAATTAAGAATTAGGAATTTGAGGTTTCGTTTGGGACGGTTTTTTTCTGCTTCTTAAAGCAGCTTATTAATACAAAATTTTAATTTTTATACTAAGAAGTTGCTTTAAGAAGCAATAAGAAAGCCAAACAAAACCTGAATCTCTTAAATATATTTTTATTATCATTATTTGAAAAACATATTATTTTTTATTAATTATTTTTCTTAATATAAAATCAGTCGAAAAAATATTTCGAATAAATATTTAATATGTTATGCTCAACAATAGCTTTGAAAGAAACACAAATACATCAAACAAATTTAAAAAGTATATTTTAACAATATAAATCCAAAATTGATTATTTTCAATTGAGATTATTGTGAAATGATTTGATTTATTAGTTAATGAAGAATATTTTTGTAATGTTATGAATTTAAATCATAAATTTGATAAAAAAAATTGTTATAAAATAATGATAGTTTGAAGCAAATTATGAAAGTTCCAAAGAAAATAAAGCCTAGGCATAAAATATGATAAATTGAAGCTAATCGACGTCATTAGAGTTTAATTAAACTAATTAAAAATGTATTAATCAGCTTTACTTGATTATTAACGTGTAATATTTTTGTTGGTCCATTATCAGATGGGCCATAGCCCATTCAAACAAATCAAGTGGGCCGTGGGCGTTCAGAAAGTCTCAAGACATAAATACGCCTGACGTTGGTTTATCCAAAAATTTCATTTATTTGAAAAGAAAATTTGTGCCAGCGTATTTCGACATAAATTATACTAAAATTAATTTAAATTTTACTATATTGTTAGGAGTATTTATTATAACAGATACAGATTAATGCCTAAATTTTGTTTAAAGATATAGCAAGGAAGAAGATAATAGATGATTAGGTAGAGATCTAGAGAAAAAATTATTAAGAGTTGATTCCATTAAAATAAATTTACTAGGCATGTAAAATTACATAAATGGTTTTCTTCCCAAAAGATGAGATTACATAGTTAGAAGCATTTGATTGGCCTTTTGAATGGAGTATATATTATTGGTTAATAAGTGAAATGTGCTGATGACGTTCTAAAATGTTGATAAGATGAAGATAGTTGAGTTGACGACAATTGAGATATCTCAATTAAAATGATTATGGTGGTTAAGATGATTGAAAGATGACAATCTTACAAAACAACAATGAACGGATGGAACTATACTGATGGCTGAGAGATAACGTTAGAGAGATTTCAGGAGGAACAATAGTTGGACGATAACAGTAGAGTGACGTAATCTCTGGATCTGATCATTTGTATTGTAAGCCTGACAAAACTTTAGTGTTCTTCATTATCTTTAAATTTCTCCTAATTTTAAGTCAACATCTATTTTCAAATTAAGAGTGTATTAATATTTATAATTGTTTAGTATGAAATTGATTAACTCTAGTTAAAAAATAAAAAAAAATTAATTGTCAAACTACCCAATTAATTCGTTGATTATATATCATTCTTTTAGCATTTAAAATGTATTTCATGAGTTTAGAATTAAGGGATATTGAACCGATTTTTTAGTTGATGTGTCCAATATTAGTTATAAATAAATAAAAATGTTGTGTTGCCCTATTCTCAAATCAATTTCTATGATTCTAAGAGTTATTCTAATTCAATATGTTTCAGTAAAAAAAAAATTGTACCATATTTTTAATCATTAGATGTTTTTAGTGTCTTTTAGCTCGAAAATTAGATTTTTTTTTTTTAAATTTAAAATTCATCCACTTATATATACATATTTTTATAACAAGATCCATTATTCAAAAAGAAGAAAGATAAAGTCCATGCCCCGAGCCATTGCAACAACATAAAAAAGACTCAAAATAAATAGCGCGAGGCAAATCACAGATAAAATAACACAAACTGCGGACTCATGAATGGAAGCCCCCTGCACCATCCACTTGACAGCCATTAAACCACCATTAGGCGAGGAAGGACACCACATCCAGCCTCCAAGCAATCTAACACAAGTCCAAATCACCTCGATTGCCAACAAGCCAAATCAGCGAGGGGGACAGCTAGGGGATTCCTCGATCATTGTCCACACAGCCAACAAAAAACCATCGCCGAAGAACAAAAAGGAAGAGGAAAAACCTTATTTCTTATTCCCTTTTTTTACGTTTTACCACCATAGAAGACTAGGGGTCAGCAATGCTTAATAGGCACAAACCTCCTACAAATCGTCAAAATCCTCCTCCTCCCCATCAACACGACGGAATCACTCAAAATAAGCCCAATCATTGCATCAACACTGAATTTTTAACATATGTAGCCACCTGAGACTTCAAATCACTAGCAGACATAATAATAATCGGGACATTGATAAAGGAGTGTTGAACTTCCAGAAATGCCAGTTGGACACAGGAGGAAACTACGAGTAGTAGTGGACTAAAGACTGGGTAGAGGGAAGATACCAAACCTGGGACAGAAAGCACCCCAGAAATTAATTCCCAGACAATTTCGGATCGGGTCAAACACAACATCCACACAGAAAAGCGAGGCCTTATAGTAGTATCACATTGGCATAACTTCAACTTAGAGAGAGCAAAAAATGAGAAGGGCCCCAAAGGAGAAGCTAAAGTCTCAGAGCCGCCGTCACTCCCACTACGAGGTTAAATTCTTGATAGGGACATATGGGAAGGAGAGGGGAAGGGACTCCATTACCAACAACCGGGCCCTCAGAGGCCAAACCAGGGGACCAAGTTTCACACGCATCAGCCTGGTTTCCACAGAAATCCATTATTCGCAACGGAAATTAGCCTAAAGTCAGTATTCACCGATTGAACATTATCTCCAAATCATAGCACCGTCAAAATAGAACCCGCATTAATCAAATTCATCCCATGCAAACGCATACGGAGCAAAAAACAAGCCAATAATAGGTTTAAGTATGTGTTAGGACCACATTATCAGATGAGGATGTTAAAAATCCGGCAAATTCCCTTCAAATGGCCCATATGAATTACAATGCAATCCATATAGAAGTGAGGGATATTATCAAAAAACACAGACTGAATATAGCAATATTAGGCGACCCACTCAAATTTTATCATGATTTGTTTGGTGACATCTAATTCCACGAAGAATGCGAGCAACCGAAGGTTGGGAACCCGAAACAGTTGCTGCGTTCGATTTTCAGTGTTGGCGGCCAAAGAGAGAACCCAACCTACAAGAGGATTCGAGGAGAGAAAGATGGGCCTAAGATAGGAAACGAAACTGCATATGAGAATAATTCGAGGAATCAACCTCAACATACTAAATTAGGGGACAATTTCACCACTTTCATATAACAATTATTCAAACAAAATAAGATCGCATTGAGAGAAGATACGATAGTAATCAAATTGTTCACAGCTTAATCAAAACGTTCTAGTGGTTAAGAACCGTGATCAAACAATCACCAATGAGTTTCAAATATGAGAGAAAACTTTCGAATGCATCAATTAAACGGTCGCTTTATGGGAAATCGATCAACCAAAGCAAATTCCAATGGCGCAGCAAGCGAGAAGAAATTTTCTTCCTCCGAAATCAAACAACGCCGCAAACCCCGATGAGAGAAATACACAAATCATGAAAAGTACTGAAGACGAAGAGGCCACAGACAAGACCTCCTAAACGAAAAGCCGTAAGAAGCTCCATTCAAAAATCCCGGTCACATTAGCTGGGCAGATGCCCATTAAGGCCAAAAAATGAAAGCCAAAAAGCACACAAAAAACAGGGAGACTATAGAGGAGAAGCTTCCCCGAGGCAAAAATGGCGGCTGGAACCATCCTTGCAGTGAAATTCCGGAGCAGGGGGAAAAACCCTAGCATAGCAAGCATCGCCAAAGAAAAACCTTCACTAAATTCATACACTATAATATTTCATAGCTTATTGAGATAGTTTGGAGGTTCCTATTGTTGAGGATAATGAAAGTTTCCTTTGTATTTGAATCCCATAATTTTCCACTTCAAGATTTTCGATCATTAAAATTCTTTGATATTTTATATGCTTAATTCACAAACTATTAGAGTTCTTCCATTTTGTAAATTGACTATTAAATTGCATACAAAAATATTTTGATTTATGGCTATTATTTTTTTAACATTTCCATGTTACTTATGGCTTTCCAATAAGATAATAGATTATAGAATGTCTTCTAGCAAACATTTGAGTTAGGAGGCTTTATATTAATCCCTCATTCATTTATTTGATCTTAGGAACTATTTTTTAATTGGATTTTATTGCATTATTATATGATTATTCTGCTACTTAGACATCATTTGGGGCGTCTTTCTTATTGCTTCTTAAAACAGTTTTTAGTATAAAAATTTATAAACTTTTGTACTAGAATCTGTTTAAGAAGTAATAAAGAAAGTCCGTTCCAAAGAAGCAACTTACTTACTTTGCAGATAAACTTTTTTTACTAATTTACTTTTCACCACCATGGCCAATAATTCATTTTTGGCCACTTACTTGTTCGCCAATATTTTTTAAATTTTTGTCCTAGAAAGTGCTTTTATAAATAACTATTTTAAAATTTTAATTTATTACAGTAGTTTTACAAAAAGTAATAAAAAAGTATCCCAAATGAAAACCTTGTGATTTCTGAGAGACAAAGCGCAAGAGATGTGAAGGTTTAAATTTTGTACTTATGATTTTAAAATAAATAATGTTGGAGATTGCTCTTTAGCATTATCTTCAAATTGTTCTCTTTCTTAATCTTCTTTATACCATTCACTTTTCATTGTTTATGTGATTTTCATACAAATAAGATGATGTTTTCACCACTATCTTTTGTAGGATTTTATTGTAATCCTTTTGTTGGGATGTTGTGTCTGCTATATAACCAAATGACTATTTATGATATTCATAAGATCATATTCTAAGTTATAAATAATTTAATACGAAAAACTAGAATATGAAACTTAATAACATTGAAAAAAAAATAGAGTGGAAGGCGACGAAGCTGCCATAGTCAAGTTTCAACAATAAAAATCATATGAATTTTTGAATTATTATGAAAAATAAAATAAGAAATGAATTTGAAATTTTATCAAATTTTAATTTATATTTCCTTCTTCATCAAACAAAATCTAAAATTTAAAACTGTTTTATTCTCATTTTTCATAAGCCAAAAAGCCTTAAATGAAACTATGAAAGTTGGTTTATTTCTCGGGAAGCAATATCTGGATCTGGACCAGTGTAGTTGGGGGACGAGGTAAGGCTGCTATCCTGTGGAAAACATGGTGGCCCATCTGCCAGTTCAGAGTTCTTTCATTTTGGAACTAAAGCCCTTGGAACAAAATTCATTAAATGGGCCACAGATGAAAGCTTTCGGCCTTTTGCTTCGTAGTTCCCGTCATTCTGCCCTATTTTATACAAGGATTATAAAAATTCAAGCATCTTGCCATTTTAAGGTTGCATATTTGTCTCACTTAGGGGCAAAATTATTTAGTCCGGGTCATCTAAATAGAGCAGGATACATTCGAATCTTTTTCTGTCTACAGTAAAAGCGCAGTCAAAATACCAGTTTACTATAGTAGTTGCGCTTTGACTTGCGCATTTTACTTGTAAACAGTGATAATCCGGTGTTCTCTATATTATAATTTCCCCACTTAGGGGCTGTTATTTTTTCAAATAAAACTAGATTATTAATTTGTACTTACGAGTTTTTAAAAAATTGATATTCATTATATATATAAAAATAATGCAAAAATTTCTACTTCATATTGAAAAAATAACCCATCCAATGAGCAAAAACGTTCTTTCACCGCAGAACAAAAGTATTCTGTCGCCCAACCGAGCATTATTTATGCCAGCCACTGCATACGCCATCAGTTCTATTGGTCACCAATCATCTAATATTTTTACACTTTACACTACATTCATATCACTTCAAGTCAAATATATATATTCAATATATTCTCTTTAGCTTCGTTCTCCAAAAAAACAACTTCAATCCTTTCAAAATTATATTTTTTTTATTTTGAATAGCTTTTTCAATCAATATACTTTTGTAAATTAGTGGCATTCATTTTAACTTTAAAAGTTAGTCTTTCACGGATGTTTTCATCATTTCTTTCATAAAATTTATTAATTTTTGTCAGTTTGAGGTTTTGAATATTGGGGTGTGTTGTTTTTTCAATTTCCATGATTAGGAAAGTAAAACTTAAAACTATGTTTTTTTATGAAAAATTTTGCAATATTCCCCCCAAAAATTTAATTAGAAAAATTACTTTTTAAAAACAACAACAATAAACCTTTGTCCCACTACATAGGTCCGGCTACATGGAATTTTTTTTTCTCCATTATATCATCTTAAATTATCACAATTTTTTAAAAAGAATTAATGTCATGATTATTCGATAAATTTTACGCTAGTTGTCGGACTAACTAACATCAACTCCTGACTTTTCTTATCCTAGTACTTGGACCTGGTAACGACAGTTTTAAAAAATTATATTTAAAATTAAAAAAAAAAACGACTGACTTAAAAATTTTAAAAAAAAAATTAAAAGTAATTAAAATAGAAATATAGACCACCTCCGATGAATAGTTCCTTGTCCTTATCCAAACAGGCAATGCCATACAAAATAAGTTATTTAGTACATTAAATTCAAAAGCATTCCAGTTTAACAGTTAAAAACTGTGAAGCATTCCTATTGTAACAGCATAAGCGAAAAACAGGATGTTTTTAGGCTTCGTTTGGACTGCTTTCTTTCTTGCTTTTCTTAAAACAGCCTTCCTAATACAAAAATTTAATTTTTATACTAAGAAATTGCTTTAAGAAGCAATAAAAAAAAACATTGTCCCAACAAAATCTTAACCTAGTTTTAAGGAAAGAAAGCAGCGATTGATAGTCTCTGAAGGCTTAATAAGATTTTTTCTGCTTTCTTGTTCTGCCATCTTTGCGATTCTGCTTCAATTCTTTGCATGACGCTTTGCTTTAAAACCTGGATATGGTTCGTATCCTGATGGAGGCTTTCAATTGCCGTGGATCAGAAATGTTCATGAAACTCTTCAAGAAAATTCTTTGAAATTACAATGATTTTGATTATATTTATTTTTTTTAAAAAAAAAATTTAAGGTTTAAAAGAAAAAAAAAATGTTAGATATTCTATTAGTTCTAATTAAAAGATTTGGATTTATTTGAGATTATGCAATACAAATTTTTAATAATTTAATATACAACAAGATTGTGAAAATTAGACGGAAGATAAAATCGAAAGAAGAGATTCGAGATTTAATGGTTCGATCAGAGTTAAACTGAATGAGAATGGCGTTAATAAATATTAAAATCATTTAAATGATATTTCTAAGTGACATTATAAATAAATTAAATTTATTTACATTTAAATAATTAGTTTAATATATAATTTTATAATTAAATATAAAGAAGTATTAGTTTATTTTATATATTTAGTTATAATTTAGGCATGTTAGATAATATATAAAATTCACATTATTAAAATTATATTATAAATTTCATTTTAGATCATTAAAATAAAAATTAATTTTATATTATATAAATTAAGGGAAAAATCAACATTAAATAAATTATATTATTTGTATAATATAAAATTAATTAAAAATATATAGTGTTTTAACTTCACCTTATTTATTTAATCTCAGATCAGTTAGGCATTTTGTCTTAGTATTATTTATATAGTGTTTTAGTTGTATAAGAAAGCAAGTCATATGCAATGGTGGGGCAATGTGAAAAAACTTTTGTTGAAGCTTGTTTATCAAATGATTATTACAAAAATTTATACATCATTATAAAACAAATATATATTAAATTTAAATTAATTTTGTAAAATTCATATTTTATATTAATTTTATTAAATCAATTTATATAATTAAGTAAATGAGATAATAATAAAATCGATAGGTTCTTAAAAACTGAGGCTGATTCACCGGTCAAACTATCGGTTCAAATCGTTTTCTCTAAGTTTTGGAAATAGTCCGGATCAACTAGCCAACCGGTTCCCATTTGAATTGGTCAAACCAGTCGGTCCAGTCTGATTTTAAAAATAATATATGCATCACAAATCTCAAAATAAATTTAATGAGTTTCAAGCTCATCATGAAATTAGTATTATATATATATATATATATTCAGCCAAATCAAATTAGGATCAGAATATTCTCAACAAATTAAGAGGGAAAAAAAAAGGTAGATGGGAAAGAGTACCTCAAGCAAGACAAAGAATGGGGCCATTAGAAATGCTTGAGAAAGGTTGTCAAGAAGAGCTGGTGCTCGTTTCTGCAGAAAAATATCATGCAAATCAGATATTTTACATTGAGTTTAACGGTAGCTCAGTTAATAGGACTTAATATCTCCTGAAAGGTGTTAAGCTTACCTCGAATACTCCATGGCCTATGAATTGCCCAATCCAGCAGATCAACTGAGCAGCAAGAACTACCTGCGAATTATATATCAAAGAAAAGAATTAATCACTAACACAATCCAATGATTAGTATGTTAGATGATTGTTTTGCTAGAAGGGTACCAATAATTGGTTCAATGATAAGGACAGTAGAGGTCATAAATATAAAAAAAACTTCAAAACAACATTTCTTTGTTGTCTTTAAACTATTTGACAGATCAATTGGTCTATATAATTCAATAAAATAAGTGCATTTCAGGATGGTTTTAGATAGAGAATCTAAAACAATATCAAGGACTTTAACAAATGTATATTGATAGATAGTATAATCATTTCATAGATACATCAATATGCTGGTCTTTAAGGTTTTCTTAAATCGGGATCAAGCTGTGTAGCGCATTGGCAGATGAAAGCTTATTCATCCCCGCTACTCGTTCTCGAATCCCATAAACCACCCAACAACAACAATAATAAGCCTTTATCCCACTATGAGGTTTGCTACATTAATCATTTTTCTTCATTGTGTCGTGTTAAGAGTCAAATTTTCATCTAAATCTAATAAAGAAAGGTCATTTCTAATATTTTAAAAAAAAATTCTTAAATCATAACGGTTTTCCTAATGATGTTCAGTACGTAGTTTCTCTTTAGACACATGTAATTGTGAGATCTTGCTCTAGAGGAAGAAGCACTTCCTCTTCTTGATCTTGAGAGAGGAGGGAGAGAGGGACGGGGAGAGGGTGAGCAACAAATCAGAAAATATTATTGCTTGACCATACTCTATTACAACCTAAAGCCCCTATTTTATAGACTCAAAATAGTAACACCAAAAGCTACACTAATGGCTATACAAGCCATACAAGAAACAACCTAAATCTAGAACCAATATCTTACAGTAATAATAGAAGTTGATTGTAAGATTTGAGTTTAATAAAATTCAGGCTTAGGGTAAAAAGTAACCAGCTAGTTCTGCAGCATTTCATAGTTAAGTTCTTATTTTTAAGTTTATCAATGGAACTATGCTATGTTAGCTTTTAATTAGAGACTTCCAAATTATTAGAGTAATTAGGGATTTGTCATCCACAAGGTAGGATTTGATTTATTATTGTTGTTTTAGAGGTGATTAGTGTTTAGTTTGACTAATGATGTCAATACAGCTTAAGTTAGGCTAACTATTGTTTTATTAGATTCACCAGATTTCTTGTTATGTATTAATAAATATTGGAGTAACTATGAGCAAATTAGGCATTAAAATGTATTAATTAATGTTTATAGTGATTAGACTAATTAGTGTGTTGCTGGAATAGTTGAGTTGATTAGTAATTAATAGCACTAATTAGGAATATTAGTGTTTATTTGGATTGATAAAGGGATTAATCTGATTTTATTAAGGGTTATTTACAAAATCATGGCCTGATTAGAGATTACATAAAGATTAGATAAAATAACAACTAGACAGTTGTCTGGATTAAAAGATGGGGGTTTTTAATCCCTTAATTGTGTTGCTCAAGGTGTTTCGCCCAAGGTTTAAGGGTTTGCTTACTCTGCAACTTTAGCCGAGAGTTAGGCAGGATTTAAAGTTAGTCCTGTCAAAAAAAGTTACTGTGGTGATTCAATTGGAATTTAAACTAAAACAAACATTTAGACATCCATCTCTAAATCCTGAATTCAATCAATCATATCGACAGCAGGATTTGAAGAGTTTAAGGCTCCAAAGATTTAGCATCAACTAAAATTAATGTTTTTGGCAACCAAACTCTTTAAGGATTTAATACGCCAGAAATTTACAAAATCAGAACTTACACAGTTCTTAAGATCAGATTTATTTAATCCTAGGTTCTATTCAAACTGGCTTGATCTTATCAAGTTCACAATTATCAGAGTATCATCAGGCTAATAATTGAAGAATAGAAAGAAACAAATTGTACGAATTGCCCAAAAAAAAGGATCAACAAAAATCCAGTTCTAAACAAGCAAGAAAACAACAAAAAAGAAAAGAGGCGGAGGGATTCCACCTTCCAGGCCAGGGAGAAGCTGAGAGCTGCAGCGAGGGCTTGGCTTCCGAACCAGCAGAGGAAGCAGAGGAGAGCGGCGAGCGATCCGGCCTTCTTATCCAGTGCGATGTAGAAGAGTGAGTAGAAGACAACGGAGATGAAGGCAAAATTAAGGTCGAAGCCGCCGAAGACGGGGATATGGAGGAAAGGAGGGGTAAAGTAGAAGAGGATGAGGGAGGTAAAGAAGATGGGCCAAACGAATAAGGTGTGGATGAGAACGTTCACAGGGTTGCTGTGATACGCCCCGTAGAAGGAGAAATGCTTCTCTAGATCAAGCAATCCTTTTCCCATCTTCGATTCGACTCCGATCGGTGCAGTTCTCCGGGATTGAAGGGTATGTATAGGGTTTTTAGGTTGGAAAAAAACGACTGGAATAGGAGCAAGAAGAGGATGGAGCTATCGAGGGAGGAAGAAGACAATCTTCGGGAGAAAGATCAAACATTGACTGACAAGAAAATTAATAAATGGGAAGGCGGCGACAGAAATTTTTTTATGAAACTTCGAGCGAATCTAACCGGACGCCGTTTGTTTCTGCCCATCTTTCATTTACCAATAAATGAGAGGAAAAAAATACTTTGGAAAGTTGAAACATTTGTGCGATTTTAGTTGACTTTAACAAAGTACATAGAATTATAGACTGAAATTATTTTATTTAAAGAATATATTATTATTCACATAAATTGATAATGGGAAAATTTTATGTAAAGATATTACTCACATGATTTATGTGAGGGTGGACTAAGGAGTCTTTATATTTATATATTATTTTATGAGCTACATCAATTTTAATATAAATTTAAGAGGTCTTAAGTAGTGGTGGAGCAAAAAAAAAAAAAGTAGGGACATAAATTAGATTTTAAATATTTTCATATGGGCTTAGATCAATAGTTTTAACTCTTTTTATTTTAATTTGTTATTTAAAAAAATTAAATATGATATGATAAAAAAGTTATAATTTATAATGTCTATTATTCATATTCTAAAAAAATTCAATGATTGATTCACTATTAATCCAATCAAAAATTTATTTTTCAATCTAAGTGATTAGTGTATCATTGATTCACTAATTTCTAATTATATTTCATAGTTAATTTTTTATAATAATTGCTGCAAAACCAATGTTATTAACTTATAATGCATTTATCTTAATAGAAATGTTAAAATATTTAATTTATATTGATGAAAGTTTGATTATTGTTGCATTCCAGAACATTCGCAACAGTAAAGATATATAGAGTTTCGCATTCTGGTTTTGTATGAATATCAATCACGTACGCATATAAGAATATTGGGTGCAAGTTTCATAATAGACACTAGAATTTTTACGTGGAAACCCTAAAAGAGGAAAAATTATGGGGTCATGCCAAGTTAAAATGATTCCACTAGAGTTTGTTATTGGCCACAAAGGATGCCCTTCCTTGAGAGAAGGCGTTGACACAACGTACACATATAAATCACGTAGAGCATATTACAGGGTTGGATTTGGATGAATCCAATGTCATAAGACTTGTTCTCAAGAGAATGTTAGTGTGTCTTTTTGTCGGTAGGATTTTAGTTGTGCTACAGAGGTCAAAGGGATCATAGTTGGCGGGTGGCGATGGTCATAGGGACTATAGTCGGGCGACTGAGGTTGATGGGACCCTTGTCGGGTGGGAGAGGTGGGAGGAACCTTAGTCGGTGGGTGACGAACGTCAGAGGGTCTATAATTGGCAAGTGAGTATGGTCAATGGAATCATAGTTAGGCGACGGAGGTTAGAGGGATTATAATTGGGCTATTGAGGTCGATGAGATCATTGTCAGGTGATAGATGCCAGATGGACAGTAGTTGGTAGGTCATAGAGGTTGGATAGACTGTAGTCGGTAAGTAACAAAGGTTGGAGGGACTGTAGTCGACTAGCGATGGAGGTTAGAGGGATCATATTCAACATGTAACATATGTTGAAAGGATCGTAGTCGGGTGATAGAGATCAAAGAAATCATAGTTGATGGGTAATAGATTGAAGTCAGAGAAACTATAGTTGTCATGCGATAAAGGTATGAGGAATCATAGTCGAGCGAATAAAAGTGAATGAACCATTGTTGGACAACATAGGTCGAAGGGATTATTTTTAGGTGACAAAGGATGGAGGAATCGTAGTTAGTAGGCGACATAGGTCAGCTAGAGACTAAATGGTGGCCAGATTAAGGTTTAATGGCATGGTCGGTCAAAAAGTCTAGTAGTGTTGACCAAACAGTAAGGATTTATCAACAGTGGTGCCTGGGTGGAGCTTAGGGACTCTTCAAGCTTTAGAGTTCTCTTGAGTTTCTAGCCCAGGGTCCATGACTCCAAAAGTTCCTTTCGTGTAGGGAATAGGGTCTATTTATTGATTTTAAGAGTATCATGCATCATATAATATAGAGAAGATCAAGGAAAAAATTTGGAAGGCTCCATCAGACGACCCATATATATTCGCTTGATCATAAAGCATTCACTCAGCATTTAAGTGCCTTAATGATGTCAAAAGTAAGCTATCATAAGCTGGTTGGATTCGCCTCATCAATCCACTTGATTCAACTATATGCATGTCATATTTGAAGATCATTTGATTTTTAGATTTATATTTTGAATCTTCCAAATATGTTTCAGTCCCTTGATTTGAGCCCATTTGGGCTGGGATTACACCGATTTTGGGGTTCTTGGATTCATCTTATTGGGACATTCAATTTGAGTATAAATTTACATAAATAAGATTTTATCTAATCCGAAAATTAATTTTGAAAGTTTCTAATTTAGATATGCATCAAGATTCATTCGCAATCAAGGCGATTTTTCATGACATATTTGTTTCCCTCCTATTTTTTAATGTCAAAGCTCGTCTAGTCTGAAAATATATGTTTAAGATTTTTAAAAACTTATCAATTTGAAATTACAATTTTAGAAAAATTATGATGCTTGAACGCTCCCTAACGTCAACATGGATCTCCCCTCAGGATCATGAAACTAAGTAAAATGCTCTTGATCACATCAATCAGAGCAAAAAAATATTAGAAAAGTTTTACTCCTACATTTGCCTCAAATTAATTGTGGAGGCTCTATTGGGCTTTGAAAGTGTTAAATTGAGTCCATAACATTGAAAAATTGTTGTGGGGACCTCAAAGACATTTGAATTGAACTTTCTTAACCAAAAATTGATTTTTTTTTTTTTTGCCACCTCAAAGGAGGCAGCTTTGTAAGAAAAAGTAAGAATTTTTTTTTAATGTATATATTTTTTTTCAAAAAAGATAAAAAATTTAACTTTTGATTCAAAAAATTTATTTTTTTTAATTTTTAGTATATATGGATATTAACTTTTGACTGTCGTCGGACTTCAGCCCGACCTTCATCGGACCACCGCCGGCCCCGACCACCACCGGACTTCCATCCGGCTGTCGACCACAGCCGGACATCAGCCCAATAATCGTCGGACCATCGCCTTGCCGCTGACCAATGTCGGACTTCAGCCCATCAACTGAACTTCTGCACTGACATTGTCGAACTTCCGCCTGACAGTTGTTAGACCTTTGTCTAACCCTCCAAACTACTATAATTTGACCGCCTCTAAGTCGAGAGATGGGTTAACCTTTATAATTCACTCAAGTTTAGTAGAATCTTTTCACCTAGGCAAGGCCCCGTTGTTTTTCTCTCTTCGGGCTTACCACGTAAAAAATATCGGGTATTTTACTTCTCTTTCTGTTTGTGTTGGATATCCGTGCATCGCTAAGACGAAAAGTTTACTCTCTCTACAACCGTCGGACTTCCGCATTGTTCTATTACTATATAGATTTATCATCAACATTGTTACTAATTTATTGAAACAAAAAGCATATATTAAATAAATTATATTCATCATTTATTTTTTTATATACCATAAATATTAATTAATTTATTTATTATTTATAATAAATGATTTAATTTAACCTCAATAATTTATAAATGTAAAATAATAATATGAATCTAATATATAAATTTTAAATATAAATTATATATAAATATATAACATAAATTAAGGATTATTTATATTAAACTTATTAATTCATTTGTAAGTTAATTTTTTGTTAAATTTAAATTAAATTTAAAGATTGAATATGCTTAAATTTAAAATTATATAAGATATTAGTAATATGTAAGCTAATCTTATATGATTTTTATATCATCTAAATTGTATTTATTACGTCATCCGGTTCAACCCCGGTTCGACCGGTTGAACTGGTCAAACCGTGAACCGCTTTCTCTACCGGTTCGTTGTCCGGTCCGATTTTCACAACCTTGGATTTTAGTATTGAATGATGATTGCCTTAGTAATTTGATACTCATACTGATTTACTATCTTTCGTAACGTACAATTTTACTATTTATGCACTGATTCAGTAATCATATAAATAGTAATATTATGATTTGACTGTTGACATGTATATTACTCATTTGTGATGCTTTGAGTTCAGTTATAAGATTTGGTTTCCTATTATGGTTTTTAGCTCATTATACGTAGTTAAACAAATTCAGGTCAGGTTAAGGAAGCAGGAGTGAGATTGATCATGATCCTTCATGTTCAAGTTCTTGTTATTTAGCTATTCTTTTATACTCATAAAAGAGTAGTTGCTTATAATGTGTAGATCCTGAGTAGTGTATATAATTTTTTTAGTAATGAATACATATGGACATTGATGTTTTAGATTATAATTTCATGATTTATATTGATATGTGATATTGGATAGCTATGATTTTCGTGTTAAAAGATAAAATAATAATTTTTCAAGTTAAATTATGTGGCATCACAGTAACTATGCTTCTCTCTTAATTTGATGTATTAAGCTTGATTTAGCATTCATTAGTCCTCATGGGCTGTGTGACAGACAAGTCTCACACCACTAATGTGTAGTAGTGGTCTGATGTCTCAAATAATTTCACTCCATCTACATGAATTTTGGCGTATTACTTTATATTAAAATATTCAAAATCAAATTTAGGATGATCCAAACTCTAACATGAGCAAACTTATAGTCAAACTAAAAGTCTCGACCATATGATCCTACCATCAAATGTGATCAAATCTGAGTCCAAATGAATTCAACTCAAGCACTTAAAGCATATTTAAAACTTTCGAGACATTAATTAAATTATAAAGAAGTCTCCAAATCTTGCAAATCGAGTTTATTAACGAGTTGAGTCCAATGTGCTCAAGATTATTTGATTATGAGTTCTTAAAGTCATTTAAATGTTGAATAAATATTTTATAGCCAAATGATTCAATATAGATTGTTTAATTCAGTGTTTAAAAACTATAAATAGTCTCATTTTCCACGTGAGGGACACCTAGAATTGAGATGGGATAGAGCTTAGAAATTTAAAGAGCTCTATCCAACATTCAAAACGGACAATCTCTACTAGTTATCACCTCCAACCAACCATCATTGCTCGAATGTTACAGCCATGCTATTATCACTCATCTGTCATGGTTTCTTCATCATCATCTGAATTTCCTCATCTTACTAACATTGTCGATCTGACATCATCATCTTTCCACCACTTCTCTAATCTCTATTAGAACTTCAAGAGATTAAGCAAATGCTTCCAATTGTATATAATGTTGGAAGGTAGCTCAAACTCCCTAAACTTTAAAAAAAAAAATAACTTCT
Organism: Dendrobium catenatum; assembly: GCF_001605985.2. NCBI lineage: Eukaryota > Viridiplantae > Streptophyta > Magnoliopsida > Asparagales > Orchidaceae > Dendrobium > Dendrobium catenatum. The sequence goes on along the minus strand of NW_021319309.1, from coordinate 5,108,192 downwards.
ATTATTTCATCTAAGCTTGACTTTTCAAGTTTTCCAAATAAAAATTTTAATTTCTTATGCATTCTTTCCATTTATCTCTGTATATATAAATTTCTCTCTTTCATCGTAAAATTTTTAACACCCAATAAGGTCGACGATTGACCCCTTATAGTTCCCTACCTAAGTCAAGAAGGTAGCTTAACCGTAAGAATTATTAAGTGTCTAATCTCAAGTTGACTGACTTCGGCTTGTAATTAATGATTTGTTTATTGGTGGGCCCAATGTGATATCTCATGTTTAGTTATTATTATAATTATATTAATGGGCCTATTAAGAGATTTTGGGGTTCATCAATCTTCACTTATTTGCATCATACAAATCTTTAAGATTCGTGTTTTATTTTTTTAATTAAAAAAACTGATATTTTTAAGCTGAAAAATTATATTAAATCTCAATTTAAATTTAATAATTTCTAAATCCATCAATTTATATAAAAATATTCTTCCATAATTTTATTTTTCATTTAGACTGTCACGATCAAATAATATACTGTATTCCTTCAGGAGGTCTATCTTTCTAGAAGCCTGAAATTGAGTGCTTGGTATTAGGTCTATCTTTCTAGAAGCATTGAATTACACGCTTAAGAAGGTGGATTCCACATTACCTCAACCTAAAACTCACGTTACGGATTCAATATGTGATAGAACTTTTTTTTTTTATATAGGTGCTTAGGGTGTCAATATTTGACATGACCTGAAGATCCGATCTAAAAATTTTGGGTTAGGGTCAACCCGAACCCGAAACGGGTCGGGTACAGGTTCAGCATTTTGACCCCCCGTTTCTAAAATCGGGTCGGGTTCGTGTTAACCATTTGACCCGAAAGTGGCCCGATTTTGACCCAAAAACCTTGATTTTGACACGATAACTCGAGATTGACCCTTTTTTTACCCAAAAAGTGGAGATTGACCCGTTTTTTACCAAAAAATTAGCCATTTTTTGTTTAGAAACAGGTCATTCGGGTCGTGTTGGGTTGACCCGTACTCGAAGTAGTTCGGGTTCTGGTCCGGAAAACTGACCCGTTTTTTTAAAACGGGTCGGGTTCGAGTTGACCCGAATAGTGCCGGGTCAGTTACAGGTTCGACCCGAACCCGACCCGTGACCCGAAATTGACACCCCTACTCTTAGTTGATGAGAAATTTTCTGTACATAGTTCAAAGAGGGAGAATCGTCCAAATTTACTGTGTACTTGTAAATACTTAGCAAATTCTTAGTTATGTGTTTACTGAATATTATACTCAGCAATTACACAACAATCCGGACGGTTCTTCCTATCCGTACACCATAAAGAATAATTTCTCCTTCGTTGATAGTCTAATTTTTCAACCAACAAATCAAAGAGAATTGCATAACATCGCTTATTTTCACCGTTGTTTTTAAACATTATTATGAAATATCAGTAGAAAAGACATTAGGAAAAATTCTTAAATTGCTCGGATATATATATTAATATATATAAAGCAAAATGCTTTTAAATAAATTTTTTCTTATGACATATAATATAGAGTTAGGCATATTTTGATGTCATGTATTGGTCAGTTGGTCCAATTTGAAGAGACTTCAATTGCTAATATTATACAAATGAAATGATTCAATTTCTTTTGGGTTTTAAATTTAAGGATTCAAATAAAATATAGTTATATAATTAATGTTGCATTTTATGCTATAAAATAAAAAGATTGTTTATTTTATATTTGCCATCAACAACTTTTTTTAATTTTTAATATTGCAAATCAAAACAAATTCATTTTCAAATTGATTCAAATCATTCTTTACTGTCCAACCTAAACTATAAATATACTTGTTGCGGGCTAGAGTATACACGGCGGTAGAGTTAGAAACTTTTCGTCTGAGCGTTGCACGAATATCTAGCACACACAAACAGAAGATAAAAGAACACTAGGATTTTTACGTGGAAAACCCTGAAAAGGGAAAAAATCACGGGGTCACGCCCAGTTGAAAAGTTCTACTAGTGACGTTTGAGATACAAGAGGCTGATTCGTCCCACAAGTTAGGACGATCAGATTACAATGAGTTTCTTCTGAATTGAAATTCAGTTATAAAGTTGTGCAGAGTTTCGATGTCACCTGAATATCCGGCAGAATTCCGGCGTTATTCAAGCGGCGGAAGGAACTTTGGCAGTGGCTTTTTCTTCTCTTCTTCTTCTCTTCTTCTTCTCTTCTTCCTGCTTTCGGTCCCCTCTCATAAGAAATGAGGGGTCTATTTATAGATTTTTTGGAGTGGCATAGCTCGTAAATAGGTGTGAGATCAAAGGCAAATAGGGAGTGGTCGAATGGACGGTCGATATTGAATCCCTTGATCATGCACCGTTCGTTAGACCTTTGAAGGTTTTAGCGATGTTTGAATTCGGTGTTCTTGGGCTCGTTGGATTCGTCTCGTCGAGCCCTTCGATTCGACTATAAGCTCGTTAAAATCAGAGATTGTTTGGTAACTCAAATTGAAGTATGAGCTTTCCAACAGCACTTCGGGTGCTTGATTTGGGCTCGGATCTAGTTGAATTTGGAGTCGTTGGGTTCGTATTTCCGAGATGTTCAGTTTCACTATAAGCTCATTAAAATCGGAGTTCGGGGGCTCCCAGATTTAATTTTTGAAGTTTCCGGTTCAGTTTCGCCTCGAGATTCATGCTTGATCAAGATAATGTTTTGAGAATATATCAATACTCAGCATTGTATAGTTCAAATTAAGGCTTTGTTTTCGACAATGTGATACCATTATTTTTTTTTCCTCTTTTCAAAATATTTTTATACTAAAAAATAGCTTTGCAAAACAGTAATAAAACTGTCCCAAACGAAGCCTAAACTTCGAACTTGTATAGTTGTATGCACTATCAAAATTTTCATTATTGTGTGGTTCATTATTGTTCAATTCAAATTTCTATAACAAAGTTTTTTTCTAAATATTAATAATATGCAGCATCATAATATGATTTTTTTTTACATAAAATTATTATTTTAATTTATCATATTTATGCAATATTCAAGAACTTATTACTAATGTAATGGCCATGCATATTTTTTTTCTTGGATGAACTTATTTATAGGGCAAAATTGACCTCTTTTCTGAGAGAGAGCAATAAAATTGGAGCATTCATGATCCATAAAATCATGGATTATTATTATTTTTTGTTTAAATTTTGGACAAATACATCCATGAATTTTTTTTGTTTAAAACGCTTATTTTACTAAGAGAAAAAATTTCAAAATGAGCAATTGCCCACTAAGCTCTTTCTAGCTCGGCCCCTATCTTCTTATGATGTATATAAGTCACTTTTATGCACACCCTCATAAATTTCTCTTATATACACCTTATGTACAAATTATACATAATATTTGTATAAGCTATGGGACTTCGTTTTATTGAAGTGAAGACATGAGCTGAGTCCGAACTCTGCTCGTACCGCCCGACCGCGCCCGCGTTGTCCCCGCTTGCGTCCGCCCGCCGCGCTCGCTTCCTCCGCCGTCCGCCGCCGTCGTTCCGGCGCCGGCAACCCAAATCGAGTCGGGTCAACTCGGCAACCCGTCGGGTCGGGTCCGGGTTCGGTTTTCCGACCCGTTTGTCTACCCGGGTCGGGTTAGGGTGTCGACCCGTTTGAACCCGGGTCAGTTCCGGGTTCGACCCAAACCCGACCCGTGACCCGAAATTGACACCCCTACGTCTCATTAAAAGGTTCTCCTAATAATATTTCATAGAACATTTGAGTTTGTAAATATGAAAGGGTCACACTAACTAAACATCAAGTAATTAAGCTCGCATATATAGACAAAATAGCTGGTTCAAATTATATACATTGATATAAGTAAAAATGGCCCCAAAGAGCCTAAAAGTAGAGGAAAATGTAATTTTAAAATTGCATTAAATATCCAAATTTAGCCCAGCAATGTTACAAGATTTTTTTTTTTTTTTGGATATTTAGGCCATTTAAGACAAACACATACACAACGCATACACATAGACTCGAACCCTAGACCTCTTAGTTGGAAGCCTTAGCTCTCAACCAATAAGCCAAAGAGAGTTGTGTGCTACAAGATCATCCAACGATTTAAGCGTCTTCTCATAGTACACATGCGACTCGTACACTTTGGGGAATCGAACATAGCGATCAAGCTGCAAAAAGGAAATTAAAGTACTGACTACTGAGTGTTATAAATTATAATTTTGTGACTAAATAATTCTTTTCTCATTAACTTGATGAAGATTTTGTTTTCATAAATATTTTGGGAAATTAAAATTTTAGGTACTGTTTTTTAGAAAATTAAAATTAAAATTCAATAGTTTTCACTCAATAAATATTCTAGACAGTTTTGAATATTTCCATCTCCACCATTGCTCATTTGAATGTTTGTGAATGCAAAACAAGTAGAATTTCTGCAAATTTAGTTTCACACAAAATTGAAAATTTTTATTTATACCTTATTGGAATATATATAGCTAGTGGTGTCAATTTTGGATCACGGGTCGGGTTCGAGTCAAACCTGAACTGACTCGGGCTCAAACGGGTTGACCCTAACCCGACCCGGGTAGATAAACGGGTCGAAAATCCGAACTCGGACCCGACCCGACGCTGTAGGCGTCACCGGAGAAATAATATTAGAATCCAATTCACAAGCAACCAAAGAATCAATCCCTACCTGACGCACGAGCGTAATAGTCAAAGCCAAATCAACAAAATTTTGAGGTGATGCAGCATCAGTCGAACCACTAGACATCTCATGCCCAACCTCCCTATTAACCTCACATAAAGAAATATCCTCCTCCTTCGAACATTCCACAACCATAGGAATAGAAACACTCCTAAGTGAAAGATCACATTGTTACAATCACCTAAGGCATCAGGACCACCCAAACATTCTAAATGTGAATCACCATAAAAAATCTCAGTAACATCATAATTCAGAGGATCAACCGCATCAGGAAATAGGTCGTACAAGTCCAACAAGCAAATCTGCCTCACTAACGGGAGGAAGATTTTCATGTAAAGATAGAATAGGAATTAACACATCAGAAAGAACATGATTAATACCAGCAGAATCAAGCCTAGGCAGCTCAGCTAAAATTGCCACATTACCAATAGGAGGGGCAGAACAAACAGCTAAATGGGGAAGCAAAATCATACAACTAGCTTTTGAATGACCCAAAACTTTGCAATGAGTATAATAAAAAGAAAATTCTTCCATTTTGAACTGCTGAATATAGCCCATATTTTCAGAACCAAGCCAAACTTGGTCAGTATAACTCCTAGTAATATCTAACTCCACAAGAATGCGGGCAACCAAGGGCCCCTAGTTCGAATCGAGGTAGCATTATCAGTACACAACGAACGTCCAAACAAAAACCCAATTCCATGAAGCGCACGTGGAGAGAAGAGATGTGAACGAAGATTTGGGAAAGAAACCCAGATAGGGATGACAGGAGATTCAATATTAATGTCAAAATAATGTGTCCATTTAAACAACTTCATATAGCAATTACTAATAAAATAAGAACGATGAGAGAAAACCCTAGAGTAATCTAGGTCATTCATCAACTTAATAAAAATATTCTTAGATTTAAGCACAGTAACAGAAAAAATGTCATTTAACATAAGCTGGAAAAAAAATTATGGATAGAATTAAGTGCCGGACGACAACCGGTAAATTTCCCCACCAAAGCAAACTCAAACGGAGCTGCCATGGCCAACATCTCGTCATAAAAAATCCAAACAGAAGGAAGACCATGACAAGTGGTGATTTTGAGATCAAGAAATTCTGGAGGGATGAAGTCCCAGACAAAACCTCCCAAAAGGAGTGCGATTTCGCCTTGCCATCCAAAAATTCGGGATCAATGAGCCGATTAATAGTCATTCTAACCCGAAAAATGGATGAAGGAGAAAAAACAAAAGGAAATTGAGGGAAATTATGAAGAAACATAGTATATTACCCACAAGGCAGCCACAGAGCGATGAAGAAGACGCAGGAAAACCCTAGCCATTTTCCCTTCATTCATTGTCTTCTTTCTTGATATCCAAATCACTGACTTTCATGTAGTGATCACTCTCTCCCTATTAGGGATGTGATATTGATTAGGATTAAGGGTGTAAGTGAGCCGAGCCAGCTTGCTAACCAGCTTGATCTTGACTCGTTTATAGGCGCACGAGCTGAGCTTATCAAGATCATGAGTCGAGCTCAAGTTCGAGCTTGAGCTTGCTAGCCAGCTCGAATAATTATTAATTTTGTTTAAATAATTTTACTTTATTTATTAAATTTAAATATTTTAAAAAATAAATAGTAAATGCTAAACAAAATTTTAAATTTAAATATTTTTAAATCGCGTCTACATTTTAAAAATCCCACTTAGGCTCGCGAGAAGGCTCAAACTTATTTAACTGTGTGACGAGCTTGAGTTCAAACTCGCCTTATGACCTTGACTCGAGCTCGAGCGTGAGTTCAAGCCAACTATATATCTAACGAGCCGAGCTCGATAAGGTCACTTCTGAACTCGACTCGACTCATTTACATCCCTATTCTGTTTCTTTTTTTTTTTTTAGCTATTCTTTTGTGTTTAGGACAGAGAAGTTGCGGTACGATTGCATATATCTGAAGTAGTGTATATTATTTTTAGGAAATCAATACATATGTATTTATCGATGTTTTGATTGATAGTTTTCTTTTTTCTACTATTTAGATTGATAAAATAAATTAGATAGCTATAGTTGCGTAAATTAAAAGATAAAAAAAAAATAATTCTTCAAAATTAAATTCTAGGCATTGCATAATCCACTATGAAGGCATATGTCCCATTTTTAGGAAGGAACAAGCGCAACTATACTCTTCATGTGATGGGATGTAAGAAAATTAGTGTGCTCCATGATGAACATTGTTGTATTTGTTAACATAAATCTTGTTTATTATTATCTATTTAAATAACTATGTCAGCTTAAAAAATGTTAGATTTGGCACATAAATAAATAAACTTGAATATTAATCCAATCATTTATTTATATTGATGAACATACTTATTTGTTGTTTAACAAATGGCTCTTTTAAAATTTAATAAAATGCTTATTTAATGATACTTAATTATTTATTTTAAGAATTATATTGTGTGCTTGAACAACTTTATTTTTATTATTATATGCGCTTTAAAAACTGGGTTATTATTAAATGTATAAGTCATTAAAAATCAACTTTGTTGGGCCAAATTTTCAATGGATATTTGAGTTGAAAACCTCAAAATTAAATTCAAAGTCATTTGAATTCTAATTTCAATAAAGTTGTAATCAAACACATTAATTGGAGGTCCAAATGATATCCAAATTTTTTATGCTTCTAATCAATTTGAGTATCTCGATGAGATGGATCCAATAAGCCTAAATTTATTTAATTATGAGACCATTAAATGATTTAGAATGTTAAAAAAAATGGTCTATGATCAACAAAATCAATATTGACTGTTTGATGAGGTGTTCAAGATTTTGTCCATATTTACACCCATACTACTTTTATGAGGGGAGGCATGGACATTGGCCTAAGATAGAGGAGTGCTCAAAGGCTAGAACAATCAGGTGCTCCACCCGAGTACCACCACCAATAAACCACAATGCAATCATCACTGTTAGACAATTGCACGATAGCTACCATCGAACCGCCATCCAATCATTATAATCAAACTAACATCACGCAACTACAATCATCCAATCACTACTGTCTAGCTACAATCCTTCGACCATCATCACACAATTGCAATCCTCCAACCAAAGCCATTTGACCATTGTCGATTAACTACAATCTTTCAACTATTGCCTGACTATGATCCCTTGATCATTGTTCTTTGACTATAACTTTCAAACCACTATTGCTCAAACTACGTTTCTCTCAATATCATGGCCTAATTATGGTACTATAACCACTATTACACAACTATGTTTCTTCAAACAACATTGCATTAACTATAATCTTCCTTCCACTATTACCTGATATACAAGCCTTCAATCATTCTTGCTCGATTTTGGTTCTCCAACTATTATTGCTTTACTATGGTCCTCAGACTGCCATCACCAAGCTGTGGTCCTCTAACCACTGTCGTCTAACTGTGGTCTTTTGACTACCCTTGCAAAATTATGAATCTCCAAACATTTGTGCCTTATTATGATACTCTAATAATCATCACCCAAATACTGTCCTTTAACCGGCGTTACCTAACAACAGTCCTCCAACCACCATCATATAAATAGTCTTATTCTTTATTTTAAGCAGCTATGACTCGTTAATTTTGATTATAGTAAAAAAATGATCTTAACTAATTTTGTAGTGCATAAAATAAATTATTTGTCTTTTATATGAGCACTCATGCGCATAATTATATATATTTTAATTCGATATTGACATAACTTGATTTTATTAATGAGGATCAAGTTAGACTTCGTCTGAGACTGTTTTTTTTTTTTTTAAGTAAATTTTTATTATAAATTTTTTTTAAATTAATATTTTAAATTAATTTTTTAAAAATATTATTATAAAAAAGATGTCCCAAATGAACCATTAATCATATGCGGTTCATGGATAGGAAAATTATTCTGCGAGACCAACCATAACGTCACGTAACTTTTTTATTCGGTACCGCTGTGTACCAGGTGACGTGACTCGTTCTAGTTGATCTCCGGATCGTCCAATGTATAATTTCTCCATGGACATCAACACAAACTTACTTTGAACCAAAAATTTATAAAATAGAGAATGTTTGCCCTCTTAGCTAAATTCACATCATTAAACCAATTAAATGGCTTGTCAACGTAGAAAAGATGTTAGGTAATGTCCACATCGGTTAAGCGGCCTGCAGATCTTTGGATGGGCTTTGTCAGATCTTTAAAGCCCGCCAATGAAGCCTCCACCTGCTACAAAATAGATGAGCCTCAACGACGTATACTCTTTCTTAAATAATGCAACTTTACTATGTTTTCCTGCTTTAATGGTCTTCTCAGGAGGTTAATAAAATATTTATTTAATGTTTAAATTCAGCTCTATTAAGGAATTAAAATGATTAATTTGAGTTTTGATCATTTATAATTCGGGCATAGAAGGAACTAAATGCAAATTAAGTTAATCAACTAATTTGATTATTTTATCATTTATTATAATTTATTTTTTTACATTTTTAAACCTTTAACAAACAAACAATCCATATGATTTTAAGCTCTAAAAAATATAAAAACATAAAATAATTTAAAGTATAGAACCATATTAATATTATTTAGATAAAACTTAAAACAACAAAATCCCTTTCAAGATTATATTTAATAAGGCCTATAAAAGTTTAAGTTCGCCTTCAACCTCTTTAATAACAACAAATAGTTAGCTCAAATAAGTTAACCTAGGCTAAACACGAGTAACCTTCTAGAAAAGTCCAACAACCCAATAGTATTATTTGGAATATGGGAGTAAGTGAGTCAAGCTGTGTTGAGCCATGCTTGATAAATGGCTAGCAAGCCGAGCAAAATGAGCTAAATAACCAACCTTGAGCAGGCTACAACTCTACTCGTTAGCTTTTAAGCCAGTTCGTTTTTTCATATAAAATATATTTGATTTATATTAGAATTCAAAGGGGATTGCTCGTGCGCACGAACCGGGGAGGGGGACACCGCTTGCTTAGGGTTTGAAGGTCTTATCCCAAAAAAAAAAGTTTTTTTTCCCAATACAGTGAAGGATCTACTATATCATCGTCCATAACCTCCACAATCATCATGAGCTACCCACCAGCTTCATCAATGCCCTAATGCCTTCACCTTCAAGATGATGATTGACCCAACCGCACCAGTGCCTCCATTACCTTCTTATAATATTATGTAATGCATTTAGGTTGTGCCACCTTCGCCTCTATGGAGAGGAATGGATTGATGATACCCAATTGCCTGACAACATGCATAAGCCTGATGACGGGCAAAAGTCAAGCGTCAGTTAGAAATTCGTTGACGGGTGAAAGTTTGGCGTTGGGTAGAAGTCCGACGAAAGTCTGGCGACCGGCGGAAGTCTGAAGACGGGCGGAAGACCGACGACGGGCGAAAGTCTGGCATCGGGTAGAAATCCGACAATGGGTGGAAGTCCAACGTTAAGTAAAAATCCAACGAAGGGTTGAAGTCTTGTGTTAGTTTGTGGCCGGACATAAATCAGGCGTTAGTTGGTAGCCAGGCAGAAATATGGCGTCCGTCAATAGCCGGGCAAAAGTCCGGTGTCAAGTAGAAGTCAAATGACGGGCGGAAGTCCGACATCGACTAGAAATATGGTGATAGTCGGAAGTCTAATGTCAGTCGGTGGCCGGGAGGTGGTCGAGGAGTCTTGTGGCAAGAGAACTCTTCCTTCTCTTCCTTATCTTCTTTCTTAGGCTCCCTTCTTCCTCCCCTTTTGGGGTCCCTTTCTATGAGAAATGAGAGATATATTTATAATTTTTTTAGCGTTGCATGACCATTAAATAGGAGGAAGATCATGGGTAAATTGGGAGTGGTTTGAATGAACGGCCGATGTTGATTCCCTTGATCATAGATTGTTTACAAGACATTTGAATGTCTTAATGATATTAGAATTTGGCGATCTAGGGCTCATTGGATTCATCTCATCGAGTTGCTCAATTTGACAATAAGCATGTCACATTTAGAGTTCAATATGTAATCCAAATTATGGTTTGAACATTCCAATTGTGCTTCGGGTCTTTGATTTGCACTCATTTATTCTCGGATTGAGTCAAATTTGATTTCGTTGGATTCGTATTTCCGAGACGTTTAGTTCAACTATAAGTTTGCTGAAATCAGAGTTCAGATGATCCCGAATTTAATTTTTGAATTTTCCAACATGATTTTGCTTAGAGATTCTAGCCCGAGCAATATGGGTGTCAATTTTTGACACGAACCGAACCCAACCCAAGAAATTCTGGGTTCGGGTTGACCCAGTTCGAAAATGGGTCGAGTTTGGGTTCGGATAATTGACCCATTTCAAAAAACGGGCCTGATTCGAGTATACCCGAAAACCCGAAATAAACCCGAAAATGACCTGAAATCAAATCCAAGTCTGTTCGAACCATTCTGGGCCTCTGGCATTCCGCCCACTACTAAGGAGTCGCGACTCACCCTCGATTCTCTTCTACCCGTCCTGCTCCCGCGGCTCTGCCAACAGACTTTTGCCATCCTGCGGCCCCATCAAGGCTCTGACCTCCTTCCACTGTCCTGCATCCCTGTCGACCGCCTTCTCCATACCCTAAGCTAAACCCTAAGAAGCTAGGCCGCCGTCGTTGCTTCGTCGGCGGTCTGGAAGTAGCGACAGGTGTCACGGGCACATATTCGACTGGGAAAATGATTTTGCGCTTCTTCAGCCAAATCAAAAAAACTTGGGTCAGGTCGGGTCGTCTCAACCCACCAACCCGCCTGGTCAAGTTCGAGTCCGAAAAATCGACCTGTTTGTAAAAATGGGTGGGTTCGGGTTGACCCGAATAGTGTCGGGTCAATCCCGAGTTCAACCCGAATCTGACCCATTGACCCGAATTGACACCCCTACCGAGCAACATAATTTTTTTATGATGTATTAGTTGCCACTCTATTTTCGGACTTCAAAGCTCCAGAAGTCCGAAAAAACTTTTCATATTTTTTTTGGGAAATTTTTGGACACGATTTGTCTTTCCAAACTATTTTAAAGTGCCGGAAATTGCTTATAAAGACTCCGTTGAACTCCGGAAGTGTCGAAATTGGGTCTGAAATGTCAAAAAATGATTGCAGACCCCAACTACATACGATTTGGATTGTCCGTGCCGAAAAATCGGGTCCAAAAAAGCATAGGCAGCCCAACCGGCCGGCCGGCCGACCGCCACCTACTGTAGCCCACGCTGCCGTGCAGACGAAGAGGTGCGCCCCTCTTGGGCGTGCCTGACCAACATAATTTCCTGATGATATATCAGTAACAATTTTTTTTAATAGAAACAAAAAATAATAATGATCAAATATAAATCATAGTTACGATTTAAAACGCAAAGCAATAAAAAATTTGTCTCCAACAGAGCCTTAGTTAGTCAGTCGTAAGCCGACCTTTGCATTATGATAAACTTATATGAGAATGAAGTTGTATTTTTTTTTCTCTAAGAAATAAAGAGGCATCGTTTTAAGATAGATTAGAGGAACTGGACTATAATTATCTGCAATTAAGTCATAATAAAATCCACAACAGAGGCAACATGGCATAGACATTAATTGTATATATATATATATATAATCTGCATAATTTGGCAAGAATATTGAGGTAAAAATAGAATTAGAAACTTCTGAAATGAAATTCAAAATCATGTGAACTTAATTTCAGCAAGTTTGTAGTTGAACTAAACTTCTTAATGAAACAAACTCAAAGGTATCAAAAGTGGTTTATTCTAAGCCCAAGTCAAACACTTGAAGTATGATTGGAAACTTCAAACATTAATTTAATTGATTACGAAATGATATCGAAAGTAGACATGCTTATAGTCAAATCTAATGGCTCAATTAGATAAATCCAATTAGCCCTAGATCATTCAATTCTGACATCATTAAGACACTTAGACGCTAAATAAATATTTTGTGCAATATAAGTCTTATGAGAAGTGTTTTAGATTCTAATTCTCACATGAGGGGGAGGAATAAGGGAGAGAACTGGTCATCTCTTGAATTTTCCAATTATCACTGCTGCAGACCATCACCACATATTGCTACCAACAACAGCCGTTGTCGTTGACGACCACCGCCACTAATCAAATTTTTCATATATATATATATAATGCATTAATCTTATTTTCTATTGAAGATCCTATTTACATTATTTAGGCACTCAACTATTCAAAAAATAAAAAATAAAAATAATAATGGAATTAGGTTTACTTATATCATCCATGTGCATTGCTGGCGCTTGGCCGGACAAAGACAACTTTGTTGAAGTAGCTGTGCAGCAGTTGTGTGCCTGTACTGTGCTTAGACATAGGGTAAATGACCCTCTGTGTAGCTTTAGCTGAAAGCTACCTTTCCTTTTATGACTTGGCCACATCCATGGAATTTGCCCTCGTAAATTTAGAGATGGTAGGTCCCTACCGGATAACTATCAATTTAATCAGTGGATGCTACTATATTTCTTTCATTTCATATAGTTTAACACTATCATACCGCAAGTTGCAGATAAATTTGTCATGAAATATAAAGCTCATTTTAGTGTGTTGGTTGGGAGCTTAGGCTATTAGTTAAGAGATCTTAAATTTGAGTTTTATGTATATGATGTGTATGAATCTGCCTTAATTGACCTAGCCGCTCAAAAACAAATTTTGTCATGAAAACTATGGCTGATAATATGATTTTTAGTCATATTTTTAGGAAAAGCGTCGTAGAAGTTGCATATATATATAGTCTTAGGGTTCATTTGGGACATTTTTTTTTTTTTTTTTTTTCATTCTTAAAGCATGTTTCTAGTATTAAAATTTTATTTATTATATTAAAAAACTGCTTTAAGAAACAATAAGAAAATCGTCTCAAACGAAGCTTTATAGCGTGCGAAAGAGTTGTGAGAGATTATATATAGACTTATGCTTGTATTTTTCTTTTAATTAATATTTTAATATTTTTGAAGTTCTTATTATATGGCATAATGTGAAATGTTACAATCACTCATATAGTGTAAATATAAATATATATTTAAAAAAAAAACTTGGCTAAAAATGAATTTTTATCCACATTTTTTAATCCTGCGCCAAAAGCTTAAAAGACAGATATTAATTGACGTTGAAACTTTCATTGTTCGCTTTTTTCTAGCGAATTTAGTTCAGTTGTTGTTGGCCTTGCGTGTGGCTGATTAGTAATTTTCTTTCAATTATTTTGGACATTTGGGCCAATTAGAACTAATACACACACATATATGCAAGACTTAAACCTAAGATCTCTTAATTGATGATCAAAACTTTCAACTAACAGATCAAGATGAGTTGCGTGAATTTTCTTTTTCCTTCTCCAGTCTACCATACAAGAGGTTCTTCAGGCTTCAAACTATGATCACCATAACATCTTTACTTGTTTATTTACTGCATAAGTAAATAAATTGTATGTGATTTCATGGCAATACTAAGGCTTCGTTTGGGACAGTTTTAGATCAATATTTTTTTCTTACTTTCACGAGATTTTTACATTGGTTTTTTGTTGCCTGACCCGTGAGGCCGTGAGCTATGATGAATTGATAATGCATACATGTTGCCACCCCCTTTAGGAGGTGCTTGGTGGCATAACTAATCCATCGGCGAGCCTACCAACAACCAGCCCCACAGGTGTAGAACCCGCAGTTATTTTCTCCCCTCTTAAAGAGCCGCACCGCATGATAGAGGATTCGAATATGGGTTGCGAGATTCGCAATCATACTCGCCCACCAACCGACCTAAGCCCAGTGAAATTTCTCTTCTTCAGTTACTCGATCTGTAGTCTTTAAGCTATCATTTTACTCTATGTGAATTTGTGATATCTCCTCTCATTTTACTGTGCCAGTGTGTGTTTGTGATTGCTTCCTGCAGATTTTTCTTATTAATGAAACAGTGCTTTGTACTCACTTTTCTATTGAAAAAAAAAAATCCCTAAGAGTAGTATTTCATGTGGCCATGAATGCATGTGATATCGCATGTGCGCAGGGGCCACTTCTCCTGCCTAGAATTCATGCAATATAACATGTCACTTCACAAGCTTCTCTTTGGTCTATTAGAATAATATCTGCAAGTAGCTAAGCTGGAGCCTGGATGGAATGATAGTGAGTTGGTCTTTATTTATCTTCAAAAATCTTAAGGATTTGATTTTTGATGGTTTCGGTTGGGCTTTTTTTTATATCGATATGCTAATCTTATCAGATCATTCTTGTCAATAGAACTTGTTTGTACTGAAATCTTCATACTGATCTGTAGCATTCATGCATGTTGATGATATCGTCTGGACATCTACTTTGGCCTTGCAATAGTTATGATTTTTGTATGTTACGGTTACATCAAAACATAGTAAGATTTCGGTCATTTTCGGAGAGATATTATATATTTATGTATTTTTTTCGCTTAAGATTTAAAAGTTTATTTAATATTATTATGATTTATAAGGAAGCTTACAATCTCATTCACTTATAAAATTAATTATATATTTAAAAACTGTCTTACAGTCTTACATCATATTCATATAGTGTTTTATGTCAATTGAGTTCATGAGAATATATATAGAACCAATTTTTAAAATAATGTTTGCTATGAATAATTTTGGCGGAAACAAAACTCAAAAATAAAAACTTAGGAAATAACGCAAGACGTTTGGTAACCCAACGATTGGCTCTGATACAACAAATCAAGCTTACAGAGGGGATGGGTTCCAGCCGGGTCGGCAGCTAGCGGACTGGGTTGTGGTTGTAGGTAACCCTCCTGATCAAGACTAGCAGGGCAGCTTGGGCGAACTTGCACAATTATATACTGGTTGTCTGTTTAGGTTGGTTTAGATGTTGTGAAATGAAATTTTATTTTTTTAACAAAATTTTCATTGTTTTTAAATTAAATTAATCCTTTGATTTTGATGAATTGGTTATTAGATTTATTTGAGGATGAATATGTTTAATATTTTGGAATGATTTAATAAAATAGAATTTACAAATATAATTTATTAATAGTCAATTCATTTACTATTTAGATGATTTGCCCCTTCTATATATTAATTTAATTTATTAATTTTAATATAATATAATTAACTAATTTAATTTATTAAGTTTTCTATAATATTATTACTAAATTAAATTTTTAGTTTATTTTATCAATTTTACTATAATATAATTAGCTAATTTAATTTATTAATTTTGCTAAACTATAATTTACTAATTAAATTTATTAATTTCACTAAAATATAATTAATAATTTAATTATTAGCAATTATGTCATTTCCTTTTTAAACGACTTATCCCCTTCTAATTATTAATTGAACTATAATATAATATCATGAATTGGAATAATTTAGTCAAAATTAAATTAAATGGAGCCAATCATTAATACCCGACCCGTCATCCTGCTCCCAACCCGCAATCGACCCATCCCTTTTGTGTTGCGATTAGGCCCATCCATCCGAGCCAGAACTCAGCCCGTCCCACACGCACCCAAATGCAAATTCCCGATCAGCCATACTCTCTGCCACGAGGATTTGCCTCATCCAAGCCAATCGTTGAATTACCAAATGACTAACATCATTTCTAATTTTTTTTTAATTTTATTTTCATAAAATTAATTAACAACAGACATCATTTTAAAAATTTGTTTTATATATAATTCCAACATAACTCAATATTTTAAGTGCCAAAATTGTTCATTATTATGTTTCTTGGCAATTTTTATCATTTTATTATAATAAGTACTCAAATATTATTTATTTTTTCTCTTTCATAACTAGAACTGACAATTTCGGGTTACGGGTCGAGTTCGGGTCAAACCCGAAACTGACATGGTACTATTCGGGTTCGGGTCGACCCGACCCGTTTTTTCAAACGGGTCGATTTTTTGGACCCGACCGACCCGCGTACTCCAGATGCCGAAGGCGGAATTGCCGCGGACGATGGACGTGGAACTATCGCGGAACTGCAAGACGCAGAACTACCGGAGGCAGAACTGCCTGCTGCTGGACGCGGAAGCGGAAGTGGAACTGCCGGACGCCGGACGCGGAAGTGCCGGACACCGGCCGCTGGGAGCCGGACATGGTGCGGAACTGACGCGGTCATCTGACATGGCGTGGAACCGTGACTCCGACTCGTGATTCCCCTCAGACTTCATCCTCGACGCGATTGCGAGGCAGGCAGGCAGCCTCGGGACGCAGCGGCTGGGCAGTCTGGCGCCGGGCAGGCGGGCAGCCGGGAAGCGGGCACTTAGGCAGGCTCACTCCGGGCAGACCGGCAGACATATTGTGTGCGTTCCGGGTCATTTCGAGTTGTTCCCGGGCCAATCCGAACCCAACCCGGTTTTTCAAACGGGTTGGTTTTTAGAACCCGAACCCGACCCGCTTTGGATTCGGGTCAACCCAAACCCGAAATCTTTGGGTCATGTTCAGGTTGGGTTTTCGGGTCGGGTCCAATATTGACAGGTCTATTCATAACAACAGAGTCAGTCCATAAGCCAAATTAAACTCATATAATTAAGCATAAAAAAAGAGCTCAAACTCTAATCAAACTCAAGCTCAAATGCTCAAGCTGCTATCATAAACCATAATAAACTATCGTAATTAAATGAAATTAATGCATCAATTCTTTTCCTATTTTTTTTTTTTTTATAATGAAACGTTGAGAGCGTGCGTACAAATTTAATGAACCAATAGAATATGAACAAAAACTAAATTAATTGCATCTATATAGACCATATCGTATGGCTGTTGAGGAGCACATGGCCACTTGTCCTGTAGCAACCATCCGAGCTTTTCACGACATTTTTCTTGTCATTTAACGCGCTTGCTGCTGCGTTGTTCATATCTGCTGATCGAAAAGCCTTTCAGAAGAAGACAACGCATTGCATCAATATTTTCACGTTATAAGAGAGCATGCATGTGCAGCCATACAGCTTCCAATTCGCGTCCGGAAAAGCTCGCCACGTCGCATAATTTGACAAAGCTGATGTTTGAAAGCTTACCGGTTTTATATACGACTGTAGCTTATTCTTTCAAAATTATATTTAAATCCAGCAAATTGGATTAAAAAAAGAGTAATTTCATATGTCATTTAAGCTTGGTTTGGGACGGCTTTTTTACTGCTTCTTAAAGCAGCTTTTTAATACAAAATTAATTTTTTTTTGTACCAGAAAGCTGCTTTAAGAAGTAGAAAGAAAGCCGTCCCAAACGAAGCCTTAGATTTATTTCTTTTGAGATAGGGGTCCTCTTTTTCTTTGACAAAAAACTTCCCTACCACCCGATATAAATTTCTCTTTGAATTAAATTATCTATTGGGCGTATTATTTTCATTATTTCAATTGACTAGGGTGGAACTGTGTAGTGGTGAGGGGGGTTACCCCTCTAAAACTCGAAAAGTCTCTTGGCCTCTCGTTATTTTCGTCCAATTATGTTGAATTTTTCTAACATTAACAAACAAGTTCGTGAAAAACGATTGTGTAAAATGAATTATTTTTGCATCTTTATATATATTTTTATTTTTTTATAAAATTGTCCCCTTAAAAAAAAAATTAGTATAGTAAAGATTATTTGTAATATGCTCCACTGAATTTTATTTTTTGCCCCCATCAGACATCTTTTTTATGCAATTTGACCCTCTAAAAATTGAAAAGCCTCTTGGCCTCCTGTTATTTTCATCCAATTATATTGAACTTTTCTAACACTAACAAATTAAACAAGTCTGTGAAAAGCGATTATATGTAAAATAAATTATTTTTGCACACTTATATATATTTTAAATTTTTTTTTTTAATTTGTCACTTGCCCCCCTTGACAATTAAAGTTGGTTCCACCCATGGGGTGATTGGATATATAGTAACATCTTAGAATTCTTTTTAGAATAGGAATTTGATATTTATTTTTTATATAAAAAAAAGCTATAAAGGCAATTCAAAAAAATTTCTTTTGAAACACTATTATTCAGTTGGATCATTCAAATTCTTCCATTTAAGATAATAAATTTAGAGTTTATAATATTTTGGAGAAAGATCTCATCAATAATTCACTAATTCCTTATTATTTTGAAGCTAAAGACATTCAAAAAAATTTAGATGTGCATTAATTGTATTATGGAATCCTAATTTTTCATTCCTATGGTAGAATTGCTTTGCTCTTTAAGGGCTAAGATTGCCTAAGCTTACTTTACCAAAGCCAAAGGATTAAATATAGAAAAGTTTATAACTTTATCAAAAAATTCTTTCTCTTAATAGCGCGCTCTCATCTTCAATCAACAATTACTTTCTCTAACTCTTTACACAATAATGAACACTACTTTGATTCTTCATTTGCTCGTCATATTTTAGCTTACTATACCATACTTAGGAGACGATGGGAGCAATATATTACCTATTTCATTGTTCTAAAAATCAAGTAGGCTCTCTTTGGCACCAATAAATATAAAACTTGAGAACTATTATCGAGATTTGTGAGAGAAAGAGGGCTACCAATGGCTGCAAAAAAACTAAAACATTGATTATTATTAGTTTAATAGAGTGATATATATATATATATATAAATCAAAGCTAAAGGGTTGCAAATAGGAGGGAGAAAACCCCCCATATAATCCAAGCTACAATGGTTTCGTCTACTGGAATTCTAAATGTTCTTTCATTCTCACTTTTTCATATATATAATGAATCATGCGCCTTAAGTAGGAATTTTTATCACGTCCGGTGTAAGGACGTAGAGGAACGTCCGGTTGAAGGCAAAATCCCGCCAAAAAACTCGGTATTTTGCTCGGTACAACTAGGTATTATTTGATAATAACGAGGAATACCGCTCTCTGAAGACCAATACCGAGTTATACCGAGCATGTACCGAGAAATACCGAGTTGTCCGAGTTTTTTCTAGGAAAAACTCGGTACAACTTATGTATAACTCGGTATTGCTCGGTATAGCTCGACATAACTCGTTATTGGGTCTTCAAATGATGGTATTCCTCATTATTGTTTGGTATTTGCTCGGTACAACTAGTTTTTTGGTGGGATTTTGACTCCGACCGGAGGTCTACGTCCGGTCGGAGGACATAATAATTGTTCCTTAAGTAGTGATGTGCATGTATTTGAAAAACAAACGGTAAAATGAGTATTCAGTAAAGAGTTATTTTATTTTTTTATATAGAAACTATTTTTACTTATCGTATTGTTATTTTTAAATTTAGTTTATTGCATTATTGATTTTAAATACAAATTTTTTTAATATAATTAAGCTACAATTCTTAATTTTTTCATAAATAATAAAAGTTTGGTCATTTAGGTCATTTAAGGCAAATTCACACACACAACACATACACAAAGACTCAAACCCAATATCACTTAGTTGGAACCATAAGCTCTCAACCAACAGGTGACTTGTGTAAATAATAAAAGTAATATATGATGATTTTTTTAGGATAGTACTTCCATTTTAACTATATACTATATTATATCATATATCATATTAGTACCATGATTTTTTTGTAAAAAATAAAAAAATAAATAAATGTTTACCCAAAAAAAAAAAAAAATTAAAGAATATAATATTATTCATATACGGAAGCAAAGATGGCCACGTTGCCATATAGATATAATAATACTTTTTTTTTGGAAATACAATACTATTTTTCACTCATATTTTTCTTCTCAGAAATTTGGCTCTTATTCGTCGAATTCGCTGGATTTATTTATTAAAGCTCTTAAATCTATTAAAACTAAGAAGATCCGCGATCAACTTTGATCAACGAGAGAATCACTTGAATCTAGCTGCGCCAGTGGACCATCTTCTACAAAAACACATAACAATGACAAAATTACCAAAAGAAAATATTTATTTTAGAAAGAAAAAATATTTTTATGCGAATTTATTAATTACTCATAAAATTAGTTTTTGGTCAAGTTTTAAAAATAACAATATATAAGATTAGTAAGCAAATAATAATAATTAGAAGTAAATTTAAAATGAAATTTAAACATTAAAATATTTTATATTTTTTTCTAAGAGTGTAAAAAATATTTTATGTTTTCATTGTTTTTCAAAACTTATTAAATATTTTAGTCTTTAAACTTCTTTATAAATTTTCTATTAACTATATATTTTACTTATATGATTTTATATGGTGTTTTTTTAATTTAATTTATTCATAATATTTTGAAATAAATATTTTACTTAATCAAAATTTATTGATAATAATTAGATGACATGAATGTAATGACTATTTTACCCCTCTATTTATTAGTTATAGATGATTGGGTAACGTTGTTTACTTATATAATATTATATAGTGTTCTTTTTTATTTATAGATAATAATTTAAGACAAATAATTTATTTAGTCAAAATTTATTGATAGTAATTAGCTGGCATGAATGTAATGACTATTTTACCCATACATTTATTAGACATAGATGATTAGGCAACATACTTAGATAGGTGGAATCAATTAAATTTAGACGTCTCTTCCTTTAAATATATAAAAGGATATGGGATCAAATATATTCCAATTAAAGCTATTATTATAATAAACTTATAAAAAGTATGAGAAATTAGAATATAAATAATTATATATCAACTTGATATAAAATTGTGAATATTTATAATGATTTTATACTTAAACTTTTTATTTTTAATATATTTTAAATGTATTTTATATTAATAGTTTTTAAACGAGCTAACTTAGGAGCTAATGAGTCAAGTTGAAACAAGTTCAAATTTTGCTTGTTAGCTGATTGAGCTTAACTCATAAGTTATTTATCGAGTTGAGCTCGAATTTGCTCACGAGTTGAGTTGACTCATTTACATTCCTATATAAGATTATATGCTCATGGCTACTACTCTGATGGATAGAATATTGAAAAATTAGAGCTTCTAATTAATATTTTTTTTTATGGTTAGTGGAAGCCTGGAAAGCAATACTATCATAATTTAAATATATGTATATTGATTATGAGATGATCAATAATTATCATGTAAATATAATCCTAATGAAATATTTATTTTCTATAATTTTTTTGGAGTAATTAATTTTTTTTTCTTTTTATCTAAATATCATTGGTCCGTATCTATAATCTGAGTAATATAATAAATATGATATAGAAACTTTTAGTATAAGAAAATTTTGTGTTAAAATTTTATTTTAGAAAATAGTAAAAGAAACTGTTTCAAACAAAATCTTAAGCTTCGTTTAGGACGGCTTTTTTAATGCATCTTAAAATAATTTTTTAGTATCAAAATTTTAAATTTTTACTAAAAAATTATTTTAATAAACAATAAAAAAGTCATCCAAACAGACCTTAATCTATAATGCTTTTTAAACAGCTTTAATTTCTACTTTATTCTCACAATTTCTCTCTTTGTGTACTGATTTTTAGGCTAATGATTCCTTCCTTATGGAAGCTCGTAAAGCAAGTTAAAATCAGAGGTTGTTAGCATTATGAAGAAGGCACCGACCATTAAAAATTGGTGATGAGAATTTGATTAGAAAGCTAGAAAAGAACCTACCAAAGCTAACAAAAGATTAGATCTTCAATCTTTTCTTAGAAAATTTTTAGCACAAATCTCGGTTCTCTTTTCAAAATTCAATGCTTTTGTAAAAGAATGGGCCACATTATTCATCTAGAGAACCAAGATTTGATTCTTTTCATCAAAGCTAGCCAAGCTATATACATATATAATATTTTAAAATTATCGAAGTTTTATTTGATTGAGAAAATGAAAAGTACATAAATGTATATGAAATCGTCTTGGATTAAGGTTTCATTTGAGACAGCTTTAAACTAA
Source organism: Dendrobium catenatum (assembly GCF_001605985.2). Lineage (NCBI taxonomy): Eukaryota > Viridiplantae > Streptophyta > Magnoliopsida > Asparagales > Orchidaceae > Dendrobium > Dendrobium catenatum. The sequence continues at coordinate 5,085,714 of NW_021319309.1, read as the reverse complement.
TACTTTTTTCTTGCTTTCAAGAGTGATTTGCCGCCAAAAAATTATCTTGAGCAGGCACAAATCTCGATGTAAACATGAATCAAAGGCTTCCAAAATTAAATTCGGGATCATTTAAAGTAGTACGGCGGATCATGACGATGGATTATCTGCCGGCACTTCCAGCACAACTTTTTTGCCGGAAATACCGGTGGATTAAACGCCAGAATCCGTCAAGGAAAGTTGACGTATGAACATCATTTTTTTTCTTCGGAATTGTGCCGGAAATGCCGCCATATTTTTTTTTTTTGGCGAAAATATTTGTTCGGTTTAGATTTTTCGACCCGCGAATTATCGTTGAATGGAATTTTGCAGGTAATTAGCCGGAAAATACAAATTTCCGATGAATTTTCATTATTACAGGCGAATTTTTTCCGCTGGTAACACGTCATTTTCCTATAGTGCAAGCTTAGAGTCAAATTGAGTGCCTCAATCGACGAGACAAATCCAACTAGCCTAAGATCGTCGAATTTTGACATCATTAGGATACTCAAAGACTTGATAATGATCCATGATCAAATGAGTTGATATCGGTAATTCATTGAAACACTCCCAATATGCCCATAATCTTCTCCCTATTTCCTAGCCATGTCACTTCCAAAAAAATAAAAATATAATATGTCACCAAAAATCACATTGATCTTGCATGAAACTCAAGGCATATTTGAATTGGAACTCATCAAAATTCAATTTGCAATCATCCAAACAACAATCTTAACAAACTTATAGTCAAACTAAACGTTTTGATATGACTAACCTGATGACACTAAAATCCGTCCAATCTGAGTTCAAATGGGCTCGAATTAAGGAACTGAAGCTTATTTAAAAGCTTAAAATTATTAATTGGATGACAAATTATTATCCAAATATGACATGCCTATAGTCGATTCGAGCGTCTCAATTAAACGAATCCAACGAGCCCAAGATCATTCGATTCTGACATCATTAAAGCATTTAAATGCTAATCAATATGAGCAGTTAGGTATAACACTCTAAATTTACCCTAGATCTTCTCCATATTTACTAAGCATGCCACTCCAAAAAAAAAAAAAAGACCGCCATTCTAAACATGAGGGGGAAGAAAAAAGGAAAAATGAGAGAAGGGAGAGCACTCTATCATTCTTTAGTCATCATCATTGCCGACGACCACCAGCTATTATCGTTAACAACCACTAGTTACTAATACCGACAACCACCATCATCACCAGAATACTATAAAGATTTGACCCTACTGTTAGATACATTTGTCTGACTGTGAACATTTTCTAAAATTTCTCCTAGGAAGATTAAGCCCTGTTGTTGGGTATAAATATTTGATATTTATACTCTTCCTCCTCTTCAATAGTGAAGAAGGGAAGATCTTTGTATCACTTATTATATATTGGATGTTGCGACTGGGCTAGGCCCAGTGGTTTTTTCCCTTCCCAGTAACTCCATGTAAAAAGTTCTCAAATCTTGTTGCTTTTGTTGTTCGTGCTTAATCTTTATACATCGCCAAGACGTAAAACTTAAATTCTACTAACTCAAATTTTCTAGCACGCAATAAAACCCCTCGTTCATCACAAAGGGGAGGGGCAGGAAGAGAAACAAATGAAGGATATATATATCTTAGTGCATAAGCACCAAAGCAAAGGCAATGGAAGCATAGTTCACCTTTATGATTTTTTTTTTTAAAAAAAACAAACCAAAAATTCCATTAAGAGAGAAACTGATACATCACAAGACCACAACCATGGCCACATCAATAGAATTACAATCAATGGTAAAATAAAAAATAGCAGTAACAAGGCAAACTGAGAGTAGGATAGACAAAATCAGAAGAATATCGGACTCAGACTGACACCTAGTTGCCGGGGAGGGGCCATCCATGGAGGTCAAAAAACACATCCGAACCGAGAGGAAGCATACCAAAATGAGCCACCAAGGTTGCCAACCAACCCTGGCCATCGAAGGCATATGCAGCAAAGCTGCTTCATCATCGTCCATTCCGAATCGAATCCAGCATCGCAACCAAAGCAACATAAATAGAATAAAACCAAATAGAACATTCCAAAAACTTCCAAAAGAAGAAAATCAATTCTTCTTGGATTTCTGTTTATGTTGCCTAACAAAATTATCGAGCGAACTCGTTGCCAGGGTGCTATATATCCATAAATTCCTCATCACTATCAATCGACATGTCATCATGTAATCAATCACATTGCCACCAAACATCTCTAGCAACATTGGCTAACATATTAGCATTTGAAATGATAGATATATGCCCATCCACTAGAGGCATCACAACACCATCCTCCCCAACAGCAGCCAAGGTTTCCTCACCACTATCAACTAAATAAGCAGAATTATCAACAGACAACTCCACACAATCATCAACAATAGGACTGTCACTAAGATTAATACAACAGTTGATATCAAATACTACCATAAGGGCAGGAATCACATTAGGAGAAGCAACATAATCCACAACACCATAAACCACAAATTCCCCATTAACAACAGGAGAGAAACTAGAACGGACAGCATCAGCAGGCACAGGGGTTGTAGGGGAAAGATCAGGGCAAGACAAAGGCCTGACGGTAGGCACACCCGCATCATAGGCATTAATAGCATGGATAGGGGAATCTTGCACATTAACCAACTCCACCAAAATAGCAGGAGACCCAACCATAGAAGGAAAAGAAAGAGGAGAAATAGCAACAGGAATCACAGGAGACACAGAAATAGTAGAATATGCGGCCAATCCAACCGAATAATCACCCTCACTCACAAAACCCGACTGACCCAAAGGATTAGGAGTAACCAAATCCACAGGCACACCACCACTAGCATTCTCCACAATCATTGTATCATTCCTCATAGGAATACTAAGCTTCGTAAAAGAAACATGAATGGGTGCAGGGGAAAAGAACAACATTCACCCCTATTATGCCCAATAGCTTTACACATATCACAAAAGGGGGGAAAACCTCCATTTGCACATGCTGAACATAACCCAAATTATCAGAACCCAGCAAAACTTTATCAAGATAGTTTTTTGTAATATCCAATTCAACCAGAACACGCGCTAGTGAGGGTCGCGAGCCAACAGAGGTGGCGGTATCGATTTTAAGAGGTCGACCAAATAAAGAACCCAAAACATGAAGGATACGGAGAGCAAAAAGATGTGTCAGAAAGTTAGGGAAGGAAATCCAAATAGTTCACTTTTATGATGGAGATCTTTAAATGTTTCGTTAGGGATATCTTTTAGTCATTATTTTTTTTGTTGATTCTAAGAAATTTTTGTGCTATAAACTACTATGAAAAGCAATAAAAAAGCTATCACAAATAAAGTTTTAGTCCAATTCAAATTATTCCAATGGAGGTGGAACAAGAAACAATTTTGATGAACAGTTGAAATAATTTTCTAATGCTAGGTGATTAAATAATTTGCTAAAAAAATCATAAAAGTAGTATCCCTCAGTGGCACATTTCTTAATTTTGACTTCAGTCACAACAAAATTATATAACAATTGCATGATTGACATATAATCAAAAATTGGTGGGCTTCTTATCGTACAATACACTATTATAAAAATTAAAATGTAGTTGTTTTATTCTATAAAAACGACATTGAAATCAGTATTTTTCTTCACACAAAAATTTAAATGTCTTATACTTTTGATAAAGTGTTTATCTATTTGGATCATATCTTGCTCTTCATTCTAATATAAAAATATATTTGAAGCTTAGGATTTTGCTTTTATATCAATCATTATGCCCTTGAATGAATGTTTATTGGAGAAAAAAAAGTTCACCACAATCTTCAAATTTACACAAGCACTATGTTAATTTAAAAAAAATTAATAAAACCTTATTAATCAGTGCCTCAAAGGATTAAATGAGGTGTTAATGTGTTCTAAAATATTATGATTAATCAAATACTAATATCTCGCTCATAAGTCAGTTTTTCATCTCAAATATAGAGTCAGCCAGGGAGAGGATCTCAATCATAGTTTCGTTTTGCTATTATTTTATAGAAATTATTGTGGTGGAATATTCCTTTTTCCAGTCAGAATTACTAATTTTTGGTAGCTTTTAACATACAAATATCAAAATTTTAAAAGAAATATATATTTATAATATCCACAACAGCTTTTTTTAAAAAAATTAACCAACATCAACTTTATAATCACTTTTACGAAACTCTATCACCCTCCCAAGCATACTAAATGTGTTAGGACATTTGTAAAAGAATTAACATTAATCAATGTATTCTCTTAAATCAAATTCAGAGCTCTTATATACAACATGACATAGGAGAGAGAATTTAAGATAGGTTCATTTAAGAAAAAAAAAAGACATCAATCATTGATCTTAGTTAAGTAAGTAAGACAAATTATTAGAAAGCTTTAAAATTCATTGAACAATAATTGAAGATCTCCAATGGATCTACATGATCAGCCAAAATACCAATTGGATTCACTGTCCTTAAGTATTATTACTTAATATTATCATGAGCCCTCTTGAGTGAGTCTCCACTTGCTAGGGTGAAGTGAAGAACATGTATATAAGCATAATATTTATCAAGAAAATAGCTATTTAAAATATAAAGTAGTAAGTATTGAAATATAATTCTTATTAAGGAAATAATCATTCAAGTTCTAAAGATAATAATTCATATCAAGGCTATAATTATTTGATTTTGTAATTAATTGCATATATAGTATTTATTATTTTTATTCATATACTTATCATTTAAGGTATGTAATCTTATATATTTAATCTTTTTTAAGGAAGAATATAATCAATCATTTTCTATCATCTTTGACCTTGATCAAATATTGTCTCTTAATTTCTATATGCTATTATTATTGGAGATAGTACAAGTGTTGAAATCACACTTACTATCCTCTCTTCTCGTTCGACCTCATTTATACTATATACTTTTCTATGTGCTCCTACTATGCATCAAAATCTAATATACATTTTTCCTTTGCACCACCAATCATCAGTCAATTGAGTTTAACCGTACATCCTTTATATCAAGGATCGTGCTATGGACCTCAAGCTCAAGGGTGGAGCTGAAATGATATGTACGAATGATCCCATATCAATGAGACTCCATTGGATTTCAAGCTAGGACATATTAGCTTCAAACCCAACCTTGAATGCTGACATGATCACCTTGACCATCCTTCATAAAAAAGTCTTACATCAAGTCATATCTTCAAATAGGATTCCAACTCAATCAAAATAATCTCATTTATCATTTTTGTGACCCTATGAATGGAATAAAAGCAACAAACTATATTTTCATACCTCAATCATCTTAACTTATCATCCAAATGATCTATGGTACTCTGATGTTTTATCCCCAATATAATTCACTAAATAAATGATATTTCATATTATATTATTTTAGTGGGTCATTTTACAATTAATCTTGGCAATTGTCAATGACATATAAATTAAATCTATTGTTCTTTTTATTTTCTAATTTAAATCAATGGTTAAAATTTTTTTCATGACATCAATCACCACTATCTGCATTGATGGATGCAAGGAATATGAAGGATGAAAACATCTTTGCGAAACTAATGGTAATCAATGGCTTATTTCACTGCGAAGTACTCCCTTAACAGTCTATATCCCATGAACGTGTCACCATTACATTACTGAAACTAGCCCAACTCTTCTCCATCATGCAACCCTACCTCTATCCTTATCTATTTAGAATAATGAGTATTAAAAATAATAGTTATTAGGAAAATAACCATTCAATATTAAGGCTATTATTATTTCATCTTGTAATTAATTGCATATATTACATTAAATGATAATATTTATTATTTTCATTCAAATACCTACCACTTGTGGCATGCAGTGTATGCACACCTTCTTTAAAAAATCTATTATGGACAACACATTCATCATTGTGATAATAGGTCTATCTTCAATTAGAAGCTAGTAGGGCAACACAATAAGAATGCAATATAAATATTTTTAAATTGAAAATTATTTAATTTTCATTTTTTTTAAATGATCCACCAAAATAGAGAGAATGTAATTCTCTTTTATTTAAGATGTTTCTTTAAGGGAGTATAATATTTCCCTAAATTGATGAAATAATATAATTACTTCAATTATTTGATTTTTGTTGGAAGATAGCATAAACTTTATTGGCAGCATCTTCTTTTGAAGGAATCTATACACGTTCATATAGCTTGTAAAAGAATCATAAGAATATAGTATATATGAACAATATCTAAGATTATATCAAAGATATTTATATAGAAATCAGGACCGGCATTTCATAAAATACAGCCCATAGTTTAATTCTACTCTATTTCATATAAAAACTTTTAATAATTAGCTGGTCTTTATGTCTCTTAGGAAGGAAAAGCTGCATAGAATCTTTTCAATGAGAACAAGAAATACAAAGGAAAATGGACTGAAGTTTAAACTTTGCATTGTTGTAGTTCTTTATGTGATATAGCTATGATATGGAATAATTGCATGATAACTCTTATAGTAAGACACCAAATAAGGCATCAAACAAACAATTCATTCAAAATTAAGGCTTTGCTTGGGATGACTGTCATACTTCTTCTTAAAGCAGCTTTCTAGTTAAAAAATGAAAAATTTTCTACTAGAAAGCTGCATTAAGAAGTAGCTAGCAAGAAAGCCGTCCCAATTGAAGCCTAATATATCAAAGACTAGGTTGTAAATATCTATTCAAGATATAAGGTGATGAGAGAGTTACAATGATCAAATACGCACAATATGAAATTTGTGATGGTTTTTGCTCTAACACAATGCATATGATCACATAACTATCAAATTAATTATCATATGAACATTTAAATCATTAAAGCAAGCAAACACAATAAAAAATGTGAATCTAGTTATGAAGAGCGGTCGCAAGTATTTTCATGTTGTTTGAGGCCCAATTGATATTCATTTATGTACAAGTACACTTTTGCTTGCAATTTCATTGCAAATACCATCTCATATACAAACAATGAAGAAGTTGGTAAAATGTCTTCAATTAGCAAGAAGTGTGTCATTTTATAATCTAATGAGAGAACCGAAATGCATTTCTGATGAACAAAGAAAAATCAAAATAAGGTTTATAAAATATACCTAATAAAGTCTCCTTAGACTGCAGTGATCAATGATATCATGAAAATCTTCGAATAGATTGAGATTTATCTTTAAAGTTTTGAGCTAGAAGGAGCTAGGCGGCGAGAGAGGGCAAAAATGTTTGAAAGTTGGTTTTTATGTTCTATTCGTGTGAAATAGAGAAGAAAGGGGAAGTCGGTTAGAAATTTTCACCGGAAATTTTCTTCGGTTTTAAGTAAGATTTTTCGACAAAAATTTTCATTGCAAATTTAGGCTTAGTTTTAGATATTATTGCTTCTTAATTGCATATGGGAGAGAAGCTTTGTACATAAGGTGGAAGGAGAATTGTTAAAGGTTAAGCCTCCGACCCACAATATTTCTTTGCTCATAGGAGGAATGCATATGGCAATTAATTGCAGGGGTAGTAACTTAGTGAATTTTGAACAAGAGAAGAAATTTTCTTATAAAGATGAGAGGCAAGAGACAAGTGGTAAACACAATAAGGAGTTGTTATCATATAGATGATGATTTAGGGTTGTTGCCTACATGCGTAGTCCAACAAGGGGGTTCCACTATAAATTAAAAAAGTTTAACCAACAAAAAAATACTCACCTTATCCAATTTGACTATAAGCATGTCATCATGTTTGAATATCATTTGATTTGTCCGATTAACGCTCTGAAACGTTCAAGTAGGCTTAGTCATTTGATTTGGGCCCATTTGAGCTCGAATTAGATCGAATTTGGTGTTGTTGGGTTCTTCTCCATGAGATGACCAATTTGTCAGTTTCCTGAAATTGGAGTTGGGATGACCCTAAGTTTAATTTTGAAAGATTCTGAGTCATATTTGCATCAAGATTCATGCCAAATCAAGGTGATTTTTGATGTCGCATTAAAAAAATAAAATAATACAAAGTTAAAATTAGCATAAGAATTGTACATGTATAATTAGCATAATAATTTGGAGAAAAGTGTTTAGAGGAAATTTGAAAGTGATAAAATTGAAAAAAAATTGACATTGAGCATAGCATTTTTGGAAGCAAAAAAATGCAGGCAACAACTAACCTCAGTAGCTAGTCATACTAATTAGTATGGGTGTAAATTTGGGTCAACGGGTCAGGTTCGGGTCGAACCCGAAACTGACCCGACACTATTCGGGTCAACCCGAACCCGACCCGTTTTTAAACTGTTGTCAGGTTTCCAGACCCGAACCCGACTCGATTCGGGTCTGGGTCAACCCGACCCGAATCGGGTCAATCTTCGATTTTTCAGGTCAAAATCGGGTCAAAACGGGTCAATCTCGGGTTTCCGGGTCAAATATGAGTTTTCATGTCAATTTCGGGTTGCTGGGTCAACTCGAACCCGACCTGATTTTAAAACGGGTTGATTTGTTGGACCCGAACCCGACCCGTTTCGGGTCTGGGTTATCCCTAACCCGAATTTTTCAGGGTCGGGTTTGGGTCGTGTTTCAGGTCGTGTCAAAAATTGACACCCCTACTAATTAGCCAAATTTGTTACTATTTTTCTAATAAATTGACCTCTTAGGACATCTTTAATATAACTCTTTATTTTCTACTTCAAATAATAATATTCATATCACACAATAATTCATCTCCCACCAAACTCATTTCTAACACAAAAAAGAACATTTCATGTAAATTACTTCTCATCTTCATTTTCACCAAAAATTTATTTATGTGAATAATATCATATCCATATTGACGTTACACTATTCACAACTGTAAAAATATATTTCTTTTTTACTTTCACATGGAGGCTCATAGCAATTGCAAACAAACGTTTACATTTCAATTGCAGATGCTCTTATAATGGCATTTTGCCTTTTCATGCAAGTTAAACTGCATGGAAGGGCAAAATAACTTTACAACGAGCGAGTTGCTACTCTTTTTTTTACACCCCCTAAGAACTAATTTCTTTTTGTAAGTGCTCTTTAAATATTTCATATGAAGAAATTAAAATTAAAATCAAATTTTAATTTGAAAATTTGAAGAGGTCGAAATTGAAAAATCAAATTTGAGCTTGAAAGTTTTGCTCTGTACTAATTTAATGTGTAATTAAATTCTCAAAAAAAAAAAGAAAAAGAATCTTTATTAATGAACGAACCGATTGGTCCATTTGGATAGACAAATCGTTAGTTGGAACTGCAATAAATGAAGCTGCATCTAAAGCTTTAAACCGTTATTTAACTCGACTATTCAGCAAAACAGCGAGCAGGACAATGGAGGGAGCAGGACAGCGAAACGTGTCTAAATTTTCACGCTCTTCAAAGAAAATTTATATAAAAATTATAAGCCTGCCTCCATCGATCAAATTTTTGTTTTTTATTTAAATATAAATGTTTTTCAGAGTAAAACACAACCTTTTAAGGAATTAAACCATCTCCAACCGAGGTGCACACGATGATATGCCGTCTACCATTCGCTCATTTGAACGCTAAGGTTTCATTTGGGACGGCTTTCTTATTGCTTCATAAAGCAGCTTTCAAGTACAAAAAATTTACAAAAAATTGTTTTAAAAATCAATAAAAAAGCCGTCCCAAAAGAAGCCTAAATCGCATGCCAAAATTTAGGTGAACAGTGTGACACCAATATTGATGTATTGGCGTCACAGTGTTCACCTACATAAAATTGGGATATGAGATTTGTCAAAGATGCGCGTGAAAGAGGATGAAGATGATTACATTCGATGCGAGATGAAGAATCCCACCAAAAGAGGAGAATCAAATGGAGTTGGATTGTTACTTTGAAGTTTTACTGTGTTTTGAAGTGAAAAATAGATTTTTCGGTTGGAGATGCTCTTAACCGCTCGAGGAATTCAAACTCGAAGGCTTTTTATTTTTGCAGCATCTTCTTTTTAATCGCATGACCTGTTTACCTTCATTGTGTTTTCCTTTACCGAGGAAGCCTCCAAAGCTGTGATCTTTCAAATATCAAAACCGCCAGAATAGCCACAACAGAGCTCTCTTTTTACCCAAAGGTTCCAGCTTTCATCGACTTGTCCATGCCTGGCCTCAGAACAGTCCTTGTTTCTGTTTGAACCTTGAACAGGTGGCTGTGACCTCCCTCCCATTCCCTCTATTTAATCCTCCTAACTCTTCCCGTTCTCTCCCACAATCATTCTCTCTTCTTCTTCTTCATTCCATAGTTTCTTCAACAAGGAGATGGTTTCTTTCGTGGTTCTCCTTGTTGGTATTCTACCTTTCTTTTCTCCTTCACTCGGTTATGGAGTCGGAGAAGGGTGGACTAATGCTCACGCCACCTTCTACGGCGGGAGTGATGCTTCAGGCACAATGGGTACTCTTCTTCTCCAAGTTTTATTTTGTCTGCAACTCCTTACCTTCTCCAGCTTTCCTTTATTCCTAAAACTCTATGTTTTGTTCTGCTGAAGGTGGTGCTTGTGGTTATGGAAATCTGTACAGTCAGGGTTATGGAACTAACACTGCAGCTCTGAGCACTGCTCTCTTCAACAATGGCCTCAGCTGCGGCTCTTGCTATGAGATTAGGTGCGTTAATGAACACCAATGGTGTCTTCCAAGCTCCATTGTCGTCACTGCAACTAACTTCTGCCCACCAAACAATGCTCTCCCTAATGATGCCGGTGGGTGGTGCAATCCTCCTCTCCAGCATTTTGATCTCTCTCAGCCTGTTTTCCAACGTATTGCGCTTTACAAGGCTGGGATTGTGCCTGTTTCTTACAGAAGGTCAGTCTCTGCTTCTTCCTCTGTTTCACATTTTGCTAAGAGGATGGAACACCAGAGAGCTTTTAAGTTCTGTTAAATATATTACCAGATTGATATCGATTAACTCAAAAGCTAAATAATTAGCATTCCAAAAGATTTTAATCCTCAAATTTACTGTAGTGGGACTAATCTTTGAATACATTTTAACTCTGTTTTTTTTTTTTTTTTAAGCAGAGTTCCATGTAGGAGAAGGGGAGGTATTAGATTCACCATTAACGGGCACTCCTACTTCAACCTGGTTCTAATCACCAACGTCGGGGGCGCCGGAGATGTTCATGCTGTGTCTGTCAAGGGATCAAAGACCGGCTGGCAACCCATGTCAAGAAACTGGGGACAGAACTGGCAAAGCAACTCCTACCTCGACGGCCAATCTCTCTCCTTCAAAGTTACAACCAGTGATGGCCAAACTATAGTCTCTTACAACGCAGCGCCACCAAACTGGTCCTTCGGCCAGACCTTCGCCGGAGCTCAGTTCCATTAAGGCTCGCTTATCTGACCATTTCTCCATCTCTATTGCTATATATATTATAGCTTAAGAAGTGTAGTATGTCTTAATTTAGAAGATATATTTAGCTGTTATTGTGAGAAGGGGAAGGGAAGGGGCTTATTTTAAGATTGCTCCTTCCAATGTTGTTTAGGGATGAATGATGTGTGGGAGGGAAAGGAGAGGGAGCAGAGGTGAACTGAACTTCAGCACCCGCTACTCTCTCCTTTTACTACTGTGTTCTGCTTTGATGGATTCATCGAACACCTTTGGGAGATTATTACTGGTTATTGTTATCATTTTCAGCAACTTGCTGATTATTATTAAGTCTGTAATTGGATTTTAGTTGTTAATGATGGAATTTGGGTTCTATTATGGTTGATGTTTAGTTCTTCTCTACAAATTTTTATATTTTTAAACATAATCAAAGAAAATAATACTAATTGACTTTGAGTTGAAAGAAACTCATAAATTGGCTAAAGTTGGAGAGAAGCGGTCTGTAGAATAGAACGAGTAGTAAGGGCATCTCCTATTGAACTACTACCGTTTGAATGGCGGCAGCTTCAGTCGAACGGCAAAACTTCCGCTATTTGATTGCGGGTGAACAGTGGAACATCAATATTGACGTTGTATTGTTCATCTTCGTTATTTTTCTATCTCTACTGAACTTGTCGAAAAAACGTGCGAATGAAGAGAACTACTCTTAGGGCATCTCTAACGGAGAACGCCATTTTTCACCGCAAAATACAGCAATATTCCAAAATGCTGTGGTGCTGCTCCAATCGAACTTTATTTTAAGTGCTTCTGCAAAGGTAACGATCCTTCTCCCTTTCCCGCGTTTTTCCGGTTGAGAGAGCAAAATAGTGTATGTGAACAATGCAACGTAAATATTGGTGTCGCACTGTTCACCCACAAATAAATGGCGGAAGATTTGAGATTCAGTTGGAGCGATCGAACGATGCCATACGATCCTTTGGCGTTCGGTTGGAGATGCTCTTACCTTCGCAAAAGGGACAAAATCGAGTTAGTGCACTACATTTTGGAGTTAAAAAATGATATTTTCGGTTGGAGGTCTCTAAGAGAAGAACTCAAGAAGAGTTATGAATGCAGAGTTTCCAAGGCACGATGAGATTCTTTGACCTTGGCTGTGTAGCCGATTTTGCAGCTTTTGACCATGACCGACATAACTGAGAGCTTTTAATGACCGAAGCGGTGCTCATGTAAATGATTTTCTGGCTTGGCCGACATTGTTGAAAGCTATCAATGGAATGAAGATGGAGCTCAAGGAAATGATTTTCTAGGTAGTGATGGACTGTCACTCTGGCCTCCCTCAGTTGCCCCAATCTTTTGAATACTGTTGATGTTTATATTCATGAGAGAGATTGCTAGTTAGGTGCAAATCTTTTTAAAATTATTTGTGGAATTGGGGTGAAATAAATTGAGTTTTTAAAAATTTGACATGGGTGATAAATATTTTTTTATATTAAAAGAGTTAAATTTAAATTTTTTATACCAATCATGCTCTATAAATTTGCATGCTAAAAGTATGTTCCAATTAATTTTTTAAAAGAACATTTGAGTTGATTACTTAATAAATACTTATGGTAGAATATGATTTCTCTAATTCTTCATTTGAATGGTAAAATCTTATTCTCTACCAATAGAGAAAATAATATTTGTTTAAAGAGAGAAAGAGAGATCAAATTAAATTTGTATTATTTTGTGAAGTGATCGGAGTATAAGAATCACAATGCATCATATGCAGAAGATTTATAATTGATGTCACCAAAAATCATTTTGACAGGCGTGAATCTCAATGTATATTTGAGTTGAAAAGTTTCAAAATTAAATTAGGGACAAACTAAACCAAAACTTGCAATCAAATTGAATTTCTCAATGAGACGAAATCAAAATTGGTCCAGTTCAAGCCCAAATAGATCCAAATCAAGAGATCGAAGCATATTTGAAAGCTTCAAAGTATTAAGTGGATGCTAGACTCCTTAGGATGCAATATGCACCAATTCAAAACTATGCTTAATTAAAAAAAAAAATAGCAGTGGAAAAGAAAAGGGCTATAAATATATCAAGAGTTAATCAACTCCTGCAACCTATTTGTTTAAATTATAAAATAAGGTTTAAATACTTAGAACAATATTTCAATTTGACACATGAGAACATCTCTACCCAACCTTTTCAGAAAACCAGTGAACTGCGCGCCCCACCCCGTCAGTACTGTGTTGCCTACGCTTGCGCCCCAAAACGGTTGGCGCTAAGGCAACTTGACTCTCCCCCGCTTGCTGCTTGCCAGTTTTTCCATCATCCAATCCACAACAAATCAAATGAAACCGTTTCTCTTTCACTACGTGCCTTGTTCCGCTCTCGCTCGCCGCTATCTACATTATTTGATTCTCTTTATTTCTCCTTGACTCCTTCAATGTAATATGCACTAATTCAAAATAATACTACATTAAGAAAAACAATCATGTAGCCTATCTTTATCTTATTAGTTGGGAACTGTTTTTTATTTCTCTTTCCCTAGCATAGCAGGTCTCTCTCTCTCTCCAAAATGGCATGCTACTGAACAATTTCAGTAAAGATGACTATAAACAAATAGGGTCATGTTCAAAAAGCCAAATAAAAGCAACAATGGGCATGACTATCAAATGAAAAATACAACAAAATACACTAAAATATGAAGTTTGGAACTAAAAGGCCATAGAAATTTACATTTCATCCCTGGCACATGCAATCTGAAGCAGGATATGTGTAAATGGACTGCTTAGGCTTCCTCAGCCGAATCTGTCCTTCTCTTCCTTTGTGCCCTGCTTGCACCTCCCTCTGGAACTCAAACCACTCTAAGCTCTTGTTCAGGAAAAGCTGACCTAGTAGAGCCATGTTTGGCCTTATTGTCTTCAAGTTCTCATAGGTCCGGTGGCCAACCTAATAACATTATAGACGTTTCATGTGATTTCTGTATTAATAGAATATATGGATTCAAATAGCAGAAACAAGATACTTTGATTTGTCAAAGTTGGTTAATGTTATATTAGTGATTAGAGAAATGATTATACATTTTATGAACTGTGAACTAAAAGTTCTCAAAGCTTTAGGTTTTGTTCGGGACCGCTTTTTTCTGCTTCTTAAAACATCTTTCTATTATAATTTTTTTTTTATTTTGTACTAGAAAGCAGAGCCGTGCATTAGGTACCGGTATGGGTACGCGCCCATGGCCACGTGGGTGGGTATGGGTGGATACTCAACATAAAGGGACAAATCGATTTACATTACTAATCACAATATGCATGCAGTATATTACAATATTCCTTACTACGCAGTGCGCAACATTGAACAACGCCACGAGCAATCTTGAAAGTTTGGAGTCAGAGAAAAGGGCAACAAACCTCAAGGCCGTGGCAGACTCCATTCAAGAAGCGTGAAGAGTGGGTGAGTGTGGGTGGCTATGACATCCCGAAAGTCACCAAAGATGGGCATGGGTGGACAAAGCCTACCAGCACAAAGCGTGGGTACCCAACTAGGACCCCATATAGGGATCTGCTAGAAAGTTGCTTTAAGAAGCAGAAAAAAAAAAAAAAAGCCATCCCAAATGAAGCCTTAAACTCATATTTCTGTACTAAAATAAATTTACCATGGCATTGTGCATATTGCCTGGGGATGCGGAGATGAAGATGTCGCTGTGCATGCTGACATAGTAATCAACAGCAGCAAGAAGAGAAGCCTTCCCTTCAACCCTTGCAAGTTCCTCTGAAGAAGCAATGCTCTTCTTATCTTCCATCAAGGGAAAAAGGTTGCGCAAGCTTGAGATTCTGGCCTCCCCACCGTAGACCTATAAATAATATTTAAAATCAGATTTCAGAACAGAAAGAATCCATCGTGAGGGAAGGAAATTAGAAGCAGATAAACCTTATGGGAGGCTAGATAAAGGCGAGTTTTGTTGTCGAAGCCCAAGGCTGCTAAGAGTAATCCAATTTCCTCAGGCGTCATTGGGCAGCGACCCTGGTTACGTAGTTCTTCATCTGTGAATTGGGAGTTCATAACCCTTCCTTGCCAAATCACTTGTCTGTACTTAGCTAAAGCCAACCTTTCAGCTTTACCACCACCAAAGTCACAGGCTGAATGAGCTGCCATGTCCTGCAAAGTTGCCAATTTTAGGATCTGCTGCAAAATGTCTTCAATTATAGTCAAATGGAAATACTAATCTACACTTAAACGCATCTAGAGTATTAATTGCACATTCCTAACAACTGTTATTTCACTTAACTAGGTACTGTGATTAAAAAAAAATGATCAAATGATTCCAAAATTTTTTAAGTGGGACTATCTTAATCCTAAAGTTTTTTTTTTCGGATTTCTATTTAGTTCTACTACTCATCAAATCTAAAACAAATTTGATCATATTGTCAACTTAATCATTTCTTCAGACAAATTATTGAAGGGGAAATTGTTGGAGAAAAGCTTTTCATGAGAGTAATTATGACATTTAAGATCAATCTCATTTGATAAACCTCCTTAGGGAATACTTTCCTCCACCGATCTCCGTTCAACGAATGACAAGTTGATGAAGAACCAAATTGATTCATATTTGATAAACTGAGGGATTGATTAAATATAAGTAAAAATCTTAGATTATAATGGGCAAAACTAAAAAGTCTAAAGATCATTGTGAACATTTACTATGAGAAAAACTAGTGTTCAAAAATACCTTGTCAAACCTCAAATGCAATGTGACATACTTCCCATTCCCATCGTTACTAACATTTTCGTCGACAACCTCCTGTATATATTCATCAGAGCGCACATGTTTTGGATATCTGAGGCGTTTAACGAGCATTTCTCCCAATGTGTTGACATGAGGAACAAATGCTAATGCCTGAAAGTTGACTTTGCAACGCAACCTCTGAAGGTCACCAGCCAAATTGTCAAAAGCAAGGCGGTGTGAGAAGGGAGCAATTGCTACAATTCCATAACTGAAGAAACAAAAAAAAATGAATAAGATAAGTTGGTATACACCATTCCCTTTAGAATTTTTTTAAAAAAAGCTATCAGCCAAAATGAGCTGGCTCATGCTGATAAAATTGGACGTGAATTGAGGAAGTATATATTATGGGATTATTTGTGTTATAATATTATATGAAGCGTAGATTTGGGCCAACAAGTAAACTTACCATAAAAAGATTGACAAAAAGTACAAGTTGGACTCGGTAAGTCATACAATATGGCAACATAAATAAGAATCAGACTAATAAAAATATTGTGGAAAGATTGTAGCTGTGATATTTTTCATCAATCCATCATCAAGGCATGAAATAGTTTTGAGTACTTCTACGCTTCCTAAAAAATCTACTCAAAATTAAATTGGGATCCACGTTACTTAGGTGGCCCAATAAAAGTAAGATATAACTCAATGCTATGAACTTTAACTTGAAAAGTACTTGGACAATCGAAGTAAAATGAACTCCAACTTTTTAAGAATTTTTTGTAAAGTGAAGCCTTACCCAATGAATAAGCAATCCATATAATAAGCATGGTATATACAAGTCAAATGTCGAACGCCACCCAATGATTATTATCATTACGAGGTCATCAACATCGTTTAATTAGCCCAATGAGATATCATTCCAAATGTGTCTATCTCATGAATTTAATTAGCCACACACTCTAAACCAAAGCATATATTTTAAATTATATATTACTTCAACACCCAAAACCATACAAATAAAGAGACAGATGGCCATTTAGGGAGGAAAAGAGAGGCAATTTTTATACTCAAGTTTATTATAATCAAGTCATAAAGCCTCTCTCTCTCTCTCTAAATTCCTTATTTTCCTTTGGCATATTTCTATCTTTATTCTCTCTCATTCTTCTAATTCGCTGAAACTTCATGAATCCTGTGAGTATGATTCTAGCATAATCAACATACAAATATGAATCCGACAATTGGAGAAAAAAAATATAGAATTATAACAACTTCATTAATTTTGAAGAATCAATTTAATTAAGTCTAAGAAAATCTACCAATAAAGCTATTTTTTAAAGACAAAAAGTAAAGTGAAGTATATAAGAGCAAAAAAAAAGGGATTTCTTCATGATTTCTAATTAATTTAGTACAAAAACAAGAATGGTATCGAAAATATGTTAAATTTTCTAAATACATGAATAATGGAGAACATCCAACTGTTAAAAATAGTTGTGAATTATATTAACTATAAGGATGCTTACAAATGATATTAAAAGTAAGATACATTGATATATATTTTTTGTATATGAAATAGCTCTAAAAATGAAATCTACCACTAAAAATAAGAGTAATAGATAAAGCATTTAGAGGATAAAAAATTTAGAATCAATACAGCAAAAGATGACTATACAATCTAAAATTTTAGATAATGTGAAATTAACAATTATTAATTAATATTATTAAAAGATAAAGCAAAAGTCAGGGGTTAAAGGATTAACCATCTTGAATCTATATACAGAAAAATAAAGAAGAATTTCTAGAATTAATAATGAGTGGTTAAAATGAAGAAGAATATCAAGAGTATTGCGCAAGAAGAGGATATAATAAAGGCTTGGAGGAAAATTTTATAAAACTACAGATAGGTCGACAATATAATATGGATTTTGACATAGGAAATTAAAAGATATATGATGAGGACATCGATCAGAGATTCAAGCATGTGTATCGCCGGAAGAATCGCAGATCGATGGCCACAATTGAGAGCTTGTATTTTTAGATTTATTTGTGCATTTCAGTCTTTTATATATTCCTATTGTACCCTTTATTTTCATGTTGAGTCATGATGTAGCCCGAGGGCAATTTAGTATTTGCGTCTTCTTTGTGTTGAGACCTATATATAGGTCCTTGTTTTTGTATTTTGGGGATGAATTTTGGGAATGAAAAAAAGTTATGTTTTGTCTCCACTTTTCTAGCATGAGTGCTTGAGAGGGAAGAGAGCTCAAGGTGAGCAAATCGCAAGGCCCACCAGTCGTTGGAAGAGTCCGCAGCTCGTGGTTAATTTATCGTCTTCTCGTTGTGTTTCTCATCTTCTTCCCCTTCCCATTGAGATCCAACCGACCAAACCCCTAATTGCCGCCCCCCCCCATTTAGTTATGCAGTACAAGCTACAGCTTTTTCTGTTTTAAGCTTTAGTAGAAAGAAAGGTTTAGTATATACTACCGGCATTGTAATAGCTACAGTAGTTTTGCCTTTGATCAATACAACCAAACACACAGTTACTGTGAGTATTTTCTTGTTGCTTTCTCCCTGTTCATCTCATTCGCAGGTGCTGCGGCATCACTTCCAGCAAAAGAATTTTCTTCCAACAGGATGGTAGATGAAAATTTCTTAAGATCATTACAATTAACCATCACAAAGCACGAGAATTTTGCAATTGTTTCTTAGGTTTTAAAGAAATTCCTCCATGTCTCTCTCCCCGCTATGGAGAGGATTAAATGGGAGTCTGTTAAAAGTACTAGAGAAAATGAAAAATTAAAGATTAATCTTTAACTAACCTTTGAAGAACAGGAAGAACATTCTCTAGGTACCAGTTTGCTGATGCATGAACTGGTGCAGTTTTGATCCTTGTGGTCCTAATGGCAACAGCATAATACTCCCGCGTGCTCCATGCATATTCTGGAGGCAACTCTCTTACTACAGAGATTTCATCCTTCAACACATTAATGAAGTGATCCACATCATAGATTTCCTCAAACGAGCTGCAAAACAACAATGATTTATCAGTATTGTTTTTACTTAAACTACACAACAAATAACTAAAAAAGAGGAAGAAAAACACAGCTTAGCTAGAACTACCTTGAATCTTTCCAAACAGAATTTACTTCAAGATGAGGGATTACTAGGGTTGCATTTAAGATTTTAGCAACAGCAACAGCATCACAAATCTACATAAGAAAACATATTTTATATCTAGTGATATGGTCCATTTTACAGGGAAAAATATTGAAGAGAGAATACAAATGTTTCCATAAAATTTTCATGTCTGTCAAGTGTACACTCAAGTTTCGATTACAAGTTAAAAGACCGAAGAGCCTACCCCCATCCTTTGCTGGTTTAACCCTCCATCAAGAAACACTTGGATGAATCCACTTGACTTCACAGGGCGTCCTAGATGCAAGAAAAAAAAAATCAATAATTCAGAAGTACATTATTAAGATAATAAAATTAAGTCTCTTGCTATGAGGTACATTTTGCCCATATTGTAAACAACAGTTACCAGTAATACTTGCTGATGGAATGCAGGGTTTCCAACCCTGTGGCGCCAAAGGAGCCCAGAGCTCAGACTTCCGCTCATTGGGCTGCAAAGAAAATTAAAATAAGAAACATCAGCAAAGGCTAACACAAGCAAAAAAAAAACAAATGCAGATGCTTTTTCAACAACTGAGCTCACAATTTCAGAAATCAAAGCGGCCTTCAGAAGAGATGCGTGTCTTGGTTTTGGAGCATTCCACTCCTGCAAGAAAAAATCAATTTCTTTTTATGAAATTATGGAAATGATAAAATGCTATTTTAACTGATTGGGGACGGAAATGTGTACATGAAGCTTGTTGCATTTAATCCTAAGATAAAAAACACAGGTCAGCCGCCAATGGGAGATATGAAGGATTATAGTATCTATATAATAACAACAACAACAAGCCTTTATCCCATTGTGGGGTAGCTACATGAATTCTTTTTTCTCTATTGTGTCATGTTAAGAGTTAAATTCTGATCTAAATCTAATAAAGAAATGTCATTTCTAATATTTTCTAACCAAATCTTTTTAGGTCTACCTTTATGTTTCTTAACATAAGTCAAATCTAATACATCTATTTTCCTAACCGGGTCATCGGAAGGCCGCCATTTTATGTGATCAAAACCATCTAAGGCGACTCTCTCTAATCTTATCTTCCACAGAAGCTACTCCTACCTTTTCAAGTATATGCTCATTTGATATTCTGCCTTTAAGAGTAAAGCCACTCATCCACCTGAGCAAGAATTATACTATCAATACTGAGTTTTATTATTATATAAACGGAGATAACTTCAAACATCATTTATAAATAATGTATAAAGCACTGTGTATTCCTGGAATATAAAGCACAAAACAATTTTCCAAGGTAATTGAGGACAGAATTCACTTGGGATTCTTTTATTTCTTTTTCTATATTTTTAACTATGACGGCCTGCTTGGTTCAAACTTATTAAACATCTTAGGTCGGCTTAAGCCATATTTCTCAGCCAAACACAACTCTGTGTATTTTTTTAAGGCAGGTTACATAGAGTGTGGCTTTTCTTTGCTTAAGAAGAACAGCAAGGAAAATCTAAGTGCCTGCTCTACCCCACTTAAGCAGCTTGGCGCACATTTGACTCCACAATGTCTCCTCTGTAGCCTTGTCTTCTTCCCTCCCTGGTGTTTTTTTTCTTAGCCAAGGATGGGTTACGAAATGGTGGCCGAGCCAAAGCAGGAAGGGAAGGAGAACATGGAAGTGAAGAAAATGACAAGATCAATGAAAATGTCAAGATTTTATTCATTAGAAAAATAAGAGAGGACACATTATATTTTTAAGTTACCATTAAAATTCCCTAACAGAATAGAACCACAAAGCCTTACATCTATATGGCTCTCAGGCAACCCTCATTTCAATTCATTCAATTCTAAGTCTGACGCAAAGCCACCACATATTTAAATGAATTTGAATATAATTATTTGAAGAATAAAATAAATATATAATTCCATGGAGAGGGAGGGAGGGATTGGCTACATGCTCCTTTAGTTTAAATTTAGATTTCCTTTTGTATCCTTGATTTGTGTTATTCCTCCATGAGCCATGTCTTAGCAGGCCGCATGCTTCAAATTCCTTCTAAAATTTTGAAGTCTTCGGCCATGTCTTTCTATGGAAAGAGAGCGGTTTTCAATTAATCAATTAATCATGAAAAGATAGTGGTTTTTGAATTAATCAATTAATCAATATCAAGCTCCTTTTGACATCCATGGCTCTATTTGAAAGGTGCAACGTTCATGAAGATTGCAATTCTTGCCTGATTGGCTAAATTATACATATAAGGAAGAAGGTGAATTTTGGCAATGTTTGAAGTGTCCTCTGGTTGGAATTTCAATGCTTCCTTGATCATGCTAAGCTCACATGAATGGATCTACTTTGGTTGGAATAGTGATGAAGCTAGTTATCAAACCATCTTAAATAACATGATTATAACGATGACTATCTTCTGTTAGACCGGTCCAGCCGGTCCAGGCGGGACCGGTTCAAGGGCGGAATAGCAGAACAGGCGGAGCTTCCGCTAGAACGAGCGGCCCGACCGCTCATTTAGAGCGTTTTAGGAAGGATTTTTGGGGAGTTTGAGAACATGATTATAATGATGACTATCTTCTTACTTGTTCTCTTCAGTTTGGAGTTAGGTTTTTTAAAAGGCTCTCATCTTTTCATCTAGGAAACCATTCTCCCCTCCTCTATAATCTTTGAATCTTCTTCCTCGTCCAAGTATGATTTTCGGTACCGGCATCCTCATCTTTTGATCTATTTCTAGTGATGCTCTCTTTGGCAACGATCTTTTTCACAAGCTAGGAGATTCTTCTATGCGACTATAAGTTATGATGTAATGGTTTTCGTAATTAGTTGATTAATGCATGAGTCAATACTTACTCTGCCATCTGCAACGCCAAGGCATTTTATTACAAAGGACTTCTTGTGAAGCCTCAAACTAGTATTCAATGGAATGAAAGCTAATTAATGGAAAATAGTTGGCAAAATTTTAGACAAATTCTATGAATAGTGACTAAGAACCAACAATAGTCATTATATTGCACATCACCGTAGTCAAAGAACACCACATTTTTGTTACTCTTCTAGAAAGATTCAAAGAAGAGTACTACTTCTATTGCAATGTTCTTCTTCTCAGCATATTCATAGCTTCATCATGATTATTTTGATATAAAATGTTGTATTTTTTCCATCTTTTAATTTGTTTTTTCTTTGTACTATATTAAATGCTTATTTGGTACAATTGATTGCCAAGCCTCAAGTGGTTAGTAAAATATAATAAGGTGGTGATGCATTGTAAGCATATTTGTAATTCATGATTTATGAGCACGTCATGATAGGATTTCAGTATATGTAGCCCTCTTCTTAATTAAATAATGTGAATAATGAGATTGATCACAACATCTTTAACACCAAGCATGATGATGTTATGTGTATGTTATCTTTGAGTCAGAGTTTATTTATCAATGTTCAATGTCATATCTTAAGTGATTAGTAAAAAGTAGGAATGATGTATGAAAGCATGTTTCATATCTTTGTTTACGGAATGTGAACGATGGAATGGTCACACTAGCATTATTCTACTTCCATGATATAATAAAAAACAACAATAAAATCAAGCCTTTATCCCATGAAGAGGGGTCAGCTACATGAATTTTTCTTTATCCATTATGTCCTATTAAGAGTCTGTTTCTCATTTAAATCTAATAAAAATGTCATTTTTAATACTTTCTAACCATATCTTTTTAGGTCTATCTCTACCTTCCTTAACATAGGCCAAATCTAATACATCTACTCTCCTAACTGGTCATCGGAACGCCTATGTTTTATGTGACCAAACCATCTAAGATGACTCTCTCTAATCTTATTTGCCACCACTCCATCCTTTTCTCATATAAAATTAGTTTATGTGTCCCCTTAAAAAAGTTTTTCCGGTTCCTCCGCTGCTATAAACAAGCAATTAACAATTCTCAGGTTTACAAACAAACTTCAGATTCGTGGCCTCTCGTTCTAGTAATCATGTCAATGTGAAACAAAATAAGAGCTAAACAATCCCGACGAGACGAAAAAAAAAACCTGCTGAATCCTACACATCGTTAGTTCATCATCCGAAACAAATCGACCTAGGAGTTGGAACAAACTCCCAGTTTCCAACTACTCTCACGCTGCCCACTCACATAATCCAGACAATTTCACAATGTCATCAAATCAAAACCTTCAAAAGCTCTTAGAGTCACACATCAACGGCATGGGAATAGCAACTCACCGAAAACATGGAAGGAGAGGCATGACCAAGGGGTGAGAAAAGCGCGGGCCAGAATACCGGGAGAAGCATCAAAAGAAGAGCGGCGTACACCGCCCTCCTCTGCGAATGGTACTGATAGACAAAGAAGTTAATCATCTTCCCCTTTCGCCGCCTCCACCGCCCCCAAATCCTGTCTAACAAGCTCGCACCGTGGCTCCAAACCCTAACCTTCGTTCCCGACAAAGTGAGTGGCGAAGGCGAAGTTCGATATCTCATCGACACCCATTCCCTCTATATCCCCTCTCCGTCTCTCTCAGTCTCCCGGTCGTGCTGGATAGAATAGAACAATCAGAACACTAGCGGTAGCTTTCGCGGACAGTCTGGTGACTACACGTAAGTGTTGGCTTCTGAATCGCTAACAATGCTGTTTTCTGATTTGCAAAGTGCAGCTTCTCGTTCTTATAGAGTTATCACCGTCGGTCGTCATAGCCGTTGGGGCCAACTGGTTCGAGCCGACGGCGACGGTGCATTAAATCCGGTTTATAATTGGATGGCTCTCACTTATTGTCGATTTTTTTTTTTTTTCACGGATTAATAGTTCGGGATTATTTTTTTTTTCTGTTTTAAAGAACTTTTTTACTAAAAAAAAAACTTTACAAAATAATAAAAAAACCGTCCCAGCTCTCAAATAAAGCTTAAGTTTTAAATTAGTCTTTCAATTATCAATACATCGTCATTTTAATTTTAGAAAATAATATTACTTCAATTTAATCCTTAGATTATATAAAATTGATCTAAGATGTTCCTTTAAAATTAAATTAGGATCAATTTTAAAAAATTAAAAGATTAAATTGGAACTAATTTATATCAGAATTACAATATCATGATTTATTTTGGATCAATTTTGTTTGATCAAGAGATAAAATTAGGATTCATGATATTCTAAGACTTTATTTAGGACGGTTTTTTATTATTTTTTAAAGTAGTTTTTTAATATAAAATTAAAATTTATGTAGTAAAAAATTGTCTTAAGAAACAGTTAGCAAGTCTTTCCAAATGAAGCCCAAGACTAAAGCTTCGTTTGGAACGGCTTTCTTCTGCTTCCTAAAACAACTTCTTAGTACAAAAATTAAAATTTTTATATTAGAAAGCTGCTTTAAGAAGCAATAAGAAAGCCGTCCCAAACAAAGTCTAAGCCTTCGTTTGAGACAGTTTTGTAAAGCAGTTTTCTAGTATAGAATATTTTTACATTATAACTTTTAGTACTAAAAAATTGTTTTAAAAAGTAATAAGAAAATTGTTCCAAATAAAGTTTAAAGCTTCGTTTGGGATTGTTTTCTTATTGCTTCTTAAAACATTTTTTTTAGTACAAACAAATAATTTTTTATACAAAAAAACTGTTTTAAAAGTCGTCCAAACGAAATCTAAAATTTCATTTGGTATGACTTTTTTACTACTTTGAGAAGTTATTATGGAGAAAGTAGCTTTTTTAAAATCGTTACAGAAAACAACTTCCTAATACAAATTTTTTTTAAATAGTAAAAAATAATGATCAAATAAAAATTATGATTGAGATCTAAAAAATAACAAAAATAATTTGATCATAAACAAATAATTTGGGCATTATTTTCTGAATTCTCTGTTATTTTTACTATAATAAGATCGGCTATTAAAATAATAAATAGATTTTGCTAACCATAATCTCTCAACGCAATATAATTAATTAGTTAGCAAGTATGCGTGGTGCGATATAGAAATATTAAACTATGTAATCTTTATTTTATTTTATTTTATTTTTTTGTCTTATCCTCATTAATGGCATTTAAAAATGAGTTATTTCATTGATATTAGGAAAAATTCGTACAAAATTAAATAGTATCGATGCAGCCCTTTATCTTAGGACTGACTGAAGCATTAACTACTTGTTGGTAAACTCACCTGCGTCGATAACAACAAAAGAGAAGAAGTAGGGCTAGATATATTCATTTCAATCTTTATCGAAATAATTTTAAATTTATCTTTAGATAAATGTAATAGAAATTTTTATATCATTAATTATATATTTTATTTATTCATATTCTATAAATAAATTTTCATGATCAATTAATTAGTTCCATAACATATTTCTACTCATAAGATATTTTATTAAGAAAGATGATTTATATGTAATTATTTATCATTCTTTAATCATTTTTTTTTGTGTTCTTTGATGGAGTTTGATTAGAACGACCGGACTAATATCAATCAAAATATTTTTTATTTAAAAAATAAAAAAGTTAATTTTCATCATTTATGAATCTTTTTTAATCCATTTTTATAGCATTATTATTCAAATAAAACTCATTAAACTTTGAGGTAATTTTATGATTATATATATAGGCAAAAATCAGCAATAATTTAAAATTCTAACCAAACATTGAACTGAGTGAAAGGATTTTGTAATATTCAAATGTTTAATCATTGATTCAATCATGATGATATAAATATTATTAAATTAGTTAAAATGATAAAAAAATTAATAATAATTTAATGTCATAAAAAAATTAAGTTATTAGAGCATGAATCTCGAGGCATATTGAAGTTTTAAGTTATTAGAGCATGAATCTTGATGCTGAATCCGATTCCTCTTCGGATCATGGTGGTGGTTTGGATCCTGGACATGATTTCAAAATTGTTCGTGATCGTCCAGTTTTTGTCGTTTCTCGTGGTAGACCCCGTGGGAGGAGTAGATGGGGTCGTTAGTTTATTTGGCTCCTTTTGTGCACTGTGATTGGTTTATTTCAAGCTGATTCGTCCGAATTTTTTGGTTGGTTATAGTTGTAACAGGAAATGATGTGGCCGGGGCTCGCTCTTTGATGTTATTATTCCTGGCAACCTTTGGTGATTAATTTGTTGCCTTCTGCTCGGCTGTTATCGTATCGTTCATCACCAAATTGGAAGGTCGATGGTGGCTTCGGGGGGCTGTAAGCCTCGGCCAATTACTGAGCCTATTTTTGCTGATTCAATCTATTTTCTTTTATTGTTTTTTTCTTTGATTTCAACCTCTTGTAACCTCTTTTGTTTTTTAATTAAAAGTTCTGTTTAAAAAAAAAGTTTATAAAATTAAATTTGGAGTCATCAAAACTGCAATTTTAGCTAACTTGTAAACAAATCGAATGTCTCAAAGAAACGAATTCAACAACACTAAAATAAGTCCAATTCAAGCCCACACAGGCCCAAATCAAGGGACTTAAGCACATTTGAAAGATTCGAATTATAAATTGGATGACCAAATTATATCCAAATATGAAATACTTATAATATAATCGACCGGCTAGACGAGACGAATCTAACAAGCCTAATATCGCTTAATTCTGACATTATTAAGACACTTAAATGCTTGATGATTGCTCTATGATCAATATAATCAATATAGGTCATCCAATGGAGCACTCCGAATTTACTCTGAACCTTCTCCATATTTATGAGGCATTTCACTCTCAAAATATATAAATAGACCCCATATTCCCACATGAAAAGAGGACTTGGACTCTTGGAGGGGACTGGGACCTTTTGATTGCATAATGGACAGAGCTTGCTCCAAGGATCCTAGAGTTCTGCCCAAGTACCACTACCAACGAATTTCTATCGACCACCATGCTATCGCCAACCGTCGCTGGAGTACTGCCCGTCCGCCGATCATGGTTATACCACCACCTGACCACCAACATCCGTCGACCTTCACCCGACTGCTCACACCGCATGACCTCGACCAGGCCTCCGACCATAGCCCGTTTGTTGATCACCGCTGGACATCCTATAATGCACCATAATCAAATTTGAAAAAAATTATATATTTTATCTTCTTAATTAATCAATCAGAGCCTCTATAAATCATCAAAATAAAAAATCTATATATTTAGGGAAAATAACTAATAATTGTATGACTCAAATTAGTCAAGTATATTCATTCTTCAAAAATTAATATATAATAGCCACAAGATCAGTATAATTACTTCTCTATCATAAACTCCTGATTACAAAAGAATAAGAGAAAATAAAAATAAAATCAAAAGAAAACTTAAAGATCTCAGTCAATTTTCACTCCAACTGGTCCTAACTCATCCCTAACTTAAAATCATAAATTCACATAATGAGACAAAAAGCTCAGCATTAAACCAAACCCACTAAAGCTTACTTAGTTCAGTCAATAAGATCAACCTCATCAATGATCAGTCATCATTTGTAAAGCTCAAAATAATCAATAATAAAAGTAGGAAAATCATTACAATGAATATATGAATCAATAACATGCATGATATTAGTAAATTAGTGAAACAACTGTATTATAATCATTCAAGCATCACTAAAAAAAATTACATGCACATAGGTGTCAAAATTATCAGTTTTATCATCTTACATCCATCCTATCGATTATATGCAATCAATACTTGTGTTCATTGATATGTTATCTATGTATACATATTACTACTCTATTTATCAATGCTATTAGTATATGCATGCATCAGTATATGGTTATGCAACGCAGGATATCCAGCTTTAATATGATATTTTCGCCATTTCATATGTTCTTTCTTTATCTTATTATCTTTCATATTTTATTATTATTATTGCATGCAGCTTTTAATAATCATTAAGAGTCGTCACTCTCTACCCGTCGATATAATTTGGACATATGTTACAAACTACAACTGGGATAACATCACAAATCATTTTTAAAGGAACTCATCGTCTCACCCTCCTGCACTGGAAATTATGTTTTAACAGCTAACATATTTTATAGTGTTAACAACCAACATTTATTGTTTATTCAAATATCACAATTAAAATATAGTATGAAATAGTCAATTATGTTCGCTACAAAAAAAATCTGTGATATCTATAATTTCATAAAATCATAACTTTAATTCTACCCGGTGAAATTCAGTGATGTTACTATTAAAATATTTGCATTATTCATATCTATTATATACAAAAAGTTATATGATAAAAACTCGATAAATTATGAGAAAATACATTTTTATAATTTTAGGAGAAAAAATTGTCAAACTTAAAATCATTAAAAACTAAAATGAGATTTGAGTTACTTACAATTAATAGAAGAAATTTTTAAACAAAATTGACTGACGAAAAAGCTATGAATAATCTTCTCTCCTCCCCTATGTTCATTCTTTGCCAAGACATGACACTGAAATTCAGATTTTTCATTTAAAAAAAATCATTTCAAAAATTCGAGTTATAACACCTCCACCGACTACAATCCCTCTGACCCTCCTCGCCCGTCAACTACGGTCCCTCTTACCTTCATCGCCCGTCTACTAGGGTCCCTCTAACCTTCGTGACCCGTCGACTACACATACCCTCCCACCTTCTTCACATGCTGACACAACGGTCCCTCCCACCTTCGTCACCTGCCAACTACTGTCCCTCATACCATTGTCGTCTGTCGACTATGATCCCTCTGACAATCGTCCTTAGATTATGGTCCCTTCGACCATCATTGCCCGACTACAATCCCTCCAACCTCCATCGTCCGATTACGATCCTAACAACTAGAAGAACAACCCAACATTCCCTTGAGAATAGCTCTTAACCCCGACTATGTAATATGCTTTATATAATGTACAGTAAGCCAACGCATTCCCTAAGAAAATGACATCATTTGTAATAAATAATAAGCACTATTAGATTCATTTCAATTAGTTTCCCATGATTTTTCTATTTTTTCAGAGTTTTTCACATAAAAAAGTATATTTTCTCTTTTGATTCTCACACCTCTCTTTTTTTATATGTATGAGTTTTGAAGTTTTGCATCTTCGTTCAAAACTAAAATATTAAGCTCTTTATCTCTCTATCAACGCAAATATTACATGACACAATAATAATGATAAAAAAATGATAAATTATCTATAATATTCTTATTATTTTTAATTTTTTATGATGAGAGTGAGTAGCCCTATAGAATATAGTAGATTAGTAGCGATGAAAAAAGTATGATCAAAATTACAAAAAAAAAAAAAAGTAATAATAAAACACTGAAAACTTTTTGAAGAATATATTTTCTCATAAAATTTGTGCACATAATTTTATTGATAGCACTCTCTAATGAAAGTCTAACCGTAACGGCTGGGATATAGTGAAATAATAATCTTGTAATAAGATCACATCATGAGATCAATAAACTAAATTACGGAGGAGCGTAAGGGCACAAATGATAATTAGTTTAACACCATAATCCAAAACAATGGAAAATTTAAGAGTGTTTGGCGTTATAAAATTCTATCATGGCTTGGCTAATTGCTGAGGGCCACGTAGATAGTCTATCCACTTTTAATCATTTTAATATTATAATTACTATATATTATAATCTCTTAATCTTTGTGATTATCTTTATTATCAATTAAAATTCAACATTAATTTCAAGTTATTTCAACGATATCTAATTATGTTATAAGAACAAACTTTAGAACAATACTATTATGTCACCAAAAATCATTTTGATCACGCATGAATCTCAAAGGCACATTTGAATTTGAAACTTCCAAAAATAAATTTGAGACCATCTGAATTCTAATCTCAACAAACATGGTCAAACTGGATGTCTCGGCAAGACAAACCCAATGACACAAAAATTGATCGAATTCGAGCCAAAATGGGCCCAAATCAATGGCCTAAAGTATATTTAAAAGCTTCAAAAATAGAATTGGATGATCAAATGATCTCTAAATATGTCATGTTTATATTCAAATCGAGCGACTCGACCAGACGAATCCAACAAGTCCAAGATTGCTTAATTCTAACATCATTAAGGCACTTAAATGTTGAATGAACGTTCTATAATTGAAAGGATCAATATGGATCGTTTGATGAAGTACTCCAAATTTGCTTTGGATATTATTCATACTTATAGAGCATGCCACTCAAAATCTATAAATAGAGCCAGCTCCCAGCATGAATGGGGTTTTTGGAGGAGCCTTAAACCTTGGGGAAGAGATCAAAAGAGCTTTATGGCTTGAAGAATCTCGGAGCTTCACCGGGGCACCATTGACAGCAAACCCTCAATGTCAGGTCATTCCCAAAGGACTTTCACCTACCTACCATTGTCCAACATCCACCTAGTCACCATTGTCGGGCCTCAACCAAGCCATTGTTGGACGCAAATACATAATTTTTATACAGTTTAAATCATATAAAATTTAATAAATTCTATTTTTCCTGGTGAAATTCATAAATATTGCAGTCAAAATATTCGAGATAATCAATACATTAACATATAAAAAGTTGTGCGGTAAAAGTTCAATAAAGCAGAAAAAAATATAGTAAAATCTTTTTTGAGGAGAAGTAACGGTCAAAATCAAAATATTTGAAAATAGAGATGGAATTAGAATAACCTACTTCGATCTGAATAATTCTTGTAAAAGCACCAAAACAATTCGGAGACAAAAAATTCAAATTTCTTTTTCTCTCTCCTCCTTCACTGAAAAAAGAATAATTATAACTGTTTACAAGTACTGAAAAAAAATAATGCGCTTCAGGCCTAACGCCACAATAATCCAATTCAAAAAGAAATTTAATATTAATTTTTTTTTGAAATTCAAATTGTTACACCTATTATGGTCCCTCAAACCTTCATTACCAATTGACTAAAATCCCTTCAACCTTGGTCTCATAACTATAGTCTCTCTGATCACCTTCGCCCGCCTACGGTCCATCCGAGCTCTATCGCTCGACTACGATCCCTTCGACAACGATCGCTTAGTTACAGTTAGGGGTGTCAATTTTGAGTCGTGGGTCGGGTTCGGGTTGAACCCGGAACTGACCCGGGTTAAAACGGGTCCACCTTAACCTGACCTGGGTAAGTAAATGGGTCAGAAATTTGAATCCCGACCGACCCGACGGGTTGCCGGGTTGACCCGACTCAACTCGGGAAGGAGGGCTGCCTAGCGCGCGGGCACGAATGTGCGGGAAACCGGGTGTGGACATGAGCAGCGGGCGTGGTCGCGGGGGCGGGTGCGCTGGTAGGGTTTGCGAGGCAGGTGCGCTGGGCAGGCGGGGTCGCGGGCAACCGCAGGACTGCTCGAGTAGTAGCAGGAGTGCGGGCAGCCGCATGAGCGGGCGGGCACACAAGCAGCCGTGAGGGCGTGTGGGCAGCCACTCGGGTAGCCTCGGGCGTGTTGGTAGGGGGCGGGCAGGTCCGCAGACACGCGGGCACAGGGCCGGTAGGTCCGCGCGCAGGGGTTCAAACTGGTTTCCGGGTTGAACAGCAAACCCGTCAGGTCAACCCGAACTCGACCCATTTTTCAAACGGGTCGAATCCGGGAACCCCTGAACCCGACCCATTTTGGAAACTGGTTGGGTCTAACCTGAAAATTCCGGGTCGATTTTAGGTCGTGTTTTCGTGTCTTATCAAATATTGACACCCCTAGTTACGGTCCTCCAACCACCATCGCCCTACAATGATCCCTCCAATCTTAGTCTCCTTACTCTAGTCCTCTGGCCACTGCAATCTGACTATCGTCCTATTGACCAAGCAAATAGGCCATCAATCTCTTAAGAACATCTCTCATACCATTGGATTCTTCCAAGTCCAATAATATAATGTGTTTTTATGATGTGTATGTGCTACATTATGTCAACATCTTCCCCCTATGAAGGGCATTGTTTGTGATTAAGAATAAACTCTAGTGTAATCATTTCAACTGTTTGAAGCCTTGTTGTTTTTCATGAAAAAATTTTTGGTGTCTCTTATGACTTACATCATCCCTCTCTCTATCTCTTATATGTATATGTGCTGAATTTTGTACAAAATTAGGATGTTAAACTCTTTATATCTCTCTATCACCGTAAATATTTTGGCACACAACGAGCACAAATGTGCACATATTGACAATCAATATATAATCTCAAAATAATAAGATAATTAAATTCATAGATTTCAGGGCCAAGTTTTTCCTAAGAAGTTTACAAATGATATTGGATTTTACTCATCAGACAGAAATCAGAACAGAAATCGGAACAGAATCGTACAGATATCAAATCGGACATATCAGAACGAAACAGAACAAATCAGAACAGATACGGACAGATCACATCAGAATCAGAGTCGTACAGATCAGATCACCTCAGAATACAAATCAGAACAGAATAAATCAACAGAGTCAGAATCGTACAGAAATCAGAAATTCAGATCATATCAAATCAGAACTAAACGGAACAGATATCAAATTACACAGATCAGAAATCAGATGGCAGATCGTATCAACAGAACAGATATCAACAGAGCAGATACGAAACTCAGATATCAGATATATATAATAGCTAAATGCCCTGACTCTGACGGAATCTCTACGAATTCCGGCCCCTTATGTCTCCCTTCCCAGACACTGACTGAATCTCATAGGATCCAGGCCCCTTATGCCTCCCTTTGTGCTCACGGCACCAGAACAGATGTGTTTAGAGCACGAGAACAGAATTCATCGGATCCGGAACAGAACAGATATCAGATTTCAGATTTGAGCTCATTTCAGATTTCCCAGACACTAACTGAATCTCATAGGATTCAGGCCCCTTATAGCTCCCTTTTATAGCTTATACACATAGCATTTCAATTCAGAAGAAATCCGGGCAAATCAGAAATCAGATAAAAATCGGGCAGCACAACGGCAGTAGACAGAATTTACACAAAATTTCCTGCAAAGAAAATTTACCAAATTCGCACAGAATATAGATAATCACATTCCAGAACATTTATTCTACTGCACAGAGAATTTTCAAGTACACAGAAAAATCCAGTCGAAATGAAACCCCGTCGAATCAAAAATACCCGGACAAAAATCTTCGGAAAATAACCAAAATGTGCACACTCGGCACGTCAACAATATACAGAAAGTTACGCGGTAAAAACTGAACCAATCAAAAGATACGGACGAAAAACCGTAACGGAAACAAAATCCGAACAGAATATATCGCCAAACTCGACGGAACTGAAAATTGAGAAAGGCGGAATGTGCCTTACCTCGCGTACAGCAATATTCTGAACAGTCACTTCGGACGAAAACGGCTCCGCGTCGTCCGAAAATCAACTTTTCTCCAAAATCTCTCGACTTTCTCTCTCCTCAGAAAATCAGATATTTTTAATTTGATTTTTCTCTCTCTTCAAAACGACTGATTTCAGCTTTATAATACTCAGATCGGTCCCAGGACGATCCAGATCGTCCTGGACGATCCTGGAGCAGATTTTTTTGATATTACAGCCATGCGGGCACGCGGGCAGTCGCTCGAGCAGTCTTGGGCGTGCCGGTGGGGGGCAGCAGATCCACGGGAACACGGGCGATGGGCGAGCAGATTCGCGGGCAGGGGTTCAAACGGGTTTCTGGGTTGACCCTGCAACCCAACGGGTCAACCCGAACCTGATTCGTTTTTCAAACGGGTCGAATCTGTGAACCTGAACCCGACCCGTTTTGGAAACGGGTCTGGTCTAACCTAAAAATTTATTGTCGGGTTCGGTAGTATTTTTGTTTCTTGTCAAATATTGACACCCCTAGTTACGGTCCTTCGACCACCATCGCCCTATAATGATCCCTCCAATCTTAGTCTCCTGACTCTAGTCCTCTAGCCACTGCTATCCGACTATCATCCTATCGACCAAGCAAATATGCCATCAATCTCTTAAGAACAACTCTCATACCATTGGATTCTTCCAAGTCCAATAATATAATGTGTTTTTATGATGTGTATGTGCTACATTATGTCAACATCCTCCCCCTATGAAGGGCATTGTTTGTGATTAAGAATAAACTCTGGTGGAATCATTTCAACTGTGTGAAGCCTTGTTGTTTTTCATGTAAAAAATTTTGGCGTCTCTTATGACTTACATCATCTATTTCTCTCTTATATGTATATGTGCTGAATTTTTATACAAAATTAGGATGTTGAACTCTCTATATCTCTCTGTCACCGTAAATGTTTTGGCACACAACGAGCACAAATGTGCAAATATTGACAATCAATATATAATCTCAAAATATTAAGATAATTAAATTCATAGATTTCAGGGCCAATTTTTTCCTGAGAAGTTTACAAATGATTATTGAATTTTTACATAGATAACCCTAGAATGAAAAAATAACATAACTTGATCTGATTAGAATAATCTACTATGCACGCAAGATTGCAAAAGTTTGCTCTTTCTCTTAATTGGAGAACACAAGTTAATAAAATATTGAGCAATAGAAAATGTTGGATAAACAACAAAGGGTGATGGTGATGATCAAGAGATGACATTCAAATGATGACAATCTAATTATGCAAGCCAAGTGATGACAATTGGGCAATGATGATTGCACGATGGTCAAATAGTGATGATAGATGGTTAATGATAGTCATGCAACGATGACGGAGCAAGGAGTTTGTGACGGCTGTTTGATAACAATCTTTGTTGATTGTAAACATCAACATTGATTGTTAGATATGGTTCTAGACTTCTTATATTTCTGAGCTCTATCCAATTTTAAATTAAAGTCCCTTTCATGCAAAGAAAGATAGTTTATTTGAAATTATTTATAGTATTTTGGTAATTCTAATCAAAATATCTAAATACTCCATTTGACCATTATGTTCATTCCCTCCATCATATATGATTCTTTTAGCATTAAATGCCTTAATGGCCTTCGAATTGAATGATCTTGGAATTGTCTAATTCCTCTGAACTAGATGCTCATTTTAACTATATGCTTGCAAGATTTGAAGATAATTTGACCCATCAAACAGTACTGCTAAGATTTTAACGATACTTCAGTGCATGATTTAAGCTCATTTAGGTGGAATAAAAAATATTTTTTGATGTCAAAGGATCCATCTCATTGAAACGTTCATTTTGACTCTAAATTTGTTGAAATTGAAGTTCATATGATCCTGAATTTAATTCCAAAATTGTTTAATTTAAATATTCTATCAGATTCCATACTTGCTATCATGAATAAAAATTTTTCCTATTCAACAGGGAGTTGGATGTTCTCCAATATTTCCTATAAATTGGCGATGTTATGAGCTAGCCTATTCTCCCTGCATGAAGAATTGTATTATGTTATTAATAACACATTCATTGAATTCTCATTGCTAAGAAGCTTACTAATTTTGAATGTCAAAGCTTATAAATAGCAATGAGTGATATATTTCTTCAAATCTACATTCTTCTAAGAATTCTACATAAGCTAAAACAAGTAGACAAGTCTAATTATATGACTATTGTACTAATATATATTTTCATCTATCATACTAATAATTTGTCTTTCAAGTAGACAAGCCTAATTAAGAAACATCAATCAAAGCTCTAAGGATCATTCTCCACCATTAAGGGTGCTAATATATTTTTTTATCTATCTGATCAGTTCACTAGTTCTCATGATCGAGTCATAAATATTATTCTTATGAAATTGATTATCAATCACGGCATGCAAATAAATATCATGTTGATTCACTTAACACCCATCTTGAACAATTTTATAATTCACCTAAATATTCTCATTATTATAATCAATAACTTTAATAAGTCATTCAAGAAACCAATATAAATTTGCAATAAAATGTTAAGCATTCAATGACTCAATGAACTCAAAGAAACATGTCAACAAAGTTCTAAAATTAAAATCATTAAAATCAACAAAGCAGTGTAAAACTCATATATATGATCCACCATAGTCCAAACCAATTTATGAGCAGCTCCCCCAGCTAGAAAATTTAAAGGGAATTTACATGTATATATAGCACTTAATATTATAGAATTTACATATTTAATATTTTAAATTTTATTATGTACCTACGTAATATTCAAATTTTAAAATAACACAAAAATTAACAACTAACTTCATTTAAGGTTTTGTCACCAAAACATATTACTTGTCATATCGCCCTTTACTGGCGACTGGATTCCTTATCTTTGACATAATGATAGACATGTCTCCATTTGCCCGTGAGACCCCATTAACCGTCGCTAGCTCACACATTATTGGTCTTGTGAATCTCGATCCTTGCAAAGCCCCATCGTGACTATTATTAGCAAATTCCTATCACGACTTCCTCTTCTCTTATTTGTCATTCGACTAAAACCCATTATAACTTTCTTTATCATCGAGAGTTTCATCACGGCTATGAACAAGAGTTAACTATATGTTATATATATCGTATGAATAGTTAAATTTATATGGCAAATATGTAAATTCTACAATTTTGATTGCTATATAAATACATAAAAGATGATAGAAGCAGAATAAAAATGAAAGTTTATGTTGTGGTTCCTTTCTAAAAGCTTTTTACCCACCTTTTTGCTTATATTTATTACTCACTAATCCAAATCCATGAAGTTGGAGACCAAATATTAAAGCAACTTTAGATTCACGTTATGAGCATGTAGAGAACACTTGTAGTGTACAATTTAATCATCCTACTAATTCCCAACCACTCTTCATGGGAATTTTAGGGCTTCTAATTATATAAAGGGGCTACCGTTAATTTTTTTATTAAAAAGCTCACATGACAATCTATTAATTGCACAGTTCTTGCAACTTGCAAGTCTTTCTTTTCAATGAAAAGAACTTTAGAATAGTTATTTGCTAGAGGGCATGGAACAAAATCAATAAGGCTATAATGTAAATTAGAGATTTATTAAGGTTTAAAGCATGAATTGGTAAGGTGATGTCACAATCCAATCCGATCATGACAAGTCATATTGTGTTGAGTTGTGACAGATAAATTTCAATATCTAAGTTTGAAATTATTTCAGGTGAAAGGGTACTTGTTAACCAAAATATGAATGTAAACCTTGGCTAATCTACAACCAATGATGACATTCAAATTTTGACTTATTAGATTTATTATTTTAGTAGTTACATTAAAAAAAATCATAACAATATATATGGTTTTAATAATCACGTTCAAAATCATATTTAAGAAATTAGTCTTATAAGGACTACATACTTTTTAGTTATCATTCGAAAAAAAAATTATGACGATGTATTTAGTTAGCAGAAACTTTCTAGTCGATTTATGCTTCTACTTTGCTCATATTTATGGAACATTAATAATTATTTAGCTTTATAATTTTTTTTGGGTACATTTTAGTCAGCTAAGGTAAACTCACACACACATCATGTATGCAAGACTAGAACCCAAGGCATTTTGGTTGATAGTCAAAACTCTCAACCAATAAATCAAATTGAGTTGTATATGCAACTTTATAATTATAATCAAATTCTTTTAAGATCAATTTATATTTACTTTAATATTAGAGAATCATATCGGGTTAAGAAAATGAGATTGAGTTAAAATATAAGTGTTGCGGGCTAGAATATACGCGGTGGTAGAGTTTGCAAATTCACGTCTGAGCGTTGTACGAATATTCAGCACACAAACAGAAAAGAAAGTGAACATCATGATTTTTACGTGGAAAACTCTGAAAAGGGGAAAAACCACGGGGTCAAGCCCAGTTAAAAAGTTCCACTAGTGTTGTGTAAATTACAAGAAGCTGATTCGTCCCACAAGTTAGGACAATCAGATTACGCTAAGTTTCTCCTGAATTAAAACAAAGTTGTGCAAAATCCTGGCGTTTCCCGAATATCCTGCGGAATTCCGACGTATTCAGGCGGCGGAAAGAACTCCGACGATGGTCGAGGAGGAGCAGATTCTCCTCCTTCTCTTCTCTTCTTCTCTCTCTTCTTACTTGAGTCCTCTTGTGAAGAATGAGGGCTCTATTTATAATTTTTCTGGAGTGGCATGACTTGTAAATAGGTGTGAGATCAGTGGCAAATAGGCAGTGGTTGAATGGACGGCTGATATTGAATCCTTCGATCGTGCACCGTTTGTTGGACATTTGAAGGACTTAGTGATGTTAGAATTCGGCGATCTTGGGCTTGTTGGATTCATCTCGTCGAGCCGCTCGATTCGACTATAAGCTCGTTAAAATCGGAGACCGTTTGATAACTCAAATTGTGATTCGAACCTTCCAACAGTGCTTCGAGTCCGATACGATCAGTTCGACTATAAATTTGCTGAAATTGGAGTTCAGATGATTCTTTTAGCATTAAATGCCTTAAAGACCTTCGAATTGAATAATCTTGGACTTGTCTTATTCCTCTGAACTAGATGCTCATTTTAACTATATGCTTGCAAGATTTGAGCAGCTCACTGGATCTCATGATCGAGTCATAAATATTATTCTTATGAAATTGATTATCAATCACGGCATGCAAATAAATATCATGTTGATTCACTTAACACCCATCTTGAACAATTTTATAATTCACTTAAATATTCTCATTATTATAATCAATAACTTTAATAAGTCATTCAAGAAACCAATATAAATTTGCAATAAAATGTTAAGCATTCAATGACTCAATGAACTCAAAGAAACATGTCAACAAAGTTCTAAAATTAAAATCATTAAAATCAACAAAGCAGTGTAAAACTCATATATAATAAAGTCATATATATGATCCACCATAGTCTAAACCAATTTATGAGCAGCTCCTCCAGCTAGAAAATTTAAAGGGAATTTACATGTGTATATAGCACTTAATATTATAGAATTTACATATTTAATATTTTAAATTTTATTATGTACCTACGTAATATTCAAATTTTAAAATAACACAAAAATTAAAAACTAGCTTCTTTTAAGGTTTTGTCACCACTGGTCATAGCGCTCTAGATCTTCACTGGCGACTGAATTCCTTATCTTTCACATAATGATAGACATGTTTCCATTTGCCTGTGAGACCCCATTAACCGTCGCTAGCTCATACATTATTGGTCTTGTGAATCCCCATCCTTGCAAAGCCCCGTTGTGACTATTATTAGCAAAATCCTATCACGACTTGCTCTTCTCTTCTTTGTCATTCAACTAAAAGTCTAAAACCCATCGTAACTTTCTTTATCATCGAGAGTTTCATCACGGTTATGAACAAGAGTTAACTATATGTTATATTGTATGAATAGTTAAATTTATATAGTAAATATGTAAATTCTACAATTTTGATTGCTATATAAATACATAAAAGATGATAGAAGCAGAATAAAAATGAAAGTTTATGTTGTGGTTCCTTTCTAAAAGCTTTTCACACGCCTTTTTGCTTATATTTATTACTTACTAATCCAAATCCATGAAGTTGGAGACCAAATATTAAAGCAACTTTAGATTCACGTTATGAGCATGCAGAGAACACTTGTAACGTACAATTTAATCATCCTACTAATTCCCAACAACTCTTCATGGGAATTTTAGGGCTTCTAATTATATAAAGGGGCTACCGTTAATTTTTTTATTAAAAAGCTCACATGACAATCTATTAATTGCACAGTTCTTGCAACTTGCAAGTCTTTCTTTTCAATGAAAAGAACTTTAGAATAGTTATTTGCTAGAGGGCATGGAACAAAATCAATAAGGCTTTAATGTAAATTAGAGATTTATCAAGGTTTAAAGTATGAATTGGTAAGGTGATGTCACAACTCAACCCAATAATGACAAGTCCTATCGTGTTGAGCTATGACAGACAAATTCCAATATTTAGTTTTAAAATTATTTCAGGCGAAAAGTCACTTGTTAATCAAAATATGAATGTAAACGTTGGTTGATCTACAACCAATGATGACATTCAAATTTTGACTTACTAGATTTATTATTTTAGTAGTTACATTAAAAAAAAAAATTATAACAATATCTATTGCTTTGATAATTTACGTTCAAAATAATAGTAATCAAATGAATAATTTGGATTTATTAAAATATACATCTCTTCATGGCTTGTTTTTATTAACTTAGATTATATGGACATAAGAAATTAGTCTTATAAGGATTACTTACTTATCAGTTATCACTAGGGGTGTCAAAATGGGACAGTGCGTCGGATTCAGGTTGAACCCGGATTAATCCGGGTCTAAACGGATTGACCCTAATCCTACCCGTTTTTACAAACGGGTCAAAAAATCCACCCCTGACTCGACCCACGTAGGTTATGGATTGACACGCGCGACCTACAAACCCTCGGTCGAGCTTGCAAAATGCAAAATGCGAACTGCAGACGTCGCAGTCCTCAGAGAGGAGATTTGAAGGTGGACTGGCGGAGGCGGAGCTTTGAAGACGAATGACGGAAGTTTGAAGACGACCTGTTCGTAGACGTTGTGGTCCTTACGGTGCCGTCTCATCTTGGTAGACGACGGCAGGGCCGGTGGGCAGAAACCTCAAATCGCATCGCGAAGATGGCGGGCATTGCATCAGCTGAAGAGTGAAGACGGTGGGCTTCGCAAGTCGCGACGTTCACATGAGCTGAAGATGGCGGACGAAAACCGCGTGGTCCGCGTGTCGCGAACAGGAATAACCTCATAATCGCGGGTCCGAGTGGGCCTAGGGTTTTTTAAACGGATCAACCGAGTCATTTTTGAGTTTCCGGGTCAACCCAAACTCAACCCGTATATTAAACGGGTTGACCCAAACCTAAAATTTTTCGTGTTAGATTCGGATCGAGTTTCAGGTCGTGTCAAATATTGACACCCCTAGTTATCACTGGGAAAAAAAATTGTGTCAATGTATTAAGATGGATTCAAAATTGTCTAATTTATGTTGAAGTTAATGTAATTCAAAGATATCATATAATGCATACTAGCAGCCTTATATTATTTTAAATTATAACAATGTTTAAATCTTAAGTATATCAAAATATAAACCACAATTAAATTGGCCATTGGCGTCCTCTTCGTGTTGTTGATCAAACTGTGTTTACAAATTGGGGCCAGCAAAGTTGGCCCAAGCCCACCAATAGAAAAAATCCCACCACGTATGGATATTAATTCAGCAGAAACACCACAATAGCTTAATTACATGGAAAAAAATTTGTTGAAGAATATATTAACGTAATTTGTGCAATTTATGCCAATTCGAAAAGTCTTAGAATTTATAATGACATCAATACTTATATAAGATATTATGAATTACTATGATCATAAGTTGGGATTTTGATGTATGCATTAGC
Organism: Dendrobium catenatum; assembly: GCF_001605985.2. NCBI lineage: Eukaryota > Viridiplantae > Streptophyta > Magnoliopsida > Asparagales > Orchidaceae > Dendrobium > Dendrobium catenatum. Next base: position 5,044,265 of record NW_021319309.1, on the reverse strand, counting down.
TTTAGAATTATTATGATTATTCGAGTAGCACGTAACATCAAATTAATCATAATTGATTTAATGAGTCATTTGCAATTTCACGGCATAAAATAGTTCAAACTTATGCATGCATGAGTTAATCTTTGAGACAACATATTACTATTAGCAGGATCAACCAGGTAGTACAACATCTATACAACTATGATCTCATCTGCAATAACCATTTAAAAGACACGAGGGAAAAAAAACACAAAATTTGCACAGAGGATAAGACAATATCACATTTTAATTAAGCAACTATAGCAAGAAGTTCATGACTCTAAGGTTCATTTTTTTAAATGAGTCATATTTACAACAATATAATGAGACTTTAAGATGACCGCCTAAGGAACGAGAATGTTATGAGATGATACCCTAACGTAAGGGGTGGAAGGGTCTCATTCTATGAAGCAATCTCCATGCCTTGAAGAAGGGTTGGAGACTACCCATTGAGCATTGTTGAGAGTTATATCACAAATTGAGGGTTCACTTTGCAAGCAACAATTATGAAGTTTATTGTTGAACTCTAAAATATTAAGAGTGTCATGCAAATGAAAGGATTGTTATTTTTTATGTTTGGGCACACAAAAGTAGCCACTAATTGATAGAAGCAAAGTCCACGATAACTCATGTGCCATAAATATTCGCTAGCTGGGTTAAATCAGCCAACCCAATAGCATCACAAAAAAAAATAGAGAGTAAGCCAAATCCAACAAAAAGCGAACCAAAGGGTCAAGGCAATGATGAGAATGACGAGTTCCTGCGAGGCACATATAGTCACATTGATGTAAGAAAAAACTCCATTTAAGATGCTAAACTGAACAAAACAAGAATGAGTCTGACAACATGAAGGAATTCTTTCGATAATGCCTGTAAGCTCAATTATAATGTGCAGCTTAGCACATTTGATTAGTCTTTTGTAACCAACAAACCTAGCGCGTAAACATAAGGTTGCTTCATTTTTGCACAAAACATAACATCTTTTATGCATCTAGATGCACGGGAGCCATCTCGCATGAAGCAATACATTATGTTTAAAACTAGGCACGTTCATAAGCATTTAAGTCAAGTGTTACATGTCACATAACATCGGATAACTCATTCTAATTTTATGCTGGACCTTTCGAAACCATAAAATTATTTGAAACTTTGATAATTTCAGAAAAATTTGTCATCAAATTTAACATATTGTCATGCTTAACATACTGTCAATATTTTTAAGAACTCCTATTGCCTCAATCTCCTTTTTGATATGATTTATTTTCCTTCTGAGGAAAAATATTGTATTAGAAGGTCACTTGAGATAGTTGAATGGTTAAAAAAACATTTATATAAAAATATTAAATTATTTTTTATCTGAAAATAATTCAAAATTATTATAAAAAGTTTTAATTATTTCATATATATTTTTAAAATCCTATTATTTTCATGAAATATTTTATTTTGAAAATTTATATATATCACATAAAATAATCACATGTATTTATTTTATACTTATATAAAAATAACTTCACATTCCTTTTTCAGAAATTAAATACTCTTAAGTTACATCAAATAATATGCTTGAAAGTATGCATTTTATTTTAAATAAAATAGCACTAATGTTACTTTTACATAATTTAAAATTTTAAATATTGGATAGATAAATAAAAAAATAAATAAGACATTCAAATACATAAAAATGTGTGATATTTATGTAAATCGCCCAATATTCTGTGTGCAAGAGTTTTTATCAAAATTTTCACTAGGACGAAGTTCAAATTGGCCACTAATAAAAAATAGGGAAATTTACATACATATCACTATATATTTATTATTTTACATATTTAACATCTAATATATTAATATTACACATATACCACTCAAATTCCTAATTTATATCGTTTCTACCACTTCGTGTAACGCCTACCTCACGACGTTTTCTGCCTTCCTCACGACCTTTTCTGCCCCCTTTTTTAGGGGTTTCCACGTAAAAACTCTGGTGTCTCTTATGAACGCTACACCCTCATCTCTTTGATCTGCTTGTGTTCTGGATCTTCGTACAAAGCTAAGGCATTAATCTTTATATTTCTCTATCGCCGCGAATTTTCCAGGACGCAACAGACGCGAATCTGAGATAGTCAGTTAGGGTATTCCTGATGCATTCTCTCAAATTTTTTCAAAATGATTTGTTTGCTCAAAAACTAGCTTCTTGTCCGAAACCTACCTGGTGTTAGCTGGACCTCCTTCAGGTTTTCCGGTCTTCATTCTAAGCTGTATGAATATGGTGGATAGGTTCGTCTGTCTTCATTCTAAGGTTTGTCGGTATTCATTATAAGGTGTATGAATCTGCTGGACTGTATCTTCAAATATTGCCACACATTGTTCAGCTTTTCCTAGGAAAGTTCTTTGGCAGACTTCAAAATGATTTTGTAGCTAGTAAAGAAGATACCGTAGTGATGAATCTGCTGCTATTTGCTAAACATCCAGATTTTTTATAAACATCCAGATTTTTATAAACTTTTTATAATTACAGATTTATGAAATTTTCCTTTCTTATTAAAGTATAAATTGCTATTTGCTTATGTATAAATCTGCTGCTATTGTGCATATTTTCAGGTTTTGCAAACGTTTTAATGAGTTCTTCGAGTTCATCCGTTGTGAAAAAAATGCCGCAACATTCTAAGGTGTACTGCCATTGTCATCTAAAATGTGTATTATTTACCTGCCACTGAGGACCAAACAGTGGAAGACAATTCTATAAGTGTATTTATAATAGAAGTGAGGACGACTGCAGTTACTTTAAATGGGTGGATGAGCTAGAAGACACATCTTATGTCACACATTATGAATTAAAGGCATATGATGCAAGGAATTCTAAGGAGTTTGACTCAATTCGTCTTACACTGAAAGTTTTGTTAGTGATGGTTTTTATTGACATTACATTACGAGTTTATTTTGGTTAGTGTTATGTTGTGTTCAAGTGTATGTTGTGCTTGCTTTTGTTCAAATATCTTGGAGAAATTACTTATTTTCTCCTTCTATTGTATGAAAAGGAATCATGTATTTTCAGCTTTTGTGGAACTAAAAAAACTTCGTGCAATGGAGTACTTGTTGGTTTAATGTTAGTTTGTATTTGCATCCCAAATTATAGATCTGAAGTCATCTGCTATTGATATAAGATGGAAGCTCAAAATCATGTAGTAGCTCCAATTTGGTCATCTGCTATTGATCTAATTATTTTTTTGCATTAATAACAACAATATAAGATATAAGTATATGCAGAACTAGAAGAATTATCAAATTTAGCAATGTAAAACCTGCTATTGATGTAAAACCTGCTATTGATGTGCTCCAATTCGGATGTCACAGTCAAAATCCGGTATTGGCTGCAGTTCAGATATAAGTATATGCAGAATTATGGACCGGTAAAACCAGCTATTGATATGCAGGATTAGATCCAATTCGGATGTCATAATCCGATAATAGCTGTAGAATAGTTGCTCAAAATCACATTAACTGATAAGTATATGCAGATATAAGTATAGTTCACAAGCATAATGTCATAATCCGGTATATGCAGATATAAGTATATGCAGAATAGTTGCTCAAAATCACATTAACTTAACTCATATGAACTCCAAAAAACACAAATGTTCTGTCATTTTTTTTTTGCAATGAGCTTTGATAGTTTGTACTCCTTCAGTGATGTACCAAAAATGTAATAATACATATTATATGGATGACCCTTAAGCCATGAGCATATTCTAGCAATCTCTCCTCTAAGCGCGAAAATTGTGAGTTGTCCTTTCTCAACTTTAACAGTCCTTTGTTTGCCACCATCGTACCTCTTTCTATGTTGGTCATTGGTTTGAACCCAGATTCCACCATACTTAAATACAACAGAAATATACTCTTTCTGCTCTTCGTATAAATTATTTTCAATATTGTCACCATAAGCATGCAGTATCAATGGTTAAAATGTTATTTAAACATTTATAAAGTCTTGTATATGAATCATTCAACACTTACAGAATCGGTTGTCTTAGAACACATCAGTATTAGCTACGAATAAATACACGATTTCCTTCAATGCCTGTTTTAAACAGCAAACAGTGTTTCTTAATGCCATGGAAGTTTAAAAATAAGGGCATGATTCTCTGTTAAAAAAAACAAGGGAATACGGAAACTAGTGTCAACTTGTAATTAGATATCTAATGGCAACTTATAGCAGCCATGAAGAAATTACGGTTTAGGATGTTTGATATCTAACAGCAACTTGTAGCAGCCAGGAGGCGGAAGACAATACCATGAGGTGCGAAGAAAATGAGGATCTAATGGCAACTTCTAGCAATTAGGACAATGCGATCAGGAGCTGTATTGGCCTCAGATGAAGGAAAATGGCGAGACGTCCGACAAAGGTAATTTGCGAGCTGTATCGACAATGAGGATTTCAGCGGGAGTAAAGACGTCCGTCACAGGTGCGCGGGAAAATAGACGTCGTGAGGTAGGCGTTACACAAAGTGGTAGAATCGATATAAATTAAGGATTTGAGTAGTATATGTGTAATATTAATGTATGAGGTGTTAAATATGTAAAATAATAAGTATATAGTGATATGTATGTAAATTTTCCTAAAAAATAATAATAGGATTTAAAAAAATATGAATAATTAAAATTTTTAATAATATTTTAAATGACCTAAATGTCCTATAAAAATAATAATTTTTTTCACAAGCAAAATCCTTGGAAACCTCACACCCTAATTCTTTCTCTCGCTCGCCCTGCTCACCATCACGGCAAATTATTGCGTCCGGTGTCCGGATACGTCCGGACACCAATCCAGACACGCCACGTCAGCAAAATACACTGGGTCCCGATGTATTTGAGTGATGTGACGCATCCGGATTGGTTGTCCGGATGTCAGGTGACCGGATGCAATAATTTGCCCACCATCACACCGTCCCCCGTCACCACCAACTTTGGCAATGTTACAGCTCCCACCGCCTTCCTACTTGTCTACGTTGTCGAGCAAACCGCCATGCCCAAGCTCGATTTCTCAGAATGATTTCCGATAGCGAGGTAGTTAAGATGTTGCCGAGGTTGCCGGGGCTGCTTGCATTAACCATCGAGGAGAAATTTCGGCCCAACTTGGAGTTTTTGGTTGGGAGATGTGGAGAAAATTTATAGAGTTGTTGTTTCCTCAGTACTTAATGTTCAGTCTTGAGGGGAGAATTAAGACGTGCCAATGCGGAATTCAAGATAAAAAATGTCTCATTTGTGGTGATGGTGAATTCTGGAGCTGCTTCTTGAGATGCGCTTGAAAGTCTAGGGGCGAGAGATTGTAGCTAAGTCTGATGTGAGTATCCTTTTTGTTATTTTTTCCCTTTTTTTTAATAATTATATGCTTTCCGGGCGCAATATCCCTTGCCATTGGAGTCCCATAAGTATTTGTGGAACCACATATTAGCTTTGCCATAAGGTAAAAGAATTGATATACCAATAAGCTTTTTAAATCTACAGAATTTATTGCATCATGTTAGGGTTCATGATGGATTGTTTTTAGTTGCAGTTACATTTGATGTTGCAGATTCAACATTCTGGAATTTGTAAAACTCCAAGAATGGGCTGAGTGTAGAAACTAATACAGAGAAGAAGAAGAATAAAGATTTTATTATCCAGTATCTCTTTCCATGTACAGGGATAAGTACTTATAGAGCATTATTAGGATACAGAGAACGTATTTACTAAACAGCCATTAGGAGTAAATATAGAGAGATATAAGTATGAGCTGGGCTATTCTAACACTGAGCATGGATGTAAATGAGTTGAGTCGAGTATCTGGCTAATCGAGCTAAGCTTGTTTAGTTCTTACTAAGCTCAAGCTCATTTACTAAGTTCAAGCTCGACTTGATTGCTCGAGCTCATTTGGAAAGCTCGAGCTTTACTCGATTATTGAGCTCAATTTTTTAATAGAGAGTTGATTTAAAAAGATAAAAATATTACATACTACTAATTTAAATAATTTTTAAATATAATTTAAGTTAATCGAGTGACTCAACAAGCTTACGAGCCAAGCTATGCTGAGCTTGAGCTTGAGCTCATTTAATATACTAGCTCGAGTATAGGCTTGAGCTTGAACTCGTTGCTCGACAAGCTCGACTCGTGAGCTCGTTAACGAGTAGGGCTCGAATCAGGTTGACTCACTTACATCCCTAGGGCTGTGTGGTAAAGATTACTAGTTTGAAAGCACAGAAGTTCAAAGCTTTGAGCCCTGGAAATACTATTTTAAGGATTGGTCATGCAATTCAACCCTCTACAAACTTTATAGAACTAAAAGTAACTTGAGTAGTAATATAACCAGGTAAAAGCACCACTTAAACATGTTTATTAAGCCGAGGTTCAAATCTATGGACGATCTAGGAGGCTCTCCACTTCATTGAGCTGAGCTAACTGTCTTCAGGTGAATTGTTAGTTGGTTCATTAAAATCAGGTTCTTTCCTAATCCAGTTTGGTGAGCTATAAGGGTCTCATGGACTCACATAAACCTACGTCAAGCCATAAAGGGGCTTAAATCAACCAAATGGACTGTAGATAAAGAAGGTACCACCATTTTTTGGCTCATCACATTGGATGTCAAAAACCTCATTCATTTTTTTATTTTTATTTATTATTATTATTATTATTATTTTTTATTATTATTATTTTTTTGTCAAAAACCTCATTCATAAGTATGCTGGTAGACCAATGCAAGGGAAGGGAAAAGAGATCAGTGAACTTGTCTATTCTTATCCCTTTTTCTTAATTCTCTTCTTATATCACTTTGTATTACATATTTTTTGGTGTTATAAGTTCCAACTCATCTTGTTATTAGATAAGCGTCCTATTATTTATAAATAGGAAGCCATCATATTGTAATTTTTCAGATCAGGAAGGAATAAATCTAAATTACCTCGATTCTTTTATAACATTTGATTGACCCACCCTTCTCTGTCCCCCACCCCCCTACTCTCTCTCTCTCTTTGACACACACGCATATACACAAAAACAACCCTTTCTAATACTTTCTATGTGAGCATCCACTCTCAACCATGTATCTTTTCTCTCATGCATATTCATAGCACAATTTCCAAGAAGAGCTAGAAAAGCAAGAGAGCAAGGATGCCAATAAAAAACAAATCTTGGAGGAAAAGTCAAGGAAGATAAATCTAAAGGAAAATAAAGGCAAGTGAAAATGAAGTATTTTTCAAAACACTCTTAAAAAGAAACTTGAATGATCTTAGTCTCTACATCATTGAATTCCTTACCCTTCCTTGAAACTAAACAGACACGTGAATACAATATGATGACCAATAAGTTCAATAGGTTATATGAACTACCACAAAATCTAATGCATGAAAAGGAAAACAATATGTGCATTTGCAGTATATCAGTGTAATCAATAAAAAGTTTATGTATGCATGGCATCACATTAATAAAACAGTTTACATTTATATAATTTATAATATTTCATTTGTTCATATGTCAAGTCATATCAGTAATTATGTGAAAGATATATAATGGATAAACTATAAATAACATATGCATGAATAACAATAATCAGTGTCATAGTTATATGATCAGTCATTTCACTCTATAATCATGTAAGTAATGTATTTCCCGCTCATTAATAGTAATAATAACACAAACAATATTTTGAACAACTAAGTGGATATGCTTCTCTTTCTAGTTATAACAGGATCACACATTCTGCCCGTCAGCTAAAGGCATACAATACTCCTAATTATATACAAATAACACATCCAAATTTTCACCTTCAGTATTTAAGGCCAACATCTTCGCTCTCTCTATAAGAAGATAAACCCGTCAGCTTATCATCTTACATAGGGTTGTATTTCTTAAGCAAACTTTTAAGCATTACTATTTTTTTTTTTATATTTTTATTTTTTGTGAGGAATTTATCTTGGATCCTTATGCGAAAGAGGCTAAAGCAAAACAATCTTATAGCAATCATTTTGGAACACTATAGTGTTTGCCTTAAAAATAGCTGTCCTTTATTAAAGGTTCTAAGATTAGTTGATGGAGAGAAGAAGCTCCCAATGACTTACATATATGAAGCAATTGATAGAGCAAAAGAGGCAATTGCTGCAAGCTTCAATAACAGTGATAAGTATGATTAAATTTTTAAAATGATTAATAAAAGATGGGAAGTGCAATTACACCGACCTCTACATGCAGCGGGACATTTTTTAAATCCTGAATATTTCTTCAAAAACCCTGATATTGCCAAGGATAAGAAAATAACTGATGGTCTTCACCAATATATTGGAGGATTATATCAAGATGTAGCTGAAGAAGATAAAATCAGTAATAAATTAAGTTTATACATTAGGGGTGAAGGATTATTTGGTATTTTTCCAGCTGTAAGACAAATAACTACTCGATTTTCAGGTATCATTATTTACAAAAAAATTAAGACTGATTTGCTATATAATATTGAAAAAAAAATTCATTTCTTCGAGCTGATCGGTGGTTGGTATGTGGACAAGGAGCTCATAATTTACAAAGCTTTGCTATCAAAGTCCTAAGTCTAACATGTACATCTGGATGCGAACGCAATTGGAGTATTTAAACATGTAAGTATTTTACAATGTATGTGTTGATTTTTTATATATGTTCATAATATAGTAATGTAATAATATTTTAATTGCAGCTTCATAGCGAACGAAGAAGCAAATTGGATCATGGTCGCCTAAAGGATTTAGTTTATGTGAAATATAATAGAGCACTGATTCGGAAATTCAATCATCGTGATGTGATTAATCATATTTCTTTGACTGAGATAGATGATGCAAATGAATGGCTAACAGGAAAATTAGATGATGAGTCTGATGAAGAAAATGACTTTATTGCTGGAGAGGAAGATTTAACTTGGACAAATGTTGCTAAAGCTAATGGTGTTTATGATAAAAGTTATAATATTCGGGAAAGATCTAAAGGAAAAGAGAAGGAATCTTCAATTAGGCATGATGTTGCTATTGAGAATGAGGATGAGGAGGGTAATGAAGAGGATTATGAAATAGGAGACAATGTTGATGAAGATAATGAAGCTTTTTTAAAATTTGCTGATGACGATGATTCCCAAGAAGTGTAGATTAAATTTTTATTTAATCTTAAAAAAAAAGATTGTAATATTTGATTTATGAGATATTTGGATGTTACTTAGTCGAACTTGTATATGTTATGGTTGCATTTCATTTTTAATAATATTTTATATTCATGCTTATTATTTTATAATTTTTATATAGTTTGCGCTATGTTCAAAATGGCGCGCGCCGCGCCGTGCGCTATGCGCCATAGCTCCAAAGGGACCTTTGCGCCATGGTGCACCATTTGCCATTAACAGGTATGATCTTTCCATCATATGTATAGTTTCTCAATATTTATATAACATAGCCATGGTTCTTTAGTTCATACACTTCATTCATGACAGTAAAGAGAATATAGAATGATGTGTAACAATAGGTAATTCTATATAATAATATAGGACTATAGGCATATTCCAATATGCATGAACATTAGCAGAATCATGTTGGATCACTTGTAAAATTTGTATGATTGCATGTGGAACACCACCTAGCGCATAAGAACACATCTACGACAAAAACCTTATGGATTGGATGACATGCAAATCATGTTTGCAATGTATGTTGCATGTTGCCTATGGAATAGTAGGTAGTATGATAATTAAACATCATAACATCACAATCCACATCCATACACATGATAAAGCACCATCTCATAGAGTAGAATGTTGGAAGAATGCGTAGCTCACATTATTGACTTGCCAAACTTTGGTAGGAATGGTAAATATAAATGGGAATGCTAAGGATGTAAAATGCCTAAATTTCCTTGGTAAAAGCTTTCCATAAGTTATCAAATCCTCATTTCATCTATATGATGAAAGAATAAGAAAACGCATGTGAATTGAATTCACTAATTTTTGGGGTAGGGAAATTTAAATTGTCACGGTGAACAATTTTTCCAGCTAGACCAACTCCTAAATCGACCTTTACAACCTTCGATCTCTCCTTTTCTCTCTTTAACTCTTTTGCCCTCACCTCCTTTAGCTAATTGTGGAATGGCTGCCACAGAACTAAAAAAGATGAGTTTAGAAAAGGGGAGAGGTATTTTGGGAATAAAATGAGAAAAATATGCGAGGTGACAAGTCATATAATTAATTAATATTGTTACAATATTATTGTCTATGAGATGGATTGATTTAGTTGATAGGTTGGCATGTAGGAAAGGGATTGTGAGACTACATGAGTATTCTAGGTGATTATATATGATTGTGATTGTAGGTTTACTTTTAGTTCAAAAATCTAATTCTAATTTATGCATCTTGTATTACTAACCAAAATTAAATGAGGCGATTGTTATTTACTGTATTTCTTGCTATAACGCTGTAATATATGTTGTTATGCTAATTAAAATTCCAGAATGTTATTGCCAACCTAACAATGTTAACAAACTTGGAGCAGGTCCGACCCCGCTGGCTCGCCCAACAAAATCCATTTAGTTAATGAAGATGTTATAATTTAGGAACAATTTCCTTTAACCTTTGAATATAGTTATAGAATTCCAAGTAATAAGCAATGACTACATTAGAGGTGGTATAATTTAAGGACCTAAAAAAACTTATTTTAACTTCTTCAATTACATCCAAACTTAATAAAATGCATTCTGAAAGAGTTGGTTTGAAGCTTACCAAATTGAATTGGATTGACAGCTGGTTTCAGGTCGTTTGGTTTGACTGGCAGGCCTGTTGCTTTTTGAAAACTCTGCAAAATACAGATCCTGTCACAGCTTGTACCAGCTTCTGTCCACTGCATAAGCTGCACGATATTTACCTTTCATTGTATCAGAAACGATACTGGATCGGATATCTTCCTGCCAGGATCTAAGCTGATAACTTCCTCTCCTTTTACTCTTATCTCTAAAGCTTTACGAGTATTGTTCTTTGGCACTTGCGTTCCAGTGAACTTCTTGATGTAGAATCCAATACAGGGAAGAAAAATATTGAATTTGAAGCATTTATAATGGGAAGATTGTTAAATTGTGGAGCACAATTTTAATTCTTAGAAAACATACGTCATATACTTAGTTGCATGTTGAGTTATGGCAAGGTCGTTGCAGGGATTGCAATGGGTGGGGAGCCCCTCTCCCAGTGGTTTAGGAGTGGATCCCTTGAAAGATATCCAATCTTTGTAGTTATTTTATTAAGGGCATTTTGAAAATTTATTATATTTTTGGTTAACTAAAGGTTTTCTTCTTAAAAGGTGGGATGGGGGGTCTTTCTGTTGTATTAGAAGAATTGTGATTATAATTCTTCACAATAAAATTAGAATGAAATTTATAGCGACCTCAATAGGAGGTAGTCATCAATTGAGTGAACTTACATAAAAAAAAATATGTTTTTTGTGTGATTATTTTCTTTTCTGTTTTATGTTTTTTTTTTGGCTCTCTATATTTGAGTAGGTTTTATCTATTTTCTATCAAAGATAATCATTTAAAATCAACAGGTAATTGTATGTAGATTTCTTAGCTTCATCTACCATGTGATGGTATATGCGTGCATCCCAAGTAGTATGCCATTCTTCACCAACCTTTGCTTCTTTAAAATAATTCTGATCGTGATATCAAGAACTAGACATTCTAATATCCAAGAAGCTACAACTTCATTATTTTGTTGGTCTTCTATTTATTGGTGAGGATATTTTGATGAGTACTGATGGTTTATGTGATTTTAACTGATGAAAGAGCCATTGTAATGTTTCATAAGTGAAAAATGATTCTTTTTTTGAATTCTTTTGGTTAAAATAGAGATTATGGTGCTACTATCTTACAATGAATGCTAGGAGCTTTTAAAATTTGAGAGAATCAAGTTACCTGCATACTTTTAAATTGAACTGTTAGATAATGGGAATGGGATGGATACCCAAGTAATTGTTCCATCAATTTGCCTCCACCCTCGTGAGCCCAAATTGAGACAGGCTGGTAAGTTAAATGTTTGCATCCTCCTGTTTGCTTCTTAACACGTGGCAAATCCATATAATTTTTTTTTTTTAATTTCAGATTTGTAATAATTCCTTGCTAGGTTCTTCCCTTGTTTCGGATTACCTTTTCTTTTTGTCATCCCTCTGTCTCTCCCTGAGGATTTGGAAAGAGAAGAGATAATTTCTTATAGAAGGTTAATTACCATTGAAAATATCTTGTGTATGCTCTCGTTGTCATTCTTTTGGTTGTTTGTAGGATAACTGCTTTTTTTTACGATTGAAAATATCTTATTTATTCTTTAATTGTTATTTTTTTTCTGATGTGTAGGATAACTGCCCCTCAAAACGCCCGCAAGCTCCCAAGGGTTGGAGTTATGGTCATCATTTTCATCATTCCGCAAGCTCCCAAGAGTTGGAGTTATGGTCATCATTTTCATCGTTGTCCGAGAACCTTATATCCTCCATTATTCCTTTCTGATCTATTGAGTTTTCACATTTATTTTCCTGTTTTAGCAATAAGATTGATCTCATGGGGGCTAAATTGGATCGAGCTCTTGCCAACCTGTCTTGGCTGGATCAATATCCTTGTATCACAAGTCAAAGTTCTACTGCTGTTAAGCTTAAGATCACTCTCCTATCGTGATATTATTGCTGGGTTATTTCCTACTCGATCTCATTAATTTATGTTTACAAACTTTTGAACTTTGATGACTGAGATAAGCAGATCTTGAGCTTGGTTTGGTCCCATATCCATTATCTATCAAAATCATAAGCTTTTAGAAACACACTCAAAAGCCAAAGTTAGTGTTTTACTTCTAAATTTGCTGAGAACATGAACTCTATTATGGACAAATAAAATCTGCTTTACTCACTCTCTTACATGGTAACCCTATTGATTAAGAATTCATTTTGGAATTTAAATTGCTCATATTATTAGACGAGAATCCACTTGGGCGGCTTAAAGAGCTAAGGCCAAGTGACTTACCAAGATGAAGATGATCTTAATTTTTAATATTCCAAGATCATGGTTAGGAAAAATGAAAATTTGAGAAATATCCTCTTTTGGTTCCCTCACTTCTCCATCTTATTTTGCCAAGACCTTACCAAATTACTATATTAACCTCTTAAACAACAATCATGTTTCATCTCACCTTCCCTACCCTCTTAGCTTTCTCTTGCTGATGTCTCTTTATAGGTCCTCACAAAGCTGATCTCTAATATGGAAGTTCAAAAAGCTATTTTTAAAGTCTCTAGAAACTCATTCCCTTGTGCATATGACTTTATTGCTATATTCTTCATATCCTCTTGGAGCATAGTTTGTGTTATGTGTGGGATCTAATTGTGTTGATTAATTAGGTTGTTTTGTTGCCTTGGACCTCAAGTTTATCGTGCTTGCTGGGGGGTGCGGGGGTTTTACCCCCTGTTTCTATCCTAAAAGGTGTATGCCTCATAAGTCTAAATTTTCTAAGACTTAATTTTTGGTTTTTGTCCTTAAATGTCACTAGTGTTCGATAGGATGGAAAATAGTTTGTTTTTAACCCTTTAGACATACGCATATGTGTAAATAAGTGTAGGGATCTAAAATAAATAAACACAACCTAGTAAAAAAAATGAAGTTTCTACAAGATCCTTATGCTGAGAGGGCGCACACACCAAAAGGCTCCTTGGGCTTTCTAAGTTTTGAGGAAATTTACAACACCGGGGGCTATGACCTAGTGGTTTCGCCCATAGCACCCCCATCGGAATGAATTATGGCGACTAATACTCATATATGTAGGCTCCTTCGTCTATTGCTCCTGATAGCTCCTTTCTTTTTTGCTCTCCAAAAGTCCATCGCAAAGAACACTAAAAAGAAAGCAAAGATTGTATTAGTGCATGTTAATATTTAATATGTAAATAATAAAAATAAATAAATGCAATTTAAATAACGTACCTTTTTTCGGGCTTGCACACTAGTTTGGTTGTTTGTTCTTTGGGATTTAGATTTTGGAAGCATTTAACAAGTAGAGAGAAACTGTAAAGAATGAAGAGAGATAGAGAAAGAAGGAGAAAAGGAGCTATGCCTCTCTTTTAAACCACTTTTGAATAATCATCCAAACAAACTCACTTTCCAACACACCTCACTCCACCAAAACTAATAAGAAGCATTTCAAGTAACTTCTCATTTTACTCATGTAAAGATATATTCCAACATTATTCTTCCCAAAATAAACACACAAAACAAGATAGTGTAAAACATTTCCTTAACACATCAAGTAACTAATACAATATATAAAAGATGCTTTTGAAGATTAAAAATGGAGTTTTGAACATATATTAAATCACCTTTCATACTTTCACCAAAGCCATCACAATGAAACCATACACATTTTTGAGAATGAAAACCAAAACTGTACTCCTCCAAACCAAATGACAAGTGAACTATAATGCACGGACACGGACACGGCGACACGGACACGACACGACACGAACACGGGACACGGTTTTTTTTTGAAAATATAGGACACGGGTACGGCGCAAACACGGCAATACATTTTTTATACAATGTATAAATATTAATGTAATATCATATTAAAAATGACAAACAATAATAAATGAATGACTTGATAACTTTTCTAGCTTATAATATAAAATATTTAGTACAAAATGTCTAGTACAACCACAAAAATACAAGCAAATAATCACTTACTACAACATCAAGTATTCAAGCTTCAACTACTATGATTAGCTTTAGAGGTTTGCTTTTGGCATTTAATATCATCATCATTGAATATCACTGTTTTCAACTCTGGTTCAACAAGAAAAAGATTTGTAATTGTGCAAAAAGAGAGGAGATGAAAATACCTTCACTGCCAAAGAGAAATAAAAATGAGAATATTCGATGAATGGTATTAAATGCAGACGTTGATTTGGTGTTGTGGATAGAAAATAAGAAATTTAGTTTAAATCTTGCCAAAAAAAGAAATTATATTTTTAAAAAAATTATAAAATATTTAAGATACGCGTGTCCAATTTGTTTTTAATATTTTTTTAATCGGACACATTTTCGGCGTGTCCGACACGTGTCGGAGGAGTGTCGGACGAGTGTCGTGTCGGACACGGTGCCGGACACTGCACGCCTCTTTGAGGAGAAGTGTCGGTGCATCATAGCAAGTGAACAACTCGTTTGATGTTGAATCTCAACTAAAGTTCAATCTTAAGGAGGATTCAATGCAACCGGGTTTTCCCTCATTCCAAGAAAATACTTCAACTATTCAACACAATGTTAAATTGACTCCATGCCAAACTCATACTTGAAACATAAGATATGAAACTTTCCAACATACATGCCAGCATGACTTTCCACATAAAACTCAAACAAGTAAAGATAAATTAAGATATGCTCATGTTTTAACCTAACATTTTCCTCTAAATGAAATTAAAAGTAGAAAGGTAATTCGATGCCTTTTTATTCTTTCCAAAATTCAAGAAAATATTCCAATTAACATAAAACAATATTGCTCTTGGATCTATGCCATACTCGTATTTGAGGAGTATGAAAATTCTCGAACTCTTCTTCAAAATACCATAAAGGACATTTGAATGCTTGCCATTAAGAAAGAAGATATATGATTGCTCTCCAACAAACTTTCTACTTTCATGCTATATGTCACCAAAAATTTCAAAAGGAGCTTTAACCCAAACTTAGAAACTTGCTTTTGTGCCCAAATGAGTTTTGGAAGCAATGAAAGGCTCTAGATTATTGTCTCTTTTTGCTTGGGAAAGAAAGAGAATGCAATTAGCCATTCTTAAAATTTTAAAGAAAGAACATTTAGCCACTTCTACAAAATTAGGAGCCATTTAGGATAACAAGTGTAATTCTCACCAAAAGATTATTGACATATAGAATTTTTCAAATCCGCTTTAAATCATGACATATCCACACACCTTGCCTTCTCCAATCATTAAGAAGTATTATTATTATTATTATTATTATTATTATTTAAATCAACTAGAAAGGTAGAGGTAGACCTAAAAAGTCTTGGTTAGAAAATATTAAAAATGATATTTCTTTATTAGATTTAAATGAGAATTTGACTTTTAGTAGGACATAATGATGAAAAAGGATTCATGTATCCGACCCCACGTAGTGGGAAAAGGCTTGATGTTGTTGTTGTTGTATTATTATTATCTAAATCAACTGATGTGCGAAATATTAAAATAAGAAGTGATAAAATTTAGTAAGTATAGGGAAAATCTACCATTATCAAAATCCATAGAGAAAGGAATCCATAACATTTGTATGTAATCATCATTTGTAACAAACACATGATAAAAAACGAGGTCAACACTAAGATGGTATCAGAGCAGGTTTGAGTTATGTCTATACTATTTCTTTGAATCTCATTCGTATTCTTTTGTTTAATCTCCCTCAAATTCTTTCTTTGAATATATTATGTTTTATTTTTATATTCTTTTTCATATTTTCTATGTGGCAAATACATGAGAAAAACCAACACTCCTTTCTCCACTGAAGGGTTGGTATGCTCTAATTGTGATAAAATCGATCAATTGAAAAAAAAATATTACGAGATTTTTACGAGAAAAATAAATCTTGAAAGAATATTGTAGGAAAGTTGATAGGAAATAGCCACAAAAAAAAAGATAAAACTGTTGAATTTCAGAGAAATTTAGCAATCACTATGCAAAATTTTCAAAATCTATAGGAAAAACCAAGAAGAAAGCTCTTGAAATTCAATAATAGAAGAAAAGAAACAACCCGAAGCAACAAATCTTCAATTCGAGAGGAAGATTCAGCTCTCCAAATCTCTAGCTAAAGTCTAGAGTCCAAAACCAACACAAAGATCTCAAATTTTAGATTTAATGCAAGATAGCCCTAATCCTAGCAAGAAGAAACTAATTAAAGCAAAAGGACAAATTATTAATCCCTAAACATCCCCTAATTTGAATTTTCTCTTCAACCCAAAGTTTCATTAGTGCGTGGGCTCCTCCCTAGTTTCGCCCCCCCTTTTGGCCCGCCTCCTGTAAATGTGAACCGGTCCATCAATGGTTCAGTAGCCCTTGGGCCGGTCTAACAAAAGGCTAAGGCTATGTCAGCATTCAAAGAGGAAGAAAAGTAAGAGGAACCTACAACCAACATTATCCATATAGGTATTCTTGGTAAAGCTTTTGTTTTATCCTATCAATTGTAATGATAATACATGGATTATTGATATTGGTGCATCTGATCACAAGACATGACTTTTCTCCGTTCTTCGCAATTCATTATTTTGATAGCTAATTGCAGTACATCTCCTTTTATTGGGGAGGGATTTTTCGTCCCTTGAATATGATCTATTATATGCCAAATCACATCCTCTCTTATATGAAGCTTAGTTAAGCAAATCAAACGGGTGAAGATAAAAATCGAGAAAATATTTGGCTGACACTGAAGGCTTGTACATTGCTCTTTTGATTATTTAAAAAAATAAACATTATTTAAAAAATAAACATTAGATTTATTTTTTAGTTTTAAAACTCTTTATTTTATCTTGAATCATATTTGTTTTTGTTGTCGGTCAATCACAAATAGTTCAACACATTGGTGCTCGCCATTTTCCAGAAAATTAGAATTTTTGAGTGATCAAGACCCCCACCTCCTTTTTTCTCCTTTATTCATCAATTGAGTTGTGTGAGCTGCCCATGTCTACACCATTAATCAAAGTATCTACCTAAAATGTTCCTCCATAGGTAATCTTGATTCAAAATGAAACATTCAAGCTTATAAGTAAATGTTGCTAATAAATATCCATAGAGATCCACTAGAGATACTAAAAAAAAATAATATGAGGCTGATTCTAAGGCCAAAACAAAATGCCTAATTAGTTATCATGTTTCTCTTTAAGGACTATGGGACTCATGCAATTATCATCAATCAATTATCCTCTATATATTCCTAGTTGTGTGCATGATGCATTAACAGATCAAAATTGGACTAAAGCTATGAACGAAGAGATATGCTCTTCAAAGGAATACGACTTCGGAAAATTTGCCCATTTACTCAAAGAAAAAGAAAACCATTGGATCTAGATGGGTGCTCACAATTAAACTCAACGAGAATGACAATAATACTAGATAGAAAGTAAAGTTAACTGCAAAAGGATACACACATAAATATGGAATTGATTACTAAGATACTTTTTGCACCAATAGCCACGTTTAACACTAATTGGATTCTCATTTTCATCGCAGCAGATTGATATTTTCCCTTGTTATAGTTCGATGTAAGTAATGGTTTTCATAATGGATACTTAGAAGAAGTCTATATGGATTTACCTCTTGGAGCTAAATGCAAATATTCAAGAAAATGTTGTGTATGCAAGTTGAGAAAGCCATTATATGAACTAAAGTAGTCTCTTTTAGTCTTGATCAGTAGGTTCTCATCCACAACTAAAGAGTATGGTTATAAGTAGAGTAAGTCAAACCATGCTTTATTTATAAAACACATAAGTGGTAAGGTAACTGTGAATGTGTATATGCACGACATGATATTGATAGGACATGACCTAGATAAAATTAATATTTTTACAAAAAACTTATTGGAGCGAAGTTTGAAATGAAAGATTTTTTATTAACTCAAATACTTCCTTGGAATTTAAGTATCAAGGTCAAGACTAAGTATTTGTGTAGTTTGAAGATCAACCAACTAATGTTCTCACAAAATCCGTATAGAAAAAGTTGTTTTTGATGCAATTATCAAGTTGGGCATAATTGATATTTATGCATGAATTTAAAAAAGAATATCAGCACAGATTGTGTTATATTTTTCTCTGGATCACTTTTTAAATCACCCATTGATTATATTCCTAAAATCAGTCCTTGTCATACTAATATAATTATTATAGGATATTCTTACTTTATAAATTTAGAAGTTATTTTCCATATTAAGAGAGATCCTCTTTTTATGTAATATACATGTAATTGTTTATAAAGGTCTTCCTCCCTCAAGGAGATGAATACATTGAAGATTATTCTCTCTTTCTCTTGTGTTGACGGATCCAGCCCCCTTGCCTCCATGGCTTAGGCTTTTGGAGTCCTTTGAATCCACTTCTGGCTTTCCGGCCCACAGATTTGTATTGATGTTTTTTTATTCTGTTAAGGTTTGAATTTTTTCATGGGTTGCTACAGATCTTGTTTGTTTTAGCTACTCCCCTTTCTCTGTTTTTGATGTTTTATAATTGTAAATTATCTCCTTTGGCATAACTTGAGCTAAAACTCTCAATGTCCCCCACAAGGAGAGAGAAACAGATTGGAATAATACTGAGAGATAAGGACGAATCGTCTGCAATTAAGGTTGCTGCCTCGAATCTTCTGCAGTTAAGGTTCTCTGCCTGACTGACCAAGGACCAGAGAAAGGGAGCGGGATAACTAGCTCATATTGCCATCTGTTTCTTTTTCTTAGTTGTTAGTGATGGTGCCTGAATCCACATGCCTCTTTGATGAGAAATTATTCTGCGCGGGAGACCGTGCACAAAACGTTGTCCGAAGGCTATTCAGAATGCGCTACATCATCAGTACTGAGCCGCAGTACTGAGCGGTACCGAATAGTACGGAGCCGTGGTACTAAGTAGTACGGAGCCGTGGTACCGAGCAAAGGGTGACGTGTCACATTCTCGTTGGTCTTCGGATGATGTTTGGCGTCCACACATAATAATTAATCCTCTTTGATAGAGACTTCTCATTGAAAATTAATGTTCTGCATTTTGTAAGCAAATAATGATTTGTTACGAAGGTTTGGTCAGTAAAAGAAAATGGGCTTTTGTAAATATTTTTGCATCGAAAAAGATTGTTATATAGAAAAGCTTGATATCTCAACGAAGGCAGTACTCTGAAACTAAGATGTTGCTGATATTCTGCAGGCGCCTGTATTAGCTTTGACATCATAAGATGGATGCGATGAGCAAAATATCTGTACTGAAAATTATGGCATTTTATGTCTGTTTGTTTTCAGAGATGAAATATTTTAGTTCCAAATGCAGTAATTTTATTCTATGATGGAAATATATTTACTTGGACTGATCCAATATTGTCATGATGTCTAGTATCTAACTCTGCTCATCAGTATTCTCCCCCATACTTTTCTACACGAGGTTTTTCTGTAAATAAGCCATTAGAAAGGCGTGAAGATAGCTATATAACATGCTTATAACTTCTGTTATTCTTTCCTTAACTTTTGCCTTAAACGGTCTACTGTCCTTGGAACTGATTAAGCTTTTAATAAATGCAGGGAGAGAGAGAGAGAGAGAGAGGTTCACTTTAAAATTTGGGCTTGTTTCATGGAGCTTTGGTCAATGAGGGCACTATATGGAGTGTGGAGATACACGCAATCTTTTTCTTTTTTGCAATTATAGATGTTATTCTTACAGGGGACCTTATTGGTTGCAATCTAACCATTATTGCAGTGCTCTTTCAAAATTTCTTTCAAAATTGAAGTTTACTGTTATTTATGTTTGCCAAAAGTAAGAAACGATGACCAGAGAATATATTTTTTAAGGTAAAAGACAAGCAGTGCCAACCTCTTAGTTAATTCTTTCCATGTTACAGTTCTTAAACAGTTCTGATTACATTTAGATTTTCTGTTTCCTCTCCTTCCTGATTGAGTTTGGAACTCGGAAGCTCTATTAGTGTCCCTTCCTCCATTTCTGATGGTTTCCTTAAATGCAGAACGAGATCATGGAGCCACCTCCTGCTCTCTCTCTCTCTCTCTCTCTCTCTTGTCTTTCACTTTTCCTTGGCCTCTGTGCTTCTCTGACTCAGTGCATTCAGCAACTGCAGAGCTCAGGACATGGCTGGGGAGCAATGGTTGCGTTATTTGGACGTCATAGCATGTCCTTTGCCTTAGGGGGGAGAGAGAGAGAGAGAGCTTAAAGACCAAAATCTTGCTGGCTGAGCCCTAACAAAAGCCTGACAAGGCTAAGTGGTCCTCTTCTGCTGTAATTTACTGCAGCCAACCCACCTGTCAGTTGCCAAAACTTGACCATTTTCCTCAAATAAGAATTTGGAAGTGGTGCTGCATTGAAGGGAAGCGTTATGAGCTTTCATATAATTATTATAGCTTCCAATTCTTCTTACTGTGAAGGATTCTGATCTTTATAAGTATTTTTTTTTTAATAAATAATAAGTGATAAATGCTAAGTGTGTAAATGAACTCATGACCTTGTCTGTATAAATCTTCTTTAACCAATGGAATCGTAGGTTCTTTTAAATGAATGATTTTTTTTCTTAATATTATTACTTTGTTGGTGAAATTGAAAGCTTTAAGAAGGCTTAAGCTCAGCCGGAGTTTATTAGGAAGCTTGAGTTTTGAGTCAAGCAGGGCTCAAGTTCAGATCTCTTATCTCTTTATGCTTTGCCCCAATTTGATATTAAAATTAAGGCTTGGATCAAGTTCTTCTTGCTAGCCCATTTTCTCAATTTATATTTATCTAGATTGTATTTATAACTTGGTTTCGGATATTGTCATTATTACAAAGATTGGTGATGTGGTTAACACTATGATTGAAGATCATTGAATTTTCAGGTGATCGAGAAGAAGGGACCGCACAAATATAATACAAACTATGACATATATATTAGAGTTACGATAGAAAAAAAAATATTTGTTGAATGTTGTTGTTGCATCCTAAAATGTTCACGGCGGTAGAGAAATATATAATTTTAATGTCTTAGCGTTGTACAAAGATCCAGAAGACAAGCAGATAAGAGAGAGGGTGTAGCATTCATAAGAGACATATTAGAGTTTTTACATGGAAACCTCTGAAAAGGGGAAAAAAATCACGGGGTCTGACGCAATTTGAATGAATCTACTAGTATTTGCAGTCGATTACAAATGAGGCCCTTCTTAGGGAGAAGACATTGGCTTGATGTCACAAATGTATGTCATATAGAGCACATTACATGGTGGTTGTTACAATAATTAGCATAGACATGTTTGCTTGGTCGGCATGACCATAGTCGATAAGATAGAGGTCAGAAAGATCGTAGTAGGCGATGGAGGTCGGAAAGAGACAAGGGTCAGAAAGGCCGTTGTCTGGTGAAGGAGGTCGGAAGGACCACAGTCGGCAGGAGATAGTGGTTCGAAAGATCATAGTAAAAGGGAGGTATCATGGGTAGAATTCTGGGTGTTAGGTGGTGATCTGGTAGAAGTCCGGGTATTTTATGGTGGTATGGGAGAAGTCCGGGGCTCAAGTGGTTGTCCGATAGAAGTCTGGGCATCAGTTGGTGGTTCGGGAGAAGTTCAGGCATCAAGTGGTGGCATGGTGGAACACAGGGCCTCAAGTGAGGGTCCGACAGAAGTTCGGGCGTCAGGTGGTGGTCCGACAGAAGTTCGGGCCTCAGGTGGTGGTCATGGAGAAGTCTGGGCCTCAGGTGGTTGTTCGGCGGAGCTCAGGGCCTCAAGTGGTGGTCCGGCGGAGGTGAGGGCTTCAAGTGGTGGTCCGACGAAGCTTAGAGCCTCAAGTGGCGGCCCGACGGAACTCAGTGCCTCGAGTGGTGGTCCAGCGGAGCTCATGGCCTCAAGTGGTGGTCTAGTGGAGGTGAGGGCTTCAAGTGGTGGTTTAGCGGAGCTCAGGACCTCAAGTGGTGGTCCGGCAGAGCAACGACATTAGACGGTGGTCCGACGGAGGTTAGGGCCTCAAGTGGTGGTCTGGCGGAACTAAGGGCCTTAAGTGGTGGTCCGACAGAGAACCGACGTCAGGCGGTGGTCTGGTGGAGATTAAGGCCTCAAGTGGTGGTCCGGTGGAGCTCGGGGGCTTAAGTGGTGGTCCGGCGGAGCAACGACGTCAGACGATGGTCCAGTGGAGGTGAGGGATTCTAGTGGTGGTCCAGCGGAGCTCAGGGCCTTAAGTGGTGGTTCGATGGAGCAATAATGTCAGACGGTGGTCCGGCGGAGGTGAGGGCCTCAAATGGTGGTCCAGCAGAGCTCAGGGCCTTAAGTGGTGGTCCAGCGGAGCAACGACGTCAGGTGGTGGTCCGGCGAAACTCAGGCGGTGGTCGAGAAGGAGCGATGAGACAAGAGTGATCTTCGATCTCTCTCTTGCTCTCTTGCTTGGAGCCCTCCTTTCAAGAGAAAGGATGAGTTTATTTATATATTTCTGGAGTTGCATGGCCCGTAAATAGGTGAGAGATCAAGGGTAAATGGAGAGTGATTGGATGGACGATCGATATTGAATCCCTTGATCGTGGATCGTTTGTCAGACATTTGAAGGTCTTAATGATGTCGGAATTCGACGATCTTGGGCTCGTTGGATTCATCTCGTCGAGCCGCTTAATTCGACTATAAGCACGTAATGTTTGGAAACCATTTGGTAATCCAAATTGTGGTTCGAACCTTCCAACAGTACTTCAGGTCCTTTGATTTGTACTCATTTGGGCTCGGATTGAGTCGAATTTGGTGCGTTGGGTTCGTATTTCCGAGACGTTCAGTTTGACTGTAAGTTTACTGAAATCGTAGTTTGGATGGTCCCAAATTTAATTTCGAAAGTTTCTAACTTGATTTTGCATCGAGATTCATGCCCGATCAATATACTTTTTTGATGACGTATCAATTGTGATCACGAAAGATGAAGGGCATTACACAGTACAATAGAGTATTAGTTGTAACAATATGAATTTTTGAAAATAATTGAAAATGGAAAATTCTCTTTAAGTCAATAATTAACAATTAATTATGGTTAGTTAAACTCTAAGAGCAATCTTTGAGTTTGATTTACTATATTCTTAGTAAGAGTGTAGCTCATACTTTTACTTACAATAAAAATATATCTCATAGAATTGTCAGAGATGCAAATCTTAATCCAAGAGATAAATATATGGAGTCAAATAACGACACCAAAGCAAAATTCATTGAACATAAATAAAAGAAAAATCATTACCCTTGCTGCAGAAGGTTTACCGGAAAGCTCAAATACATCCAAAGTCCTTTCATTTCCAGTCTTTTCCAATAAGACCTCCACCTTCGCTAGTACTCTGAAATATTGTATGGGCGGGTGCAGGAGAAGGCTTTGTCCATTAGATTTGTTGTGAGCTATTCCCACGTGAATTGTATCACTCTCTTTCATGATGCACGCATTCATCAACAATTACCTGATCAGAACCTTTCTCTCTCTCTCATGATGTTGTTCGCGAACATAAATGAGCCGAACGCATTAGTGTTCAAGTCTGTTTATTTAAGAATCGAGTATTTAAAATATTGTTCAAATTTGTTTGTTTAGTTAATTAAACGATCACAAACGAGCTTTAATCGAACCGAACAGCGAGTAGCTCGTCGGACGTTTGGTTCGCTTGCGGCCCTACTCTCTCTCTATAATATTGCATCAAAGTTTCCTGGTAAACTATAGTTATAGCCGATTGGACAAGAAATCTACTCAATTGGCAACTCATTCCGACAGAGAAGAGCTCCATCCGCGAACTGTGGACTGGTAAAAGCTACAAGAACTTTTTTTGCTGGCAAGTAATAGTAAGCAAGTACAGAATAATGGTGGAAGCAGACGAGTAGTTCTGTTCTGCTCTTCCATCTCTTAATCTTGAGGGTTTTTGACCAGATTCAAGAAGTTTTTGATTCGAGAATTGGCTTGAAGGCATGCATGTGATTTGTACGTTGCTCATCAGCTTTATATTTATGTATATATAACTGGTATTTCTCTTTTAATGTGATGCAAGAAATAAAAAAATTACACACTCTCTGTGTAGAAACATGAGCTGCTTCACAAATAAAAAAAGGATAAAGATGAAAATAAATGAATTAAACCAAGCCAAGATTTTGGTAATAATCAGTAATTAAGGGTATTTTTTTTTTCACCTATTTTGATTTAGAAAGGCCTAAAATATTAAAGTTTTGTTTTATAGTTTGCATTTCTTCTCATAGCTTAATTCATGATTGGATGACACAATTACATACTTATCCATCTCTCTAATTGGGCTTGGAGGAAATTATTTCTTATATATTTATATTATAGCACAACATCAACATACATTTGGTTACTATTTAATTCTTATATACTTTATGTACAATGACTAATATTATGCAAACAATCATTAATGGAATGATTTATCCTTAATTAGATGATTGATGTATTGATTTTTTTTTTTTTGGAAAAAACTCATAATAGACTTATGTGTTAATTTAACAAAAAGGTTACAAGTACTTTAAAGAATCAAAAGCTTACTAATACTCAAAGAGCTACAGTAAAAAAAAAAAAAAAGAAATCTAAGGAGCCAACAATTTCTAATAAGATACAAGATAAATAGGACTAAAGAGAGACAAAGAGCCACCCCTCCAAAAAAAGAAACCCAAAAGCTCAAGCCAACTTAGCAGCCCAAATAGGACCAACAACAATACCACAAGTAGTTCACCAAGCAATTTATTGAGCACACTAGCAACAAACTTCAACAATAACCAAAACTTGAAAAGGAATCGGAACGAACAACAAAGCAACATAAGATGCAAACGGATTCAACCAAGCTAGTAGAACAAACAAAGAATCATCAAAAGACAACAAGCACAACAGCATAACTCCAAAAAAGGCTACAAACCCAACCCACCGCATCATCATATCAAACAAGAATCAAACACTATATCACAGATCAAGCAAAGATATCACATTGGGATATAGAGCCAAACACCCGAGCCTTGAACCCACACAAACAACCAAACACCAAACACTAAATAACACTATAAATGAAAGAAAAAAAAGGTCAAGGAAAACCAACCAAATAAATGCAAGTTGGAAGCATGGAGGCAAGAGAAGGACACCCACAAGCTCAAAAAAGGGTAGTATCATGAATTAAACAATAATGAGAAGTTAACAAAACAATTGCATAATATGAGTCATTAGCATCCAACCGGCCAACAAAAAGGAACCATTAGAGAAGAAAATCAGCAACCCTACCAATAATATTAGGAAAGTCCAAATCCTCAACCCTTCAAAATGAATGCAATATATAAAAGCAAAGCTTGAGCTTTAATAAACCATTGATAAAGCACTAAAAGACCCAACTAGCCATAAACCACTTTACACCAATAGACCAAATCACCAATAAAAGTCCAAAATTGAACATCAATATTGGTAGCTGTAAAATTAACTTCTCAACCATTGCCAAAAAATTACAATCATTGCAAGAAAAACCTTCTCCAATCCCCCAATAAAAGTAAATACAGTCCAAGCAAAATAATAATAATAATAATAACCATCTATAATACCACCAACTCCATAAAGAGATATAAAGGAAAATGTAACATAAATAAATCAACATTAATCAAACCAACAAGATATAACTACAGAAAAGTTGCATTTTTGCAGTGGACAAATACACTGCAAAATAAGTAAAATATGTTACAAAATATATATGATTTGCAGTGGAATATAATCTGACGCCAAAAGTAGCGTCATAAAATTATTTACGATGGGAAAAAATCCACCCAAATACTTTTGAGGATTTACGATGGATTTGCGGCTAAATTTAAGCAATAATAATTATTATAATATTTCCTAAATAGGCAAGCTGCCCACGCCTGACCAGACTGCTTGCTGCCGCAGCCTGACCGGACTTCCGATTGCCAGCACCATCTCCGGTCCTGACTGGATGCTCATGCATAATCAGACTACCTGCTACCCTCTCCCGCATGACTGGCTTCCAACACTTGATCTGACTGCCAGCTCCATCTCCCACCTGACTGGCTTCCAGCCTTGATCGAACCAACTCCACTCAAAAATCATCTCCCTTCCCCACTCGGTCACGGAGACAAAACACATTAAAAAGTTTTTTTTATTTATATTATAACTCATCTTACAGCGGATTTACGACAATAATTTTCGTCGTAAATTGGCACCAGAAATTTCACTGCCAATCTCCACAAAAATTTCCATCGCAATTTCATCATCGTTTTTGGCAAAAAATAATCTGTCGTAAAGTTCGCCTCAAATTTGCTGCAAACTTCTAACTTTTATGTAGTGTATAAACTATACCCTCATAAGCAACACCAACCAACAAAATCAAGAAAAAAAATCAACATACTTATAGAAGCCAAAACTAGGTTAATACCTAAAAGTAAGAGCATCATTGCATCTAGTGATTCTAACTTTATATAGAATGTTCTTCAAAATTTTCTTTTTATCTTTCCTCTTTTTCCTACCAGAAGCAAGAAAAGAATCATCTTTAGTGTCTTGTATAACATTTAAATCGACATATTTATGAAAATAATCAACAGAATGAAGCTCTCCATCTTCCCAAATAGAATCAGAATGACCATAAGGGAAAAATCTAACATAGGGATCATTACGATCCTCATAAGAAAGCATGACCTTCTGATGCAAACCCTACAAATTAGCCTGAGACAAACCAGCAAGATAAAAAGGAATGAAAACTATGGGAATTAAATTGGAAATATCAATACTAGTAGAAGAATGATCATGATCGACCTACAAAAGTTAAGATTAAGTAAAGGAGAAGTTTCTAAATTTGAGTTAATAATAGCCATAAAAACAAATTCCTCAATATCCTCCAAGGATTTAGGGCTATCAGTAGGAATAATATCATATGGATTCACACAATCCTTATTAACATCTTGAATGTTAGCATCATCACTATCAACATAAAGCACATTAAGAGGCATGTTATTGTCAATATCTTTGGTTTTCTCTTTTTCTCAAGTGGGGATATATAAAATAAAATGCTGAGCGGAAGCATGACCATGAATTTTGCAATAATTATAAAAATAGGAACATTTTGTAATTCAACTTTCAACATATAACCAAATGATTCAGGGCCAATCCAATCATATTTCTTTTGGATGTTTTTTTTTTTGGTAATATCCAATTCAATAAGCACTCTAGCAACAGAAGGAAGTGAACATGAGGTAGTGGCTTGGTCAATTTTAAGTGGATGACCAAAAATTGAGCCAGTGGCATGTGAGACTTGGGGGTTGAATACATGTAAGCTAAGATTACGAAACGAGATCCTAACAAGAATAATAGGTGACTCATCCTTAATATTAAAGAAGAGAGCCAACTTCATATTTGATAATTATTAATATAGTAATATCACCTCTTGCAAACACCCTATTATAGTCCAAGTCATTAGCAAGTTAAATGACAATATGTTTGATATCCATAAGGCCAACAGAAAACATACCATATAGTTAAGGTTTATGAATAACTCACTGATAACATTTAGATTCGGTCGTTCACATAACAAAATTTTCAACCAAAGTAAATTCAAATAGAGCAGGA
The DNA here is from genome assembly GCF_001605985.2 of Dendrobium catenatum. Taxonomy (NCBI): domain Eukaryota; kingdom Viridiplantae; phylum Streptophyta; class Magnoliopsida; order Asparagales; family Orchidaceae; genus Dendrobium; species Dendrobium catenatum. The sequence goes on along the minus strand of NW_021319309.1, from coordinate 5,015,941 downwards.
AACTTTTCCAACACATCCTCAATAAAAATTACAATAGGGACACCCTTAACATTAGTATTCATAAAGGAAAAAAGAAAGAAATGAGGAAGAGCTCATACCGACAACCAATCTTTGAAAGAATATAAGTTAGAGAAAATACTAGAACCAGAAAAAAAAATAGGCCTTGATTTTTAACTGTGGAGGATGGTTTGGTTGAGCCCCATGGATTGGAAGGAGATAGCTCCATTCGATTGAGAGCAAGGCTGGGGCAGAAAGAAAAACTAGAAGAATTGAAACCAGGGAGCGAGAACTACAAAAAATTCATGAATTTTTGGCGTTCCGGACCGGCGGTTATGTAGCCTCTGGTACTAACGGTGGTTTAACCCGCGGTTAGACCGCCAGTGTTTATCGATGGTTTAACTGACGATTATTTAATTGACCTCTGTCGGAATTAGCGGTGGTCAAATAACCACCGGTTAGTATGCCGGCATTAGTTCTTACCATTGGTTTAAACCGCCAGTGTTAAGTGATTTTTTATGGCGGACAGAACTACCAAAACGCCGATAAAAAAAGCCCTAAAATTAGCCATCTCCAGCCTTCCATTTCATTTGCTTGCATCGTCCTCTCTCTCCCTTCTGAAAGTAGCCGCCGTCTTCTCCGCCCTCTGGCGATTGAGACACTCCCTCCGACCGCCGACAAGCTTCCTCTGGCCGAATATCTGGTCCCCGCTCTGGCATCAAAGCAAGGTCGAAGATCTCGCCCCCACTCCTGCATGAAACTGGTATCCGAGTCCCATAGGTTTGAGTTTTTTTTTAATTAATCATTTATTCTTTCATATTCACAGGTTAGGATTTTGTGAATATATGGAAGGGCAATGGGTATTTTGCTCCTATGCTAGCAATGGTAGTGCAATGGGTATATGGAAGGGAAATGGTAGGCACCTTCTGTATCAATGATACTCCTAATCATTTGTTCTTTCAAATATGGGTATTTTGCTCCTATGATTTGTTCTTTCATAATCAAAGGTTGGGTCAATGGTAGGCACCTTCTCACTTTCTTCTTAATCCTCATCCGTCCTCTCTTGAGATGGCCAATATAAAAAAGCTCTGTGGAAGATTGGTAATGCATCTACTTCTACTCTAATCTTATTTATTCTTTAATATTATTTAGCTACTCTCCACCTTATTTAACTATTTCTTACTCTAAAATGAAAATAAAATTCATTTCATCTCTTCATAAGCAAACTATCCTAGTGATACTATATGTACAATTACATTGTATTGGACTAATTAAGGCACTTTTCCCTACTATATATGCCTCATAGTGCAACATGTCTCTTTTTGGTCCTCATCATATCATCTCATATGACATCCTATCTCACAGGTACCTAAAAAAGTACATCCTAAGCTGTTACCATGAGAATCATTTTAACGAAGACAACATTGTGCTTCTCATGGTTAAGAAGGATGCCATCTTTAAAGAAGCACTACCTAAGATTTCATAAATCATTTTTGTTAATTCACTTCATTCAATTAGTTTTCAATGTCTATGTTCCTGAGACTCTTACCCCCATCAAAGTACCTTTCAAATAGCATGCTACTTCTTGTCATTCTCGTGAACTAAGCATCATTTATAAATACTTAAAGATTCAAACCAGTCACTAAAGTAAACTCTGCAATCCTAAAGGTCATGTTTTTTCCACCAATATTGAATATGATTAGGGCATGATCAAACAATAGTTGACAATGACCGAACCTTCATGAATCTTAGTAACATTTTAAACCAACAATTTAGTATTATTTGAACCAACTTTGAAATGTCAAAGCCTTGCTTGAACTTATTTGAATCTTATTAGAACTATTGATGAAAATTTCTTTGACCCTTCTTCAAAGATAATATAAATTGGTGGTACAAAAGATTCATGGAACTAGTAGGACAACTTTTGGGTTAATGATTTAGGATTTTGGGTTAATTTCACAAAATTGCAAGAAATAAACATCCTACACAAGAAAGTCTAAAGCTAGTGTAACCAACAAAAAAAAATTTGTCATGACCTTTAAAAGATTTTAAAAAATAATTTAAATGTATTAGTTCCATTAAAAGCATCTTAGATATGGTAAAAGTGCACACCTCATCACCTAAAGGACAGAAGGAAAAAGCTAATAATTTTTTTTTTCAAATGCTACAGGTTTCCAGCGGCCAACCGGCGGTTTGTTCGCTGGAAACCTTGATACTGGTCGTCAGCCACTAGAAGTTCACTATAACCGCCGGTAGTTTCCGGCGGTTCTCCGACGATACGCACCGGTGGTTCTCCGGTGATATGCTGGCGGTGGCGCAGCTGGTAATTCCTTCTACTATGACCGACGGTATTCTGGCGGTTTGGCCGCCGAAAAAATCCAACCAAACTGGCGGTTAAACAGCTGGTATGCCGCCGGTAAATAACCGACGGTCATCAGTGTTATGACCGCCAGAAAACTACTGGCGGTATGGTCCGCCGGTAAACCGCCGGTGCTTAAAGCAGTCGGAAACATACCGCTGGAAACGATTTCCTACGCGGTTTTTACCGGCGACTTTTAAACCGCCGCAAAGCCGCTAGTTTTTTAAAAAACCGCTGGAAAGCTTATGATAACCGCCGGTACTAAGTGATTTTTCTGTAGTGGAGGATGACCACAAGGCACACAAAATAACTACTGATTCACTCTCCTCTCCTTCTCCACTTCTCATCTCTGCATTCTTCTCTTCCTTCCCTGGTAAGCCTAATAAGGAGGGAAGGAAATGGATGAGTAGAAAAAAAATTATATATATAATACAATTCAGTGCATAGCATCGTACTGCTTATGATCCACTGCCGCAACACTATATGCTCAATCCAGAGTTATTCTAAAACATACAGCTTAGCACCACCGTGTCAAATTCCAGCGCCCCAGCATTGCTCCCCATCAATTGAGAAATTTCAAAATTTTCAAATAAATCCATTTTAAGAACTTTGGGTTTTTATAGTTGGTTAGAGTGGTTCTAATCAATTTGTGTTAGATAGATTGTTTCATATATTTCTATCAAAAAAATAAAATGTTCTTTCTTGTTCATCTTTCTATAGCGATATAATTAGTTACTTTGATTTAACCTTTTTTTTTTTGTTAATGAAGTTCGGGAATGTGGTCAAATCTCATATCTAGTGATTGAATTTCTCTAGACTTTTTTTTATATATTTTATTAAATTGTCTTGTAATTCAGTAAGGTTTAAATATGCTTAATTAATTAGAAAATTTGCTAGGCCGTTATCCTCTAGGGGTGTCAATTTCGGGTCACGGGTCGGACTCGGAACTGACCCGGGTTCAAACGGATCGACCCTAACCCTGGCAGGGCTTCAAACGGGTTTCCGGGTTGACCCGGCAACCCGCCGGGTCAACCCGAACCCAACCAGTTTTTTAAACGGGTCGAATCCGGGAACCCGAACCCGACCCGTTTTAAAAACGGGTCGGGTCTAACACGAAAATTCTGGGTCGGATTTTCGTGTCGTGTCAAATCTTGACCCCTCTAATCCTCTATACATTCTCCATTTCATCCAACTTTTTTTGTTTTATTTTCCCTTTATTTTTAAGGTGAAAGCAGCTATTTTCTCAATTTTGATTACCATTTAGTATCAGATAACATTTACAGTTTGTACTAGACTGATATATTATTGAAAGCCCTATAATTATCTCAATTATGCTTCAAAGCAAAGTCTTAAGGGCACATGTTTAAAATCTTACTTATCATAATATCATAGATTTTCTATTGTTAAAAAATACTAATAATTAAATAAAAATACGAGAGTTTGGAAAGTCATATATAATTTTGAATCAATTTAGACTTCGTTTGAGACAGCTTTTTTTTTATTCTTAAAATAACTTTTTAAGATACAAATTAAAATTTTAGTATTAAAAAGCTGCTGCAAGAAGCAGTAAAAAGCCAGCCCAAGCGAGACCTTAGGCTTCGTTTGGAACGGTTTTTTTATTGCTTTCTAAAGCGGAGTTTTAGTACAATTTTTTTTTATTTTTGTACTAAAACTCCATTTTAGAAAGCAATAAAAAAGCTGTCCCAAACGAAGCCTTAGTCTTCATTTAGACAATTTTATTACCGTTTTGTTTTTCAAATCGCAACCATAATTTCAGTTGGGCTACTGCTTTTTGTCTACTACTTTATAAAAAATTGTACTAGAACTCTGTTTCTATAACAACTTTAAGAATTTACTCTCCCTACAACAGTTTTATAAAGAAGTAAAAAAATTATTTCAAACAAAATTTTAATTATAAATTTATTCATATTATATATGCAAATTTAAGAAAAAAAAAAAAATCCTCCCAACCAACATATCAATTCAGTTCTTTCAAAAGGCTATGCATACTTCCTTTGCAAAAATTGCTTAGGAGGTCCACACTTCCATAAAAAAATTGGACATGCAAAATGCATGGAAAATGATGCACGTACACGTAAAAATATGCATGTCTTCATCCCCTTCAGTATATTCCGTGCATTGTAATTGTAAAGATGAGGAATACTGTAATAAAGCAATTGTTTTTTTTCATGATGAGATAAAAATCTATAATCATAGGTCATGAACCACGTGGAGATATTTCAGTACATCTCCGGTGCTTGAAATATTTGATTCAAGATCCCTTAATTAGAAGAGAAAGGTCAATGAACTAACACAAACAGGCTCTTTTAGAAGAAAAATTATTAGGTCTGATCACTGGACCTAAAAATAAGTCCAGACTTCAAATTAAAACTTACTACGTGGACTGCGCTTTGACTGCACTTTGACTGTGTTTTACATACGCTTTGACTGTGTTTTACCTGCACTTCACCTGCGCTTTACCTGTGCTTTTGACGCGCTTGACTTAAAATTCCGCAGACACGTGTACATTCCACATGTAAATATTTTATTGGTGTTCGAACGTATCTCTACGTCACCGGACCTAATAATTTTCCCTTTTAGGGACCATTTCTCGACTTATGGCGTGTCACCCTTGTGTAGAGGCTATGCTAATCTTCTCTGTATCGTTCCAATTTTGTCTGATGTCTCCAAAGAGATAACATGCTCTTTTAGGGCATAATTAATACTAACACATAAAGATCTTAGTTTGTTTTTATTGTCGATTCTATGAATAAACTCAATATTAAACCATTCTTCAAAGACTTCATCTTATATATATATGTAGTGGAAAAAACATTTAAAAGATTGCTTCTATGTTGCCTCTGTGTAGGTTGTAATAGATAAAACTAATGGGCGGCAGTACTCGGCTACTCGCCAAAAATCGAAGTCATGTTGATTTTTAGTCAGCTAAAAATGGAGTCATTACAGGTCAAGTCATGTCACAACCTTTTTATTTGATCATCTTGATATAAAATATTAAAAAATTATTATTATTGCAATATATAAAGATTTATGTATGTATATTATTCATTAAATATTGAATATATTTATATTTAACACATGTCAATTTGAAGTCATTTCAAGCTAGCAATTTTGGATTTGTTTTTTGAGTTATACGTTAGGTTTCGTTTGGGACAATTTTTTTGGATGCTTTCTAAAACAACTTTTCAGTACAATTTTTTTTTTTTGAACTAGAAATTTTTGTACTTAAAAGCCGTTTTAGATAGTAGCAATAAAAATGTCCCAAATAAAATCTTAGAGTTGACTCGGACATTTTGGGTACGAGCCAGACTGAACTAAAAAAATTTGATATTCAAGTTAGCCATAGCTAACCAGATCACGGGAGCTCAACTGATCAATGACACCACTAATACAATATGTAGATGGACTTTGTCCAGCTTCAAAACATTGGATGCTGCGATGACTTGCTAGGTTGATAGATGGCAAAAGTTGCAAAGTGTGGAAAAGCAGAAAACAAGTCTTCTTTATTATGGTTCAATACTGGATGCCCTTCGCTTTCTCTTGCTACTATGTTATTTTGCCTCAATAGTTTCTCAGTACTTTTGCAGCTGTTGCTTTGTCCTCTATTGTTAGAATAAAATTTAGGGGGAAGCATCATCAAGTATGATGGCGAATTTGAACCTATCATTTCTAAATAAATCCAAAGGAAGAGCTTCAAATCAATCTTGTGCTACAGACTTTTCTTTTACATGGAGGGCCCATCTGCAAACTAACATATTCTATTTGACAATTGGCTGATTTTCTTACACAGCCTTTCTGTGTAAGGATTTGTCTGTGTTCTACACGAGGAGATAAGTATTAGTGTATTACCCAATGCACTGATTTCTATGGGATTCTTCTTTTCTGATGTTTGGTTTTGTATTCCCTTATGCTTCCTAATTAGTGTACCAGCAATAGCTTTAAGAGAAATTACTAGAAAATCAGACAAAATTATTGCCTGCGGTGCCTGGATGCGTCCAGAGGTTAATCTTGATATGCTACGTCACTCAATACACTGTGTATTTGGTGACAAGGAGCATCAGGATTGACCTCCGAATGCATTCGGACACCGCACAGAATAATCTCTCAAAAATCAGAGACAAGCTTACCATTTTATTCGAAAATTGAAGATCTATTGATTTTTTTCTTTGAGTTTTAATTAACTTGAAAATGATATTAACCCATTTGAGAGTGAATTATTTGGAATCAGTTTAAACCAACTTTATTCATATAAAAGTATCTCTATAAAGATTATTATTTATGTACGACATATATTGCAACAATGTCCTTGGCCACTTAGACAAAATTAGTTTTATGACTTAATGTACCAGTTGGTCCCCTCATTTCTTTCAATTATTCTCTCCAGATTCTTAATTTTTTTTTTTTTTGGACAATTAGGGGATTCGAACATCAGCTGCATGGGAGGAAAAGCTTCACTCAACCAGCGAGCTGCGCGCACTATCTCACCAAGTTCTTAAATTCTCGTGATTTTACTCTGCATAGATATATTGATAGAAATTACATGATTATTATATATATACGAACGAATTGTTATGAATTTTTGCTCCTCATCCTGGCCTGCACTTGAGTGAATTAATTTATTAATTCCTAATCAATCATAGTCAAAAGAGCTCATCTTTCCATTAAATTTTTTTTTTAAAAATAAACACTACAACAGTACAAATGTCCCACAAGTCTAAAAGGGGAAAAAATTGAAATAATTGAATTAGATAGCATCGTTATACTTCTATAGAAGCTAAGCTAGCTTGAGTGCTACTCTAACCTACCTAATTACCATAAAAAAATGTTACTCTCTATTTATGCTCATGAAAGTGTAAAACAAAGGGCCAAAGTAATGTTGATTACCCAAAAAATTGCCGGTAGGCTGCCACTAGCTAGATTCTACCTTTAGGAAACCTCTTTATTAACAAACAAACTCCTGACATCAAGCAACTGATTTGACTAGTTACTTACTTTAGTTAACAAACCTAAGCCATAGATTTATATATGAACTAGTTGCATCGAATTAACTAATGTTATCATGCATGTACCTATTCTAATTTCTCAAATTGCATGGCCTACTTATTTAATAGTGGGGGTAGCACTCAACTATTTTCAAAACACTAAATAAATAGTAGGTTTCTTTTCTTGTAGATCTCATTGTATGTTAGTGTTGTAAAGAAGGTCACATCAATTTGTTTTCTCTTCTTTATGATTGACTAAAATGGATTGTTGATAAATATAAAGTATTTGGGAATATATTTTATAAGCATATGATAGCATTGTATTAGATCATTTGCAGTAAATGTGATGTAAACTAGTTAACAAATCATTCATAAATTAGGCCAAAGATGAAGATAATATGATGTCAGCTAGGATAATGAAGTACTTGCTTGTAAATTGTCTTTGGCTGGTGTGGTGTATTCTGTCCATTTCTCTCTTTGGTTAAACTAAATAGTTGGAGACCAAAAACGTGCCCTTGTCTACTCTCCCAAAGAAACTTTAGACTTGATATGAAGGAGAAGGTCGCTTGTCCGATCTGCCATTTCACATCCACCAATCTTCATGCATATCGTAACTAACCAAAGTCATTTTGGGGGGCATCATCTCTATCAATAGAGATCACCATCCATCATCATGGATTCTCTCCAACATATGGACATAGACTTATTGTTTTTAATTTGTTAAGTCATCTAGTATACATAATGGAGAGTGACTTATGACATAAGTGAAATGGAATAGTCTAACGTGTTGTATATATCTACTAATTTGTAGCATTACATATTATATTGTTTGCTAGTGAATCTAGAATAAATAGTGATTAAAGTTGAGCTAATTAAACCATTTGTAAATTCATTTCAATCTAAAATTTAAGTCTATAGATAAGAGCCAATCATAAGATTTATTTAGTGCTATTAGGATATGAATTGTGATAATTTAGATAAGATCCTGAATTTGTCACATGACCAACATGCACGAAGCCTCAAATGACATTCCAGGGAGTAGAAAATAAAGAATGTAGAATATACTAAAAATTTCATTTGGAAAACTCGAAAAGGAAATTATCATGGGATCTGAACCATATGAAATAATCTATTATACTTGAAGTTATAAAAGTCCATACTTTCCTATAATTGGCAAAGATAGTAATAAAAAATTGGTAGAACTCCGAGAGAATTTAATTACAAACTCTCTCTTATATCTTAAACCTCAAATTTAAGACTTTATGATTAGAGCCAAAACACCTAACACCTAGAACAAAGTGGGATACATATAATACTATTTAGCTAGAAATTGGTACATGACTAATTGATCCATGAATAATGAAGGAAAAAAAAATTAAAAAAAATATTGATTTCAAAACATTGATACATAAGTGCATTTCAGATGAAGTGGTTTTTAAATTAATATTTATTTATTTTATTATTTATTGAAATGATAAGTGCCGAGGCATAACATACACATCAGACTTCGAATGCCTTGATTGAATTTGCAGAAAAAAAAATTAAAAAAAAAATTGACAACCAAACTGCATGCTTCTTTACAAATTTTCCATAAATGACTTTGTGCCAAAACTCTAAAAGGCTATGAAAGTAACAAGAAGAAGGATAGACAATTGATGTCTTATTGCGAACAGTTCCCATTAGATAAAATAACATATTCACATCATTCTTCCTTCGTCGGTCGTCTTCAGGTGGTTAGCCGAAAGCAAGTGAACTCAATTATAGAGACATACTGTTTCTGTCTGCATTTGCAACACTAGAGAGAGAAATGAGGAGTTTCAACTTGCAAGAGAAAAAAAAAATGGTTTTTCTGAGATATTTACTGTGGTAGAACAAAATTTCCACTCTTACTGTCATTTGAAAAGAAAGGTGTGGTTGGAGATCTGCTGCTCTCACGCAACCAGCCAGCACAGTGGGTTTTCTTTACATAGGAGAGAGAGAGAGAGAGAGAGAGAGAGAGAGAGAGAGGCGGTATTGTGTGAAAGTGAGTGAGAGCTTTTATTAGAAAAAAAATTCAGTTGGACACTTGAGATAAAAGCTTGTTCCGAAGATAAGCTGGGAGGTCATAATTTTTTTTACTAACAGTAAAAATATTTTAAGTTATCATGTAAATCATTAAATTTACCTTGCAAAGCATTGAGAAACCATGTAAGAGGCCCCTATTTTTGGATGAATTATTCTGTGAGGGCACCGGACGGGGAGAACCGTCCGTTTTGTCTCTTTGAACAATAAAAACTCAGTTGCGCTTTTACTGTTTATCCTGCATTTTTCTCATTCACAGAAATAAAATCGGACAATTCTTTTCGTCTGATGTCCGTACAGAATAATCTCTCCTATTTTTGCGAGGTTAGACCAACAAAGCTGAAATACAGATATGATATAATAGTGACTGAACTAAGTTCATGAATAAAAGCCTAATCATTTATTATTTTTATGTTAGTATGTAGGTTAAAGTTAATGTTTTCGTGTCTTGCCTTAAAGCAGTACTGCCACACATGTATATGAATTGAACACACGTGTGTAGGAGAGGTTGGGAAGTAAAAGAAGGGCAAGGGGAAAGAGCTGGGCCAGAGTCAGCCTGGTGATTGGTGAAAGATAAGAAGACTTCTACTAGGTTTCTTTTAGGAGGAGAAGTAAACTCTCTCTTTCACTTTCATCTTTTTCTCGTTTTTTTTTCTTCCAATTCCCTTTCCCTTAGCATGGCCCTGCATCACTGCAGTGGCACTGCCCATGGCATGGTGAACAGATTCATCCAAGCTCAACCTCAGCAAGTCGACTCCCACTCTTCCTCTCCTTCCTCCACAAAATCTTTCTTTTCTCAAATGGTTTCCCTCTCCATTAATCCTTCGTCCTCTCACTCAACTCATCACTTCTTTCCCTTCACGGAAAGCTCTGATACAAGTGAGTTGTTTGGGGAAAAACACACTATAGATGTTGCAGAGGAGGAGATCAGCAGAGATGGAGGAGGTGAGAACACAAATGACAGCAGTGACCAGTCCAAGCTCTGCGCTAGAGGCCATTGGCGGCCAGCAGAGGACTCCAAGCTAAAAGAACTTGTTGCTATTTATGGCCCTCAGAACTGGAATCTCATAGCCGAGAAGCTTGAGGGAAGATCAGGTGCATATTTATTATAATTACTCATAAGAATACATACTTGCTAGCTATTTCTTAATTTTGTCTTGTGACTTGTGCTTTTTCTTTTTCTTTTTTCCAGGAAAAAGTTGTAGGCTTAGATGGTTCAATCAACTGGATCCAAGGATCAATAGAAGTGCTTTCACTGAAGAAGAGGAGGAGAAACTCATGGCTGCTCACAGACTTTATGGTAACAAATGGGCTATGATTGCAAGGCTCTTTCCTGGCAGAACTGATAATGCAGTGAAGAATCACTGGCATGTAATCATGGCAAGGAAGTACAGGGAGCAATCTACTGCTTATAGGAGGAGGAAGCTAAGCCAAGCCATGCACTTGAGGCTTGACGAGAATACTACATCTTCAAGGCCTCACCCCCCCTTCTATTTCTCTTCTTCCATGGTCAGTTCAAGCACTCCCCCAGCTTATCACATACCAACTGCGGGAATGGGCTCCTTAAAGCAAAAACCCTCTGATTTCATCATTTCTGGTATGTTACCTTTCTTCTCTAGTTAGCTAGTTCCTCTTCTTTAATTTCTACCAGTACTGCGTCCATCTGCCATTAATTCAATACTGACATAGTTTTCTTGTTTCTTCTGATTGGTTTTACCCTGGTTGTGAATTTTTTGATATCTCTGACTTGGCATTTGCCACTGACATAAAATTACGTGCATATATTGTTCCATCTGTAACATTGAATATACAGTACATGTGATCCCCCTCTGTTGCTTCTGTGCGGTCTTTTCTTGTTTCTATATATCATGAAACTTTACCCAATAAATATGGACTAGTTTGGTATAGTTTTCTTAACACTTCGCCATTGAGCACCATGTGAAGCTAGCTTAAAATGGCATCGAAAGCTGAAAGGACTGAATCTATTCTTAATAAACATTAGACTTTTGATTCACTTAATAAGTTGAAGTTTTTAACTTTACTTTCCATTAAATTAAATTAATGGAAAGCCATCATACATTTTGGAAGCTTACGCAAACTTTTCCAGGCCACAATGCTGATCAAGAGAGGACGGATATGTTCAGGCAAAACGATCATGAGATTCAGATCTTGCAGGGCTCTTATAGTCATCAAGCTTCAGTTTTGTTTGCAATGCATCAATCACCTAGATATCTTCCTTACAATACCTCAGCAGCTTCATCATCCTCATCAGGAGAAACTCCTGCGCATTCTGCTGAGGTTGAGGTAATTAGAATGGATGGAAGCCATGGAAATATTGAAAGATCTCTCTCTTCTTCCTCACCAACTTTCATAGACTTTCTTGGAGTAGGAGCTACTTGAAGGAAACATTTAAGGCCTCTTAACTGCTTAAGATCCTTCTAGGGAATAAACCTGGAAGGAGAGAGAAAGAGAGAGGGTATTCTTACTGGTTTGTTTTAGGGCAACCAGGAAATAATATCTTTGGGTGTTCTTTCCTATTTTTATGTTTTCGTTCAGGCATTAGCTGTAGGTGGGAAGGCATGAAGCCATGAACAAAGAAGAACGTTAAGATTTTAATGACTTCTAATTTATATGGTTGCCTTGCCCTCATCTTTCTTTGGTGATATTGCTTTGTTATTTAATTATTTATTTTAAATGCTGCTATTTTTTTAATTTGTCTTATTTGCAGATATGACCTTTTTCATTTTCTTGAATTCAAATCGCATGGAATTAATAAAAAAAAAAAATATTTTTTTTCTTAACCCATTCTAGTTAATAAGTGGTCAACAAAAATTACTTTTATATGAAAAAATATTTTTTACTTAATTTTTATATAAAAAATATCCAATTACGCATTTCATAAGGCTCTATCACTTAATGTGAGTTCTTATCACATTCAAACTCAAAAGGCAATATATAATGTAAGCATTGCTAAGATGAAGTTTTTTAAGTGATGTGAGACTAAATAATTTAAAGTTTTTACTTCTTAAGTTTATAGCATACATTATATATTTTTAAATAGATTTTTTAAGTATACTTTTTATGATGTAAATGGCATTTATTTTTAATTAATAATGTTAAATAAATTATATATTTCATTTCTAATTATGTACTATAAAATTATTTATTTATTTATTATTAATTTTATTAATAAATTATCTAATCTTAATAATTTATAAATATAAATTTAATAAATTATTTATAGGTGTAAATTATATTTAAATATATAATATAAATTAATTATAATTTATATTAAATTTATAAATTTATACGTAAGCTAATTTTTTTTTTAAATTTGAATTAAATATAAAGAATAAATATATTTAAATTTAAAATTATATAAAATATTATTAATGTGTGAATCCAATTTATTCTTTAATAAAAAATTTATATTATTACAAGCATGATTATTCTTGCATTTAAATTTTATTTAAATAATTTTCATATTTATTAAATCATCTGATTCGACCTTGTTTGAACCCTTGAACTCTGAACTACTCCTAGTTCTATGTCTGATCATATTTTCACAATCTTGGTATTAAGAGTGATTTTAATTTTAGTATATAGCTATCATGTAATTGTGTCATAGATCTTCCTTTAGTATGATATTATGCCTTTAAAATATCCATAAAAAAATGTCTTAAAAATATCCATGAAGTCTATACATATACTCATCAGAACAATTAGTTGAAATAATAAGTCAAAGTTATTTGACTTTAATACTGTATTTTTTTTTCTTATCCAATTTTGCGTTACTTATTATTTTCATCCTAATTTCTGTCAAATGGTATCAAAACATGCTTATAATTAACAATAATTTTATACAATTATCATTTCTTCATTTTACTATGACTAATTATTAGAATTGGATAATCTAAATGAAGACTTTGCTTCTATATTAATATAATTGGAAAGTTATTGATGAATGTTAATATGAAGGCAAAAGCAATTACCCTCACTTAATAAAAAGTAATTTTACATAAACGATATTGTTTGTGAACAAAAATAATTTTACTCAATATCAAGCTCATTTATTAAAGCTTATCAAGCCCTCTTAGTGAGCCACTCATTAACAAGCCGTTTGTTTGGACTCGCGAGCAACAGACGAATATGCCTTGGCGGCCTTGTTTATGCCTTTCCGCTTATGTTAGTTGGTAATCATTTTTTTTTTCATTTTATAGAGTAATGTAAGGAATTTTTCGAAGCAGATGGTGTTGGTTTTTTTGTTTTTTTTTTTTGTTCCGAACATTAATCGGGAACGAAAAACATGCAACTTCGCTAAAGCTGAAAATGCTCAGGAGCAGGGTGTGGGTTTTTCATTTTTTAACATGTGGGAACTGGATTTTGGAATTAGTAAATATAATTTATTAAATTAGCAAATCTAATAATATTTATTTTTAAAATTCTAATCGAGCTTCTAAGTCAAGCTCTAATCGAGCTTCTTAATAAGCTTGTTCATGAGTTCTAAATGATATTGTTTGTGAACATAAACGAGCCGAACGTTAAGTTGTTCAAGCTTATTTATTTAGCTATCTAAGTATTTATCAAAAGTGTTCAGTTTGTGTGCTAGACATCCGAACAACGCTAACACAAGAAAATCTAACTCTTTCGTCGTTTGTAATACATCTAATTGATTATTCAATCTTATGCTTATATCAATTTATTTAATTGGTCATTATTTGAATTGATTTGATAAACCATAATGTTAATCTTAAAAGAGTTATTTATGCTTTAACCATTGATGGAATAGCATGTCTTAATATAAGAGTCATGTTGCATGACATGTGAAATCATTTAGAGTGTTTGGCCTCACTAAATATATTTTCAATTTGATTCACATAGGAAAATAGTGAAAGGAGGGGATTATAAACTTGAACTTAATAATCATCAATTTTCATCGTGCAAATTTTCCTTTCATTTATTTTTCTTGTTTTTAATTCTACTTTCATAATCTATGATGTTGCTTTCCTTTCAATGAAATTAAAGTTATTAATATTAGCAATTAGTAGTTTAGGGTCGTGTTCTATCTTTGTAGGAGTAATATTTATGTTATGTATTTTGGTGCATGAACGTGCATGTTAAACTCTACAATCCCTTCAAGCCCTTTGAAATGAATTTTAATCCCTACGCATTAAAGAATTAAAAGTAAAGGACTATTTAAAAAGAGTTTTATCATCATTAAACAATTGGGGATGAGTGAAGCGATTTTCAAAGTCATCTATACATTAGAAAAAATTATATGCTCATTAGATGAAAAATTAGATTATATTGTAGTGGCTATTGAAAGTCAAAGGACTTGGAGTCATATCAATTGATGAGCTTATGAGTTCATTACAAGCTTATGAACAATGGCTTGCAAAAAACAAGAACCTTTGAAAAAAAAAGTTATAAATGAAGGTCTTCTTGAATGAGGTCGAATTAGATTTAAAAAAATAAATGGGAAGAAAGCTAAAGTGATCATGATTGAGGAGAGTCCAGAACAAGATCAAGGACAAGGGCACTACAACAATGATGAATGAAACAAATGTCTTAGAGGAGGAGATTGATAAAGTGCCCATTAGTCACATGTCTCTAATTACTATAGGTATTGATTGTCAATTAGTCATTAGTTTGTCACCAAATGCTTACCATCATTTGATACTCTCATTATCTTTCACAGCCCTCCAATTTGTATTTTTACATCAGTCTCCCACACATTTTGAACACCAATCTTTTATTAGCCACCCATAAACTACTAGTTCCCTATTATTTGTTGAATATATGCCCAATATTTATGAGTCGCACAACATTAGGAGATGCTTATCATTAATCTATGCCTAGCGCTAATGGATTACTTGATACTCTCTATCGTCCTATATACACTAACATTTTATATTCATAATTGCTTGATATCAATTATCACCAAACACCAATTGTTGTTGTCATCTAATATCGCTCAATATTGAATTTTTAATGACTACTTATTTTTCATTATGGTCATCAGTCTTATATTGGTTGCCTAAGCACTATTTATTAGATGTCCATCATAACACGGTGCCCATCATCACTCGTCATTCATTAAATATTTCAAGGAGCTTGTCATTTTTTCGACATACATCATCACTCAAGGTATAATGTTCTCCGTCATCACATGATTTCATAAATTTGTTTGATTTGTCCCCTTTATTCTAGAGTATGGACGCTCCTAATTACATGCAATCATACATCATCAACTCTTAAGTCTCCAGGTTTCCCATTATCAATGTATATAAGAAGTATAATCTAATAGCCTTTAGTATCCTTCACAACTTTTCCACAATTTTTTGTTATTATATTAAGTAGTCTCATCACCACCAAAGAGGTGAATCGATCTAACAACTACTAATGGCCTCATCGATCATACGGCATTGCCTCCTTCCTTCTCTAAAAAGAGAACTATTATGACTTCCCTCATCTCCCCTTTCTCTTTCAACATAGCTCTATTTTATATAGCCGACCTCATTGTGCCATAAACTCATAATCATTAGGGGAATTGGTAATAACCAATTTATATGCACTTTATATTAATTCCTTCGAGCTCTTGGAAGGGAAGATCTTCTAACTTAAATTGTTATTAGTGAAATTTATTTCACCCATGCAAGTCAATGTGACTTTATATCTAATGGGATGTCGATCCATTGTCTTAAAATAAATCAAAACATCTCTTTCTCTAATTAATGGCTCAACTTCTAACTTGCAACATAGATTATTGAAAAAAATATTTTAACAGAACCTTCTCATACAAATCTTACATAGGATGGACCACAAGAATCACACATATCTCACTGAATTAAAAAAAAAAATGGTCTGATAAGAAAGGAAAAGACATGACATGATGAAAATTATAGAAGACACGTTTCATCTTAAAAGTTAAAATAATAGAAGACATAAATTTTTTCGGTCTTTCACAATCTTATCACATGTATTTCTATTATTTTTTTATTAGTATGGGAGGTATTTCTTTCATCTAATCATCTTCATAAAACTTCTTATGATGAGATCCTGATGATACAATTTTCTCCTAATTAATAATAGGCAAATGAATTTATTTCGTTGAGTATTCTACTAAAGGAATTTTTTTTTTTGAGTGGGGTAATTGCCCACTCTGTGCTATTCCTAGATCCGTTATTGAGTGGCGGCTTCAATTAAGCAGTTGGCTGCGTGCTCTCCTGTTTAAGTGAATTTAGAAAAAAATACTGATTTCATCTTATGTATCATAAATGTGATTTTATTTTTTTCTATATCATTTATATAAGAGTACACATTTAAGATATCTTTAATCTATTGTTCAGAATGATAGTGAATTAGATGACGATATTTTTAGTAGACTTAATTCAAGTTGGATGGTTGAAGTGGAGGAATACGTCGAGCTTGTTGTGTGATATAAAAGCCCCCTCTGGTGGTGAGATATAAAATGCTTTATGGTGCAGAATGTTGGTCATAAAAAAAAAAAAGCATAACATTAAGTTAAGTATTATATGAGAATGCTCAGATGGATGAATGACTTTAATTTTATAGACATTATACAAAACAACCATATACGTCAAAAGGTTGGAGTAGCTCCAGTGCAAAATAAAATTAAAGAGAGTCACTTTAGATGCTTTGGATACATAAAACAGCCGCCTTTTGATGACCCGATTAGGATAGTTGATATATTATATTTGATACGTCACCAAAAATCGCCTTGATCGGGCATGAATCCCAATGCAAATCTATATTGAAAACTTCTAAATTAAAATTTTGGACATCCAAACTCTGATTTCAACAAGCATATAGTTAAATTGAACATCTCAAGGAGATGAACCTAATGACACCAAATTCAGTTCAATCTCAGCCCAATTGGGCTCAAATAAAAGAACAAAAACCTATTTGAAAGCTTCAAATCACTAAATGACTACTAATATTTAAATATGACATGCTTATAATCAAATCGAGTGGCTCGACAAGACGAATCGAACGAGCCTAATTAAGATCACTCAACTTTAACATCTTTAAGGCACTTAAATGCTTAATAAATGTTTGATGATCAAGGGAGATAATACCAGCAATTTGATGGAACACTCCAACATGTCATTAATCTTCTCCATATTTACTAGTCATGTCACTCTAAAAAAATTATAAATAGCCCCTCATTTTTTACATAAAAGGAGGAGGAGGAGGAGATAAAGCTTTAGAGCTCTCTTCCAATCTCCATTCAACATTGCCACCGCCAGAGTTCTTCCTTACCAAAGATCGTGATTGGACCTCTGCCCATTCTCCGACTATAGCTAGAGCTATTCCTGGATGCTACGGATGCCGGATCTCTGCCCAAATATTGTCGCCCGTCGACTACGGTCTTTCCAACCATTGTCACTTACTAACTATAGTCCTTCTGGCCATCGCCGCCCGCCAACTACGGCCCTTCCGGCCACCATTGCCTAATTATGATCCTTCCAACATCTGTTATCTACAGATTACGATCTTTCTAGTCATCATCATTATATTATGGATCTGCCAAACAAACAAACAGAAAAACATTATATCTTGAGAATAACTATTGTGTCATTCTCCACCTATTAAATATGCTTTATATGATGTAAATTTGCTACATTGAGCCAACGCCTTCCTCTGACGAAGGGCATCATTTGTGATCGACTACAAACACTAATGAATTCATTCAAATTGGGCAAGACCCCATGATTTTCCCCCTTTTCGGGGTTTCCACATAAAAAATTCAGTGTCTCTTATGAATGCTACACCCATCTATCTTATATGTTTGTGTGATGGATCTTCGTACAAAATTAAGATGCTAAATTATATATCTCCCTAGCTATGAACTTTCCTGGATGTAATAAGATTTGACTAATTATGTTACGAAAGGTTAAGACAAATCTTATAAGACTTGATCATAAAATATTAGAAATGACATTTCTTTATTAGATTGAAGTGATAAAAAAGATTCATTTAGCCGACCCCGTGTAGTCGATAAAGGCTTGATGTTGTTGTTGTTGTTTGTATATGCATTCATAGAGAAAATAAATTCAGGATTCTTTGTTTAAAAAAAAAATTCAACTTTACTCTGTATTTTAATCTTGGTTGACTTTAGCAAAAACTCAGAATTTAAAGTGTAGGCATTGGATTATTTATTAGGTTAATAAATTGATTTATCCGTATTTTATACAAAAAAAAACCCCTTATTTGAGAATATTAAGGTTCCACCAAATGCCAGTTTGAATGTGTAAAAAATATTTTCTTTTCAAACTTAAATAGGGAAAGAACGTAATGTTCGATACTTATAATTTATGAAAAAACAAAGGGCCAATACGTCCAGACTGCAGAATGTAAACTAAAAATTAATATGTAATATTAATATATCTATTAAAATTGGTTTGCTTGGCACGAATCTTAAGGAAAATTTTAAATCCAGAACTTCTTGAAGTTGAATTCAAGATCATATGATTTTAATTTCAACAAATTTATAGTCAAATTGAACTTCTCAATTAGACGTACACAACAATATCAAAAGTGATTCAATCAAAGTCTAAATTCGAATAAATCAAGCATTTGAAGATTATTGGAAACTTTAAATATTAATTGGATGATCAAATGATCTCTAAATTCGACATGCTTTTAGTCAAATCGAGCGGCTCAATGATAAGATTCTAACGAGCTTAAGATCACCTAATTCTGACATCGTTAAGGCATGCACTTAAATGCTAAATAAACACTTCATGATCAAGAGAATCGATATTGACCTAACGATAAAATGTTTTGGATTTTGGTTCAAATTACCAAAATGTTCATCTCAAAAAACCTAAAAATAGAGCATCATTCCCACATTAAAAGGAGAAGGGAGAGAATTAGAGAATTCTCTTGTAATTTCCAATCATCACCATAGATGACCACCACCATCTATTGCCACCAACAACCATCATCGCTGCTGACAATCATCATCAGCAATCGAAAAATCAAACATTTTATTCTCAAATAATTATCTTCTTATTCAAGTGTAAGGAAGGAACAATTCTTATATCATCTAACTTTAATGGATTTTTTTATCAAGGTCAGGCACTGCGATTTTTTCTGTTTCTTGAATTTTCGCTTAAAAAATTTCTGATATTTTAAGAAGATTAAATAAATGAAACATAACGGAACTAGAATATTTAGCTTTTTCTAAAATTTCACTTAACAATAATAGAAATAAATTTAAGAAAATACATGAATGTCACTTAGAAAATTTATATGAATTTATGATCACATCTGATTTGGCTGCTTCCATCAATATAATCAGGAGTGTCAAAATGAGTTTTTGAATCAGATTCGAATCCAATCGATGAGATTCATGTCAAATCACTTTCGAATCGAATCAGAGCCCGACCCATTGACCCATCTTAACACGACCCATTGACCCATCTTAACACTGCATACATAATTTACTTCAAAAAGAAGTCAAGTAAAAAACGAAAATAATAAAAGGATGCATAAATCCACAATTAGAAGAGAAAATTACTTCATAAAAGCCAAGTGGACAATTTGATTGAGCTGACAGCATGAATCTAGCTACAGGCAGTGGCAAGTCACGTGCGGGTGCCTGCGCGCGTGATCCGGGAATGGGGCGTTCGACGGAGTCTCCGCCATGTCTCCAGCTTCCCCCGGCTTCATTCATAATTCGCTTCGCTCAGTATTTGCCTTCTTGCTGTTGCTGCTTGCTAATAAGGGAGGTCCGGCCAACTCCCTTTGGCTCTTCTTCTCCGTCTCCACTCGTTCACATTAATGGAGTTATGGATTGCAACTAACTAGCACTGCTCGCTTGGACCGCGCTGCTTCCTTGTCTTCCTCTGTTAGTTTCTTATCCCACGTGCCTGAGGGGACTTCGTATTTATCAAGTGGGTACTTAATTATCTCAATAATAAAAATTATGTCGGCATAATTTGAGATAAATTGTACTAAATAGAGTTAAAATATTTAAAATTAGTATAATATTAATCTCAAAATATATTCAATAGGTTTTGAACTCACTCTAATACAGTTTATATTAGGGTAGCTTGATATAATTTTTTTTTTATAATGAGCGTATAATGATTAAATTTTAATTTATGTATTATATTAATCTTAAAATAAATTTAAAAATAAGAAAATGGCTTAGATTATTCTAAATTTTTTTTTAGTTGTAATAGATCTCAAGTTATTAACTTTTTTTAAATGAAAATATTGTTGTTTGAGAGGATAGAAAATTTATGAACAATTGTTTTATAAAATTGTTTGAAGTCAAATTAGACTCATTTGGGCTAATTGGGTCAACCTAAGTTGACCTGGTCAACCAGGTTGACCCAAGGCATGGGTTTGGGCCCCATGGGTTAGATTTGACCCATTGAGTCCACTACAGGAAAAGCGCTGATTTCCAGAGAACCAAATCAACTTTTAAAAATTATTTATTTAAATTTTTTTAAAGTTTATATTTTAAATAAATTATAAACTCTGTTTTTAAATATTTTAAATATATTATATTAAATATATTAATTATTTTGATCTTTGAATATATTAATTATTTTAAATAACATATTTTGTACTTCATAATATAAATAAAAATGAACTCACCTGTTTGTATTATTTTGCAGTGGTGGCATAGTGGTTCTAGCGGGTAGAAGAGAGCAAGGGAACGGGAGTTCGAACCCCACCAGGCACAGGCGTGGCGGGCTCGAGCGGGTCACGCAAGGCTGCAACGGGTCGGCGGGCTAGCGAGTTACGGGATGAGCTGGAGACACTGTGCAAGGGCGGGCCATAGGGGTACAGAGCAATGGCGGGTCGCTGGGTTACGAGGTGAAGCCATGGCGGGCCAACAAGTTACGGGGTCCCGCGGGGCGGGGATGCTGGTATGGCGAGCCTGCTGGGTTTATAAATTTTTTTTCCCTGGCGGAGTTTATGTGCCGGAATATTTTGCGACGGTAACATGTTTTCGACGCGTGTTTTACCGTCAAATAATTTTCCGTCGGAAATCTACCGGAAATGATTATTTCTGATAGATTTTAGGCATTTTCCAACGGATTTTGCCCGCTAGTAACAAGCTATTTTCCTGTAGTGGTCCAAGGGAAAAGAGAATAGAGCCCAAGAAGCACTAAAATTGATTTGAAATCAAGTGAAAGGGAATTGGGTCAACCCGGGTTGACCTGGTCAATCAAGTTGACCCAGGGCATGGGTCTGATTTCAAGAGACTTGGTATAATCCATGGAACCCAAAGAATGTGGTCTTGGGGTCTGGCTTGATCAATTTGACAAGATCAACCCTTTGACCTGAGTTTAGGTGAAAAATAGGGTCAACAACAGTACCATAACAATCAAATATCAACTTTTCAGCACCGAGTGTTATGTTGTCTAGCGTCACGCATCACAATCAATAATGCCTCAGCACCCAAATTTCCCTTCAGGCGTTGCATCGTCCGAAAGTTAGTAGCATCACGACGTGGCAATTGTAACTTCCCAAGGACACGGCCTGTCAGTGAAGTGACACGACTGTTCAGTAAGTAACTAATTAATGTCATTAAGCATCGCATCAAAACTAAGAAAATAACATTGCAGGATTAGGTCATTTGTTTGGTGTAGCGACGCCGATCTTCATAGCGCCGCAGTATCAGATGCCTGTGTATGTTTTCTATGAATAGGTGTTGTGTTATATTTCTATTAGAGTTCAACCACTTAGATTATTTTAGTAGAATTTAGAGTGAGACTCTGAATTTCTTTTAAAGTGACCATCTAAGGGAATTTAGAGAAGTACTTGATATCATCATTAGAATGTTTTACTTATATTTGTGTAAGTAATGTTGTACGTGAAAAGGAGTGTCAAGGAGATCCATTGAACCTATCTGACTATATCTATTTCTTGTACTTTTTCTATCATGTTATTAATAAAAATGAGTTTGCTTCAACTTTTTTTCATGTTTGACAAAATTCTCTAGTTTTGGACTGATGAAGTAAATATCATATGAAGTGTTAATGAATTCTCTTATTCATAATTGAATAATTAAATGATTTTTTTTTAATATTACCAGATCTTAATCTAATGCACATAGTGGCTAGATGTGTAGTTAAAATTAGGTTTAATGTGGAGCCTCGATGGAGAGAAGCAAGCAAAACCAGGATTATTGAATTAGTATGCGTCTTGCTTAGGCATAGTTTATGAAGCATACTAAATTTTTAAGGAGATGAAATAACTATAGGAAGTCGATAGACATCATTTGTTCCTATAAGCTCGACAGAGATCTAGCTAGGAATGCATATGCTCTGAATAGTATCACAATTAAAAGAAAATTATTATGAAAAATATGTTATTTATATTCAACAATCTAAAATATTATATTTATACAGTGTATTCATTATCTTTATCTAATTTTATTTAAGTGATTGAATCTCCATGACTACTATTTTTATTTGCGTAGGATAATTGTTGTAATTTTAATAGACAATACTAGTGAATTGCAAGTTAGCATATCTTCATTGTGGGATTGATACTCTATTATATCACTATATTTGTTGCGTGCGAGAATATATGCGGCGGTAGAGTTTGTAAATTCGCGTCCTAGCGTTGCACGAGTATTTCACACACAAACAGAAAAGAGAAAGTGAACACCAAGGTTTTTACGTGGAATATTGTGAAAAGTTTCAGAAAAGGGAAAAAACCACGGGGCCTCACCCAGATGTAAAGTTTCACTAGTGATTTAGCAGATTACATATGACTGATTCGTCCCACAAGTTGGGATAATCAGAATACAATTTGTTTCTCCTAGGAAGTTTACAAAATTCTGCGAATTCCTGGCTTTTCCTGAAAATTCGACAGAGTTACGGTGTCTTCAGGCGGCAGGAAGAGCTCCGGCGGCGGTGGTCGAGGAGGTGAGGAATCTCATATTCCCCTTTCTCCTTCTCCTTCTCTTCTTCTTCTCTCTCTTCACTTGAGCCCCTTTGGTGTAAAATGAGGGTTATATTTATAGTTTTTCTGGAGTGGCATAGCCCGTAAATAGGTGTGAGATCAAAGGCGAACAGGGAGTGGTTTGAATGGACGGCCGATATCGAATCCTTTGATCATGCACCGTTCGTTGGACATTTGAAGGCCTTAATGATGTCGGAATTCAATGATCTTGGGCTCGTTGGATTTGTCTCGTCGAGTCGTTCGATTCGAGTATAAGCTCGTCAAAATCGGAGACCGTTTGGTAACTCAAATTGCGGTTTGAACCTTCCAACAGCGCTTTGAACCTTCCAACAGCGCTTTGAACCCTTGATTCGGACTTATTTGGGCTCGGATTGGGTTGATCTTGGCGTCGTTGGGTTCGTATTTCCGAGACGCTCAGTTTGACTATAAGCTCGCTGAAATCGGAGTTCAGATGCTCCCGGATTTAATTTTTTGAAGTTTCCGAACTGATTTTGCCTCGAGATTCGTGCCCAATCAAGATAATTTTGTGATGATGTATCAATATTATTTGATTCGGCTCGTATACTTACATATATTAATTGAAGTTTTTATAATTTTTATATCAAAAAAAAAAATCTAAGCATTATTAGGGTTGATAGAGCTCTAAAGCATTTCACAATTTTATAAGTTACTCCACATCCCCCATCAAGTATTATTGTAGAGTTTATTAATTTGTACATATATCAAATTAAAAACAAATTTTAAAAATATCATCATTTTTTAAATTAATATTAATATTTTATTTGAGTTGAAAATTCATATTATTTACATAAAGGAAAAAAAAAATTTTTGTTCAAGTTTTTATCCTCATGTTAATGAGTTGAGTATAACAAAATGGAAAAATCTAATCCATTCCAAGTAAAGTCATCAATATCTCTTAATCTCATTTTCCCTCTTGTATTTGCTAAGCCATCATCGCACTCTATATTTAGGTATGGGCTTTGATTCTATTTGGGATGGCTTTCTTACTATTTATTAAAATAGTTTTTTAGTGTAAAATTTTTAACTTTTCTACTACAAAACTTCTTTAAAAAACAGTAAAAAAATTATCCCAAACAAAACTTTTATACAATCACAAGATGATCAAAAGAAATATGTAAACTACATTGAAAATTTTTCGTCGGTTTAAGTAGAAGGTTCATTTTTCTGTAGAACTTTGAAGGATATTTATATGAATGAACCAAAAAAAATATAAAGTTACATGATGTGAGAACTGCGTCAACAAATTGAGTAAAACTCTATGATTTTAAACAATTTTTAAAAATATCATCATTTTTTAAATTAATATTAATATTTTATTTGAGTTGAAAATTCATATTATTTACATAAAGGAAAAAAAAAATTTTTGTTCAAGTTTTTATCCTCATGTTAATGAGTTGAGTATAACAAAATGGAAAAATCTAATCCATTCCAAGTAAAGTCATCAATATCTCTTAATCTCATTTTCCCTCTTGTATTTGCTAAGCCATCATCGCACTCTATATTTAGGTATGGACTTTGATTCTATTTGGGACGGCTTTCTTACTATTTATTAAAATAGTTTTTTAGTTAAAAATTTTAATTTTTCTACTAGAAAACTTCTTTAAAAAACAGTAAAAAAATTATCCCAAATAAAACTTTTATACAATCACAAGATGCTCAAAAGAAATAAGTAAACTACATTGAAAATTTTTCGTCGGTTTAAGTAAAAGGTTCATTTTTCTGTAGAACTTTGAAGGATATTTAGATGAATGAACTAAAAAATATATAAAGTTACATGATGTGAGAACTGAGTCTACAAATTGAGTAAAATTCTATGATTTTAAACAATCGATCACCATGAAAATGATAGAAATAATTAGTCAGTTTTATCAAAATGTAAAGGTAAATAAGTAGTTAGTTCAATCACTGTAACTACTTGAAGAAACTCCAAGATTTCACATTTATCTATTTATTCTAACAGGCTGAAAGAATAGAAGAGCAAGTTGGAGATTGATAATATGGAGGCTCAACTCAACATAGATTTTGAGAGGAAAGATCTTGGAAAAATTAATAATATACTTGGAATGGTTTTCAAATAAGACAATGATAAGACAAGCTTTGCTTAGCTTGGTTTGGACTCTGATATCAAAAGCTTGAACTCTAGAAATTTGGCATCCATGGAAAGACTAAGCATGTGAGCACTCATTTAGCCATGCATTTCAAACTAAGTGCAGCAATATAAGCAAGAACAAGTAATGAAAGAAGGTAGATAGAGAGTGTTTCATATGCGAATGCAATGGGAGCCTTGGTATTATTAGTATGGTGAGCTAGAACTTTTGATCATTATCATGCAGTGAAATGGATTTTAATAATCTTAAGCATGTAAAATAAAGCAATAAAATTTAGAGATTATCTAAAAAGTTTATAGTAATAATAATCATATAAGTTTATAATAGAGACTACCACAAAAATTATTAATGATGGTTAATTATTAATATTGGAGATGAACTTATGGGTGTCAAGATGGGATGACAAGTTGGGTTTGGATCTGATCTGAAATTGAGCTAATAGAAATCCAGTTAACCTAAACTCGTGTTATAAGTTTGTGTTGATCAATCGAATTGTACTGTTGTCTTGGACTTCAAGTCAATTTCTCATGCTCGTTGGGGGAGTGCAACGGGTCCTCCCCATGCTTGGGTTCGGATGCCCCGATGCTATGTACCCAAGCGCTTTGGCACTATGTAACTGAGCGCCCCAACTGTGACAGCCTAAACTCTTAAATATCTAGATCTTGTCCGCTTTGGCCCGCTTTGGCCTAAGCGCCTTGCGGTTTTGTCTTGTTAGTGTAACCTCGCAATAGGTCACTCATTCCAAAATTGCTCCGGGATGAGTGCGCTTAACTATGGAGTTTCTTACATAAATTCTAGTCATTACATCAAAATGTGCCTCGATGTTTAAGAGTTTAGCTTCTTTTACTTAAGGGGTTTCACACCATTGATATGCTCATGAGCACCCTAGTGCTTCAAAGTTTGTTAAGAGGAGCGATTGAGAGCTTAGTGTCGCAGCACTCTAAATTATGCACCGCAGTGCTATCAGATGGACTGATGATAAATCGAGGTTTGAGAGTTGTTGCGCTTTGAGAGGGACTAGACAATTTTCTTTTTCGTTTTTCTTAAGGGTGGTGTCCCTTGGTGTTACTTGGCTTTCCCTTGTTTTGCGTGTGTGAATAATGTAAGAGAGAAGATAAACAATTGGAGATCAAGATAGAAGAGAGATCATACAAATTTCTTCTATTTTCATAGTAGTTTCTTGGTATGGTGTGCCTCCGTAGTTTTTTCCAAGTTTTGGGATTTTCAACATCAAATCCTGGTATTGTTTACTTTACGCAGCATTCTATTTTTTATTGTTGTTTTTGTTACGTGATTTACTTTCACATCTCCAATAAATCGACCCAATAGCAACCCGAATGATCTGAATCATACTAGTTAATTTGTTTTGTTTAATTTTATTTTACTTAATAACCAGAATGTTAGGATATTTGATAAAAAAATAATAAGGTTATACTTAAAAGGAAAAAAATATATATTAAACGAATTATTTTTGGATTAAAAAACATGTTCATGAGTTAACCTAAATTTGACTTTTTTTAGTAAACGAGTCAGAAAATCCAATGTGAATTTGACCCATTAATTAAACGGGTCAATCTGAACCTAAATTTTTTTAGGTCAAATACAGATAGAATTGGATCCTTATTTACTGACAACCCTAAAAGAGCTCCATCTCTATAGAAATTCATATAATATTTATACAACTGTTCAATAATTCATATAATATTCATACAACTCTTCAAGTTTTTAAATAGCTTTTGCACATCCATGATAACCTCCAGGAAAGTTCTAGGTATTTTATTTTTTCCTCAAAATTTATAGATAGTTCATGATAACCTCCTATTAATTTAGGCAAATGGTCAAACCCCCTTAAACTTTTATATTCTTGTGTTTTTTTTTATAGGTATTTGGGAGCTCATGCAGAACCGTCCGTCACCTATATATGATTATATATTCGAGATTGCAATCATCGTTACCCTGACTGTTGCATTATGGTACATTGGTGATGGTAGAGAGAAAGAATTTAATAACTTAATTTTGAATAAAAAATTAGCACACAGTCAGATAAGAGAGAGAGGGGTGCGAGAGTAATAAGTGGCACAAATATTTTTACGTGAAAAAGGGGAAAAATTATTTAGTTAAAAATGGTTCCACAAATGTTTATAGTTGACTACAAATGATGTCATTCCTCAGGGGAAAGTCATTGCTCAATGTAGCAAGTATACATCATATAGAGCATATTACATGATGAGAGTTTGAAAAAATTCAATGATATGAGAATTATTCTCAAGAGAATGTTGGACTGTTTGTTTGGTCGGTAAAACAATAGTCGGCGGGCGACGGTGGTCGGAGAGCTATAGAGGTTGCAGGGATCATAGTCGGCGGCGACGGAGGATGCAGGGACCATAGTAGGTAGGAAACGGAGGTCGCTGGGACCATAGTCCGCGGGAGGCAGAGGTCGAAGAAACCGTAATTGGCGAGCGATGGTGGTCAAAGAGACCGTAATCAGCAGACGACAGTGGTCGAAGTGAACCGTAGTATGAGGGCCATGGCAATCAAAGAGACTGTGGTCTGGCGACGGTGGTTAGAAGGACCGTAGGCAGGCCACAGAGATCGAAGGGACCGTAGTCAGGCGACAGTAGTTTGAAGGAGTATAGTCGGGCTATAGAGGTCGGAGAGACCTTAATCGGGTGACGGTGGTAGAAAGAAACGCAGTCGAGCATCGGTGGTCGAAGGACCATAATCAGACAAAGATGGTCAAAAGGACCTTAGTCGAACGATGGAGGTTGGAGAGACTGTAGTCGGGTGACAGTGGTCATAAGGACCGTAGTCGGGTAACTACGGTCAGAAGGAATGTAGTCGGACATCGGTGGTCAGAAGAAATATAATTGGCAACGGTGGTCGGAGGAAAGCTTGTTAATGGATTCCATATGTAGGTTAGACAGTCATTGTCGGCCAGAGGTTCATTAGTGATGACCTAGTGGCACATATTTATTTATGGTGGTGCCAGGGTGGAGCTCTAGGATTCTTCAAGATCTAGAGCTCTTCTCTCCTTCATTCCCTTTTTGTGAAGAATGGTAGGTTTATTTATAATGTTTTTGTAGTGGCATCACTATAAAATATGGAGAAGATCATGGGCAAATTGGGAGTGCTCCAACGTATGTCTCATATTGATTTCCTTGATTGTGGAGTGTTTATCAAGTATTTATGTGCCCAGATGATGTCAGAATTAGGCGATTTTGGGCTCGTTGGATTTATCTCCTCGAGTTGCTCGATTCAACTATAAGCATGGCACATTTGGATACCCTTTGGTCATCCAATTAACGTTTTGAAGCTTCCCAATAGGATTTGGTCATTTGATTTGGATCCATTTGGACTCGGATTGAATCGAATTTGGTGTCGTTGGGTTGATCTCTTTGAGATGTTCAATTCAACTATAAGTTTACTGAAATTGAAATCCAGATGATCCTTAATTTAATTTTTGAAGTTTCTGATTCATATTTGCATCAAGATTAGCGGGCAATTTTAGGTGATATATGGCTAAAAAACTTTCTTCACTCAATGATCAACAACAATAACTTATTTATGAAAAATGTAAACCTAATCTTTATTAGAAGAGTAGTCTGAGATCACACTATGCTGCTATATCTAATTCAGAATTGCCTCAAAACTACTAAAATTTCAGATTTCTTTTTAAGAATCGAACTGTTTTCATTGCTTCTCTTTAACACAATTTCTTTTTCAATTCTTTTGTGTACACGTATGAACAACTTGAAAGAAAAACAAAAAGAAGACAATTGGAGATGACAAGAAAGGTATAATTTTCAGCAGAAGCTGCTCTCCATAAACTTAACAAACTCCCCAAAATCTATCTTCCCATCACCATTCTCATCATAAGCTCCAATCATTTCCATGCACGAATCCAATCCAGTTCTCTCAAAACCCAGCTTCCATAGAACTCTTTGCAGCTCTCCTGCATCAACAAAGCCATCACAATTCTCATCAAACACAGCAAAAGCCTCTTTCACTTCCTCCAAGCTCGGTTCCTTCTCATCAAACATGGCCACAACTTCCTCCTCTAACATAAACTCCTTAAGTTTCTGCTCACCTTCTTCATTTCCTCTCATCATCAGCCCCATCCTCTCCATAACAAGCTCCACTTCTTCTCTCGTGATAAGCTTCTCAGCCTCTGCTCTTTCTTCTTCAGCTCTGAGCTGACTCTTCGTAGTCTTTGAAAAACGGGAAGGGAAAGAGAAATATCTCTTGGACAGCTTAAGAAATCTGGCGAAAAAAGAGATGATTGTCTCAAGGATGATGAAGCCAACAAGCTCCGTTGACAATAGGCTCTTCTCCATTGGAATCTTAGCTTTGAAAAGAGAGGAAGAAGTTCAGGAAGAGGAGAAGAAGATTACTTTGTATTGGTTTTGTTGTTGAAAGAGGAGAGAAGAAGTTGGGTTATATAGAATGGTTTTGGGTTTGTTGAAGGGAAGATAAGGAAGACAAATGGCATCGTAGTGGTGGTCCAAATACAAAGCTGAAGGAACATTGGTAAGATCGCGTTGAAAGAACATAGAAAATATGGGGGAGGTGAGGTTCGCGGAAAGAGAGGAGGAATAAATTATTTTGTTTAGGAAGTTTCATGGAAGGTGCAGAGGCGAGCGAAATACCGTCGCGCCTGCTTCTCTTCTTCTATGTTAATTTATGCTTTGCGAATCTGTCTTTTTTGGTTTGTCTTCGCATGCGTGGATGTGTCTGAAATGAGGTTGAAGTTGCAAAAAATAATATAGTAAACGATTCATAATATCATATTTGTTGGAGGAAGCCAGCGCGCTACTTCACAATACTAAGGTAAAGGGGATGTTAGGTCAGCAGTATAATATTTTAAATTGAAGAAACATATTCACAAATAAATTTGGTTTGAACTGCTTCAAATTTAAATATTACTTCAACAAGGGTCGAACAACATTTGATTGAACCTAGGTTGAATAAGGCTCAACATATTTGAATTTGATTTGAACATTCCTTCACGTGCAATGTCTTGCGATCCATTCGTAGCGGGTTTGTTTCACATCTTTGATTCCAAGATCCCATTGAGCTTCCTCTTCTTCTCACACATTGTCAATCCATTCGCTTCCTTCATGGCTAGCTCGCATTAGGGGTGCAAACGAGTTGAGTCGAGTTCGAGTCAGAGGGTGTTCGAGTCGAGCCCGACTGTCAAATACCAAACTCAAGCTCGAGCTTGACTCGACAGAGGAAATAAAGCTCGTCGAGCTGCTCTAGCAATAGTTTGACCTCAGTCTGTTCGCTAGAGTCATGTCCGTTGCCAGTGTCGCGTCCGTCGCCAGCGCCTCGTCCTTTGCTACTTCCCTCGTCGCTGTTAGAGTTCACTTTTGTCGCCAGTTCCACTTATGTCTCCAGCGTCCGCGTCCGCATTGGCATTTTCCGGGTCGCGAATCCCCTCCAGCTTCCGCGTTGTCAAGCTCGCAAGTCGAGCAGTTTCCCGCGCTTATTTTCATGTTCCCGCCTGCGATTTCATTTTCCCGGCTGGCAATGTGAGCTGCTCGAAGAGCTCGAGAGTCAAGCAATGCACTTTTCTATCTCGAGCTCGATAAACTATCAAGCTCAAAATCGTGTTCGAGCTCGATAAGCTCGACTCATCAGCCTGTTACAAAGTCGAGCTCGAGCTAGCTCGCAAATGGGCTTGACTCGGTTGCACCCCTAGCTCCCATTGCAAAATATTCTTCCTTCAAGTGCAATTGGATGAGCCGACGAGCCCTGCCATCGTAAAATCATCTATTCGTGAGCCGGTCTTGACCATGAGCCCCAAACTTCCCCAATCCCATTTGGTCCTGTTTGCAAGCCCCCAACTTCAATGGTCTCATCTACTCCTATTCGTGAACCCCTAATGAACACCCATGCGACCGAAATTCTTGCTCCAGTGAGCTTCATTGACGTGTTTGAGAATTTGGTTTAAACATGTTCAAATCACAGTAAAAATTAAAGTTCAATTTAAGGTTAAAATTGAAACTAATTCGACTAATTTTTTTTTCTCAGGATTAGGTTCAATAAATAATTTCCGAATATCGAAGAGAGTCCTTAAATATAAAAGAGAGATAATTTGATGTGAACTGAGGTCAAGCATATTTCTCTAATATAGATAAATTGGCAAATAAATTTATCCAATTTTGAATGAGAACTAATTGAATTTCTTTTTATTTTACTCAGTAATTTGATTTTTTTGGAGGAGGATTTACATGCATACCACCCGTATATCACTCTATTTATATATCTAACGTCTAAAACTTAAATATTTCATTCATATAATCATATACAACTTTAATATCAAATATACAACTCCTATATTTTATTCATATTATTTCATTTTTAGCACGCATATTTAATCTACGAGTGGTATGCATGTAATATTTAAGTTTTAGGTGTTAGATATATAAATAGTGATATAATATGTTATGTTAGTAAATCTCCCCTTTTTTAATCATGCACCTTTATCTATCAAATATAAAAAATTAAATTCACAAACATTATCTTATTATAGATAAAAGGCATCTCTTTGCACTATAACCACACAACAATAAACACAAACAAGAAAGAGAAAATATAGCATAAAGAAAGAACGTCAAAATTTAATGTGAAAAAATTCAAAATCGAGAAAAAAAAATCACATAATCATACCAAATCAAAAAATTCACTATGAAAATTGAAATAAATTTATATAAATATCTTTCTCTACCACTCTCTAATATCTTTCTCTACCACTCTCTCTTTATCTCTCTTCACTCTTACTTCATTCTCATACATAAACAAACAAAGAGAAACTCATTTAAAAAACACCACGGAACAAAACCCTCATGAAAAAGAAGAAAACTACCCAATCTGCCTCGCAGTGCAGCGACACTAGATTTGGAGCTACACGGCAATCTACTCTTCGTCTCCAATCCGCCTGATATCAACGAGATTTGGAGCGCCACAGTATTTCACTAGCTGTCTATCTCCAAACAAACTATACAACACCTCATGCTCGAATATGAACTATTATAATGCCTAGAAGGTTTTAGTTCATATGCAAGGGCGGAAAAATCCCCCCCCCCCCCCCCAAAAAAAAAAAAAAATACTATGATTTTTACGCGTTTGCCCCCTAACATAATTATACATATTGTGTAGAGGGGTTATTACAAGGGATTTTAGGCAATTGACCCCCTAAAATTTTTAAAATACTATAATCTTTAGGCAATTACTTCCAGTATAATTAAACACATTATGTAGAGCATAATTAAACACA
The DNA here is from genome assembly GCF_001605985.2 of Dendrobium catenatum. NCBI lineage: Eukaryota > Viridiplantae > Streptophyta > Magnoliopsida > Asparagales > Orchidaceae > Dendrobium > Dendrobium catenatum. The sequence goes on along the minus strand of NW_021319309.1, from coordinate 4,983,157 downwards.
TTGTGTAGAGGTGTTATTGTCAGGGAACGATGAACTAAATACAAAGAGAAATAGTAAAAATAGAATATGATACACTGCCCCTGAAAACCCCCACAAGGGCACTTCCCCTTAACCCTGCGACCTGACCGGGCAAGTCGAACCCCGTCAAGGGGTACTGCCGCGCCCCCTTAGACCCCCAACACATTGTGTAGAAATGTTACATAATTTTTGTTTAAGAATAATTGTCATTATATAAAATGTATTATATATTCAAGTACAAATAATCATTAGTCACTAAAATTATATATATATATATATATATATATATGAAAAAAAAAATCTACACTTTTATTTGCCTCCTTTGACGACCCTCCAAGAACATCATCGTGACCTCCCAACCATTTCCCGGCAGTTGGACAATAGTCCAGCACTATATGGCAACCCTCCAATGCACGAATTAGTAGGTCCGGTCACCGGACCTAAATTTGCATCCGAAACCTTGCGCTTTTCATGCGCTTTTGATGTATTTTTACAAAAGGACAGCTAATATGCGCTTTTATTGAGTATTTGAAAAGTGCAACAAACACATGAGTGAGATATTCGTTGAGCTTTTGCTTTATTTTTTTCAAATACTCAACAAAAAAACAGCTAATATGCAGTTAAAATTGTGTATTAACTGCCCTTTTGCAAAAATATATCAAAAGAGCGATAAAACGACAAATTATTCAGGGAATTTTCCCACTTTTGGAAGGACGATGCAGGAGGATGACAGCAATTGGACTTACCAAGAGCCTGGACCAAAATACCAATCCAAGGGAGCAGTCACCTCTTCTTCACGTCACCACCACCTTCACCTCCTCTCCATCCCTTGCATTAATAATGTCCATTAATGGAGAGTTTTCAGTTGTTAACGCCTTTTCCCTATAATTATTTTATGTACCAGTGACCCAGTTCCATTGTTTTTGGAATTATTCTGTAGAGGACGCCGAACGTCGTTCATAACCTAAGAAAAGCGTCACGTCACCCCTATTTCAGTCGCAGCTTGGTACTGAGGTCGGTACTGGATGATATGCGTGCACCTGATTGGTCTCTGGATGGCAAGCTGTGTCTGGTTGTCCTTTACAGCTTTTGATCTTTGTATAAAGATTTATGTCATGATTGTTTCAAGTAAATTTTATGTTGATTAAATAACTTGATCTTGTATATGATAAATACACTAATGGCAGTTATTTGCATTATTTATCTCGCCTTAATTAGATTGATGCAATATATTACACAGTTAAGACTGCATATTTAGGAGTTATTTGATTTTGATTGAAAGTGAGTGTGAATTTGTTTCAAGTATTGAGAGTTTTAAGACAAGACTACTAAATATAACCTTGCATAACCATCATTTTTGCTTTAGAGCCTGCAAAAAATATTCAAGATTAGTATTGTGCATATGAACATGGCGGGGAACCAGCCTATAAATTTCAGGAGGACCAATTCTTATAAATAAAAGTTATATATATATATATATATAATATATATAATTTTAGTGGACTAATGATTATTTGTACTGAATATATAATACATTTATATAATACAATTATTCTTAAACTAAAAAATTAGTAAACATTTTATTTAGCAACAATGTGTTGGGGGTCTAAGGGGGCGCGGGCAGCGTTACCCCCTGTGACGGGGCGTTCGACTTGCACCGGGTCAGGTCGCCAGGGTTAGGGGAAGTGGCCTTGGGGATTTTCGGGGGGCAGTGTATCTATTCTATTTTTTACTATTTCTCTTTGTATTTAGTTCATCGTTCCCTGACAATATAACACCTCTAACATAATGTGTTTAATTATGCTCTACATATTCGTGTTTAATTATACGGCAAATAAATTGCCTAAAAAGATTATAGTATTTTAAAAATTTAGGGGGGTCAATTGCCTTAAAAAATCCCTTGTTAATAACCCCTCTACACAATATGTATAATCTGTTAGGGGGGCAAACGCGTAAAAAATCCATAGTTATTTTTTTTTTTTTTTTGGGGAGGGGTGGGTGGATTTTTCCGCCCTTGCATATGAACTCAAAACCTTCTAGCATTATTAATAGTTCATATTCGAGCATGAGGTGTTGTATAGTTTGTTTGGAGATAAGACAGCTAGGGAAATACTGTGGGCGCTCCAAATCTCGTTTGATATCAGGCGGATTGGGAGAGTTGAAGAGTAGATGCCGTGTAGCTTCCAAATCTAGTGTAACGCTGCACGCGAGGCAGATTGGGTAGTTTCTCTTCTTTTTTCATGCAGAGGTTTTGTTCCCGTTGGTGTTTTTTAAATGGATGTTTCTCTTTGTTCTGTTTATGTATGCAGAATGAAGTAAGAGTGAAGAGAGATAAAGACGAGGAGTGGTAGAGAAAGATATAGAGGAGTGGTAGAGAAAGATAATTTATATAAATTTATATTTCAATCTTCATAGTGAATTTTTTGATTTGGTATTATTATGTGAATTTTTTTTTCTCAGATTTTGAATTTTTTTCCATTTAAATTGTTGACGTTCTTTTCTTTATGCTATATTTTCTCTTTCTTGTTTTGTTATGTATTTATTGTTGTGTTGGTTATAGTTGCAAAGAGATGGCCTTTATCTATAATAAGATTAATGTTTGTGAATTTAATTTTTATATATTTGATAGATTAAAGGTGGCATGATTTAAAAAAAGGGGGAGATTTACTAACATAACATATTATATCACATTTATTATATCTCCACACCTTAAAACTTAAAATATTACAGCATACCACTCCGTAGAATAAATATTTGCGTGCTAAAAATTGAAATAATATTGAATAAATATAGGAGTTGTATATATTGATATTAAAGTTTTGTATATGATTATATGAATGAAATATTTAAGTTATTAGACGTTAGATATATAATAGCAGTGATATACGGTGGTATGCATGAAATAAATCCTCCTCCAAAAAAATCAAATTACTGAGTAAAAATAAAAAGAAATTCAATTAGTTCTCATTCAAAATTGGATAAATTTATTTGCCAATTTATCTATATTAGAGAAATATGCTGACCTCAGTTCACAATCAAATTATCTCTCTTTTATATTTAAGGACTTCTCTTCGATATTCGGAAATTATTATTGAAACCTAATCCTGAGAAAAAAAAATAGATCGAATAGTTTCAATTTTAAACCCTTAAATTGAACTTTAATTTTTACTGTTGATTTGAAAAAACCATGTTTAAACCAAAATTTCTCAAACACGTTTCAATGAAGCTCACTCTGCAGGGGGGCGGAGCAAGAATTCGTTCGCTGGGTGTTCATAGGGGTATCACGATAATAGGAGTAGATGAGGACCATTGAAGTTGGCGGGCTTTGCAAACCAGGACCAAATGGGGATTGGGCGAAGTTTGGGGCCTCATGGGTCAAGGACCGCTCACCGAATAGATGAATTTTACGATGGCAGGCTCGGTCGCTCATCACAATTGCACTTGAAGGAAAGAATATTGTGCAATGGGAGCTAGGGGTGCACCGAGTCAAGCCCATTTGCGAGCTAGCTCGAGCTCGCACTTTGTAACAGGCTGAACGAGTCGAGCTTATCGAGCTCGAACACGATTTTGAGCTTGATAGTTTATCGAGCTCGAGATTATAGAAAAGTGCACACTTGCTTGAACTCTCGAGCTCTTCGAGCAGCTCACTATTGCCAGCCGGGAAAATGAAATCGCAGGCGGGAACATGAAAAATAAGCGCGGAAACTGCTCGACTTGCGAGCTTGAACAACGCGGAAGCTGGAGGGGATTCGCGAACCCGGGAAAATGCCAATGCGGGAACGCGGACGCTGGAGACATAAGTGGAACTGGCGACCAAAAAACCGTGAACTCTAAACAGCACGCAGGGGAAGTAGCAAAGCGACGAGCGGGCTGGCCGACGCGACGCGACACTGGCAAACGACATGACTCCTAGCGAACAGACTGAGGTTCAAACTATTGCTTAGAGCAGCTCGACGAGCTTTTTTCCTCTGTCGAGCAAGCTCGAGCTTGAGTGGTATTTGGACAGTCGGGACTCGACTCGAACACCCTCTGACTCGAACTCGACTCAACTCGTTTGCACCCCTAATGCGAGCTAGCCATGGAAGGAAGCGAAAAAATGGATTGACAATGGTGAGAAGAAGAGGAAGCTCAATGGAATCTTGGAATCAAAGATGTGAAACCAAAACCCGCTACGAATGCGATCGCAAGACATTGCACGTGATAGGAATGTTCAAATCAATTTCCACATATGTTGAGCCTTATTCAACCTAGGTTCAATCAAATGTTGTTCGGACCCTTGTTGGAAGTAATATTTAAATTGAAGCAGTTCAAACCAAATTTATGTGAATATGTTTCTTTCAATTTAAAATATATAACTGCTGACCTAACATCCCCTTTACCTTAGTATTGTGAAGTAGCGCGCTGGCTTCCTCCAACAAATATTGATATTCAATGAATCTTGAATCGTTTACTATATTATTTTTTTGCAACTTCAACCCATTTCAGGACACATTTCCACGGCATGCGAAAGAACAAACCAAAAAGGACAGATTCGCAAAGCATTAAAATTAACATTAGAAGAAGAGCAAAGCAGGCGCGACGGTATTTCGCTCGCCTCTGCACCTTCCATGAAACTTCCTAAACAAAATAATTTATTCCTCCTCTCTTTTCCGCGAACCTCACCTCCCCATATTTTCTATGTTCTTCAAACGCGATCTTACCAATGTTCCTTCAGCCTTTGTATTTGGACCACCCACTTACGATGCCATCTTTGTCTTCCTCATCTCCTTCAACAAAAACCCAAAACCCATTCTAATAAACCAAACTTCTTCTCTCCTCTTTTCAACAACAAACCAATTACAAAGTAATCTTCTTCTCCTCTTCCTGAACTTATGTCCTCTCCTTTTCAAAGCTAAAGATTTCCAATGGGAGAAGAGCCTATGTCAACGGAGCTTGGTTGCTTCATCATCCTTGAGACAATCATCTCTTTTTTTCGCCAGATTTCTTTAAGCTTTCCAAGAGATATTTCTCTTTCCCTTCCCGTTTTTTTCAAAGATACGAAGGAGTCAGCTCAGAGCTGGAAGAAGAAAGAGCAGCAGGCTTGGAGGAAAGCTTATTGCACGAGAGAAACAAGTGGGAGCTTGCTTTATGGGGAGAGGGATGGGCTGATTGATGAGCAGGAAATTTGAAGAGGTGAGCAGAAAAACTTAAGGAGTTTATGTAGAGGGAGGGAAGTTGTGGCCATGTTTGATGAGAAGGAACCGGAGCTTGGAGGAAGTGAAAGAGGTTTTTGCTGGTTGTTTGGATATGGAATTGTGATGGCTTTGTTGATTGCAGGAGTAGCTGCAAAAGAGTTCAAATCGCGAAAGCTGGTTGAAGAAACTGCGATTGTATTCTTGCATGGAAATGATGGAGCTATATGATGCAGGAATTGTGATGGGGAAAGATAGATTTTGGGTGAGGTTTGTTTTAAGTTTATGGAGAGCAGCTTCTGCTGAAAATTATACCTTTTCCAGTCATCTCCAATTATTCTTCTTTTTGTTTTTCTTTCTAGTTGTTCATACGTTACACAAAAGAATTGAAAAAGAAATTGTTGTTAAAGAGAAGCAAGGAAAACAGTTCGATTCTAAAAGAAATCTGAAAATCTCTCTCTGTTT
>NW_021319309.1:4956929-4977403 GCF_001605985.2 Dendrobium catenatum | reverse complement strand
TAAGTATTTTAAGCTATACATTAAAAAAAAGGTATTGATATATTTGCAAACTTCTTGCATGAAAATTGATATTACCGGTATCAAGTTTTTTTAACTTTGTAAGATAATGCAATTGTAGTATGGAAATAATTTGTGCTAGAACTTTAGGCTATGTTTATGATGGATTTCTTACTGTTTAATAAAGTAATCTTTTAGTAAAAAAAATTTAATTTTTGTACTAGAAAGATGATTTAAGAAGCAGTAAAAAAGTCTTCTGAAACGAAGCCTAAAATACAGGCATGTCGGAAACAATTTCAATATTGGTAGAATTTGAGATGATGAAATGTCGTTGAGTAATATCATCTCCTACGTATATTCAGGCTTCGTTTGTGACAATTATCTTATTGCTTTCTAAAACAGTTTTCTAGTACAAGAAAATAGTAAGAAAACTGTCCCAAACAAAACCTCAAGAAAAACAAAAAAGCTGCAGCCCAAGTAGGAAACTCTCTAAAGGAAAAAAATATTAAAACATATCATGATTCTTTAAAATTCTTATATGTTGAGATTAATATTATAATTGTGAATCTTAAATTGTACTAATCTCATTGCAAATCAAAAGATTTTAAAAGCCCATATTGATTTGTTTGGTATCATAATATACTGACATTTTCTTTTGTCCCAAAAGGCCCTCCAAACTTACTAGTATTTCACCTTTGGGATGATAGAGAAGTGAGCAAAAGAAAGTGAAGGGGCATTGTTAACGGTAATTATATTTTTAAGGGCCTTAGCAATGAGTGGATCGCAGTTGAATGCTAATGGAGATATGAATAAGATATATATAGTAAACTTTATCAGTCTCATCCCAAATATTTGGCTCAAAATTATGAATTCATATTTTTCATTGATTTATTTTGAGTGCTGTGCATAGGTATTAAATATATTCTTTACAAATTATTTTGAACAACTTCTATACAAGTAATATTAAATCTATCTATTTTCATTCACGATTTTTAACACCAATTTTATCAACTTGTTTAACAAACATATTTTTTATTATTCGTTAAAACGAAATAACCTAAGACTATTTTTGTTACATCGCATTCAATAGATACCACACTAATCTTTTCCTCCTAATTTTGATCTAAATTGAATGAAATTTATTTAGAATAAATCCCTAAGAATATTGCTCATGAGATGTGTTTCATTAGGGTCAATCAATGGGTTGACAAGAATCTTCAAGTAATTGAGTAGTGTAGGTGCTAGAAAGTCCATCGTTTATCCGAACGGTTAGACTTCTTGCATGAGGAAGAAGCTCTTCTTGAGCCTTCTTGAAAGAGAGAGAGGGTGAGAGACAAGAAATCATATTTCCTTTATTTAATGAGCATATAAGAGGGGGTTGTTACAATGAGCATACAATGCCTATTTATAAGCATTTATATATAATGTGAGGTGTCCTACGGACCAACCTAAACTAAATCATGGACCAACATCCAACAATCTCCACCTTGGTCTAAATTTACAATCAAATTAAGAACCACTTGTGCACCAACTACAATCTTATTGGCTCCCTGCACTAATTCCATGAGCAATCCTGTCGAACCAAGCCCAATCCCGCTCCCGAATGGCCTCCATTGTTCGTTCCGGTCGACGGCTCCATCTTGAACTCCTATTGTTCCACCCGTGATCCGCACGCTCGTGCCTTACACATCCCCTGCTTCTGCATGCTTTTGGCCTATGCATTTGCTATATTGCAGCCTATGTTGCACGGATACTCCTATTTACGAGGCGTGCTGTATCGGATACGTGTCGGATACGGATACGCCTCGCAGTTGAATGCTAATGGAGATATGAATAAGATATATATAGTAAACTTTATCAGTCTCATCCCAAATATTTGGCTCAAAATTATGAATTCATATTTTTCATTGATTTATTTTGAGTGCTGTGCATAGGTATTAAATATATTCTTTACAAATTATTTTGAACAACTTCTATACAAGTAATATTAAATCTATCTATTTTCATTCACGATTTTTAACACCAATTTTATCAACTTGTTTAACAAACATATTTTTTATTATTCGTTAAAACGAAATAACCTAAGACTGTTTTTGTTACATCGCATTCAATAGATACCACTCTAATCTTTTCTCTAATGTATTCATTCAAGAATTTATTCCTAATTTTGATCTAAATTGAATGAAATTTATTTAGAATAAATCCCAAAGAATATTGCTCATGAGATGTGTTTCATTAGGGTCAATCAATGGGTTGACAAGAATCTTCAAGTAATTGAGTAGTGTAGGTGCTAGAAAGTCCATCGTTTATCCGAACTGTTAGACTTCTTGCATGAGGAAGAAGCTCTTCTTGAGCCATCTTGAAAGAGAGAGAGTGAGAGAGGTAAGAAATCATATTTCCTTTATTTAATGAGCATATAAGAGGGGGTTGTAACAATGAGCATACAATGCCTATTTATAAGCATTTATATATGATGTACGGTGTCCTACGGATCAACCTAAACTAAATCCTGCACCAACACCCAACAATCTCCACTTTGGTCTAAATTTACAATCAAATTAAGAACCACTTGTGCACCAACTACGATCTTACTGGTTCCCTGCACTAACTCCATGAGCAATCCTGTCGAACCAAGCCCAATCCCGCTCCCGAATGGCCTACATTGTGCGTTCCGGTCGACGGCACCATCTTGAAATCCTATTGTTCCACCCGTGATCCGCACGCTCGTGCCTTACACATCGCCTGCTTTTGCATGCTTTTGGCCTATGCATTTGCAACATTGCAGCACACCCACGCTCTAGCCCTGACTCACCAATTTTCTTTGAAAACTCATGCAAGCTCCAACCCACGACCTTGCACAACACCTGTCCAATTTCATGTCCGCGACCAACATGCCGCCAAGGTTCTTGATCTTGCATGTTTTGATTCACTACTACAACACACTACAACCAAAATGACTCTTCTCGCCAATCAACCCGCAATTTGACTCGGAGGCTCCACCTCAAAGATCTTGACCAATCTTTAATCAAGAAATGAAATATCATGCTTCCAACTAGTCCCACACCCAATATTGATGCTTCAACACGCTCCTATGCCCAGGCCTCGCCTCCTTCCTTTGTGCACATGACCCAACCATGCGCTCTGCTTCAGCATAAAGAAGCCTGCAATATGAACTGCCACGACCTCCCTTCGTTCCCTCTCATTTGTACGAGAATCGAGCCCCGTGTGATCTCGCGTGGACAACACGCCCTGGACAGTCTTATGACCGACCGCGTCCTGCACAAAGCTCCTTTGATCCCTAAATTCAAAGGTCACTTTCGCACCTCGTTTCTCGCACCTAGCGCAATACTCGCACGAACTACGGCCCGCCCACATGCTCGCATATATGGCAAGCCCGTGCTCACGCATGACTGAGGCCCTGTGCACGACTACCCATTCGCATTCGCGATCGTTCACACCATTGCCTAATCCTTCTGCTTCGTCTTTATGCACGATCAACCTCCGCGTGTAATAACCCACCTGAGTGTTTTGTTGCATCGGCCCAATGTCCGACCTGCGTGAAACCAGGCTCTCCCGACTATGCCCGCGACTCCCTCTACTGCTCCTGCTGATCCTATGCACAAGCGATTGCACCCGACTATGGATTTTTCTGACCAAATGCTTGAGCCATGCGACCTCCTTCCTCTTCTTGATAACAATATCACCTTCCTCCTTCTTCGAGGCTCTGATACCACCACTTGTTAAACTTCTTGCATGAGGAAGAAGCTCTTTTTGAGCCTTCTTGAAAGAGGGAAAGAGGGAGAGAGACAAGATATCTTATTTCCTTTATTCAATGGGCATACAAGAGAGGGTTGTTACAATGAGCACACAATGCCTATTTATAGACATTTACACATGATGTGAGGCTTCATGCGAATCAACCTAAACTAATTCCTGGACCAGCACCCAACACGAACCATGATATCAAAGATCTTCATAGAACAAACCTTGGTGCCCTTGATCAACTGAATGGAATTAACTAAAAAATCATTTACTAATTGATGCCAAAATTATTATTTAAAATTTTAAATAAAATCTATTAAAAAGCAAAAAATAAAAAATAAAAAAAAATCACCGTTGAAAATTTAGCTCCTCCAGAACCACCACTCAATAAGTTGTTCTAATTAGATGTTAAAATTAGGTTGCCTCCTTATTGAAGCAGGATTCGCATCCAAGGTTGGCCTAGGACTTTTTTCTATTTTGGTCGGGTCAAGAATTTCAAGACGACTTATGTCTCTCAATCCATTTTACATGGCAAAGTAATAAATATCTTAAACTCATTTAGAAGCCTTGATTTTTCATTGGCTCACATAGAAATAAGATTAATAGAAAATCTATAATTTTGCCTATATTTTTTGCCATAGTCCAAATTTTGTGTTTTTTAACTGGGTTAGAATTTCATATGGACAACACAATATTTGACCAAGCATGCAATCAGAGCAACTAGTCAAATTGTAAATCTGCCACAATCAAGGAAATTAGACTCATATTATAATTTGGAAGAATCACTAAAATCATTTCCAACCTTACATACATGATGTGGCAAATTGTGCAAAGATCTATTTAAGGTTGAAAAGAAAATATTTTGAACTAACTTTTTACAAAAGAATCCAAAAATAAAAGACAACTAATAATCTAATATGATCCTAAAGCATAACTCTTGGCTATCTCTAATCATTTGAATAATAACATCAAATTCATGTTTACATGATCTTTGTCCAACACAATTTGGATGTGAAAATGAATTTTTTAATTCATACACTGCTTGATTGCTTCAAGATTTGTGTCCATATACTAATCAACCCAAATGAGGCAAATTACATATGCACTAATATCAAAGTTCTAGCATAAATTTTCTCATCCAATTCAAATAATCATAGCATCAATCTCAAAGCAATCTATATTGATGCAGACGTCTAATTCATCTCTCTTTCTACATTAATCTTGAGAAACAGGGCCTTGGATCTATTCATTATCTCCAAGGGCATGATCTCAAAGATGCTGTGGCTTGTTTGTCCAACTTTGATTGACTGAAAACAAAAATGGTCAATTCTATCCAACAAAGATCTTGGAGGTGATATGAATTGTTTATCCACCATATGCCTCACAACATTACAATAATTTTATTCATAATAACCCCTATAAATGGAAAATTATACTGTGTGGATGCCGAACGCCGTCCGGAGACTAACCAAAATGCGCCACGTCACCCCTTCGCTCTGTACCGCGGCTCAGTACTGCTCGGTGCCGCAGCTTGGCACCGCTGACATGACTGCACCTGATTCACCTCCGGACATAGAGCTACGTCCGGCATCCGCACATAATAATTTCTCCTATAAATGCCCCTAAAAGATAAGAGTCCTCTCCATTACTCTCTTGCCAGCTCTCTGATTCTTACATTTCAAAGTAAAAAATTCAGCTGAACTGATTTCAGCTCTTACTAATTAATCTTTAAGCTCAATTACTAACTGAAGCACAAAATGATATTGAGTTGAGGATCAACCTGTCAACCCAAACTCTTAAACGCTAAATGACATCTTCAAAACATAATATTAACATTAAATTCCAATTCAAAGCAATCACAATTGCTACAGACAAAAAGGATATGAAAAATCTCTGTTAAAACCAAGTTGAGCTTTAGCAGATTCGATTGATTCTCTATCAAAATCAAGACTGAATTTTTAATGGTTCAGTCAAACTCCTATTTTATTAATAAAATGTCCAAATATTAATTATCAATCAAGTTTCCTCATATAAATATGAATCAAGTATACAAAAAGAAAAAAAAAATCTTAGTTTTAGAAATGATTTTCATTTGCTTCTATAATTATTATTTTTAAGTAATCCTCATAGAGATAATCCCCATTGTCCTTCACAGATGAGATATTTTTTATTTAAACTTGTCTTTTATTTTTTCATTAAAAATTTCCAGTACGACTGTAATCCCAACAACTGGTTGAAATCCTCAAAAGAAAAACTCATTAAAATTTACTAGCTATAAAAAAATACCTCGAGGAGTGACTTTTCTTGAGGATGCCTCAAAATCTTCACCCTTCTTCCATACCCTGCAGCCCCCCCAAAAAAAAAATCTCATTCAATAAATATACACACCAAAAAAACAAGGGGAAAAAAAAGAAAATCAAAAGGGAAAACCTTACCCTTATAGGAGAAGGAAAGAAGGATAGCAAGAAGAAAAAACACAAGAAAATTAGATCGAGTCATGGAGAAGAATTATTCAGCTTTGAATCTGAAGCAGGGAGAAAGATAGGAGCCCTTCTTCTTCTTCTTCTTCTTCTTCTTCTTCTTCTTCACGCTGATAAGATTGAGAAAAAATGCTGGCCTTTATTACTCTCCAAAATGAGAGTGAATCACCACCACAGGTCCACAGGTCCACAAGCCGGAAAAAAATAAAGTTCAGAGAATTATATAGAAGAGAAGTAGATGAAAAGCAAGCAATAAAGAGGAATGAGAAGGTGAAGGGCCACGGCAATGAGGTAGAGAGAGAGAGAGAGGGTACAGTCATGACTTTGTTGTTAAGTGGGTCGTGAGGCTCAATGGGATGGGCCGCTTTCAAAGCGGCCCATCAGCTCCGATAGCGAGTGATCTGATGCAACGGATTACAAGGGAGCACCTGCGGTTCAGCACAACTCCACTCCTAACGGTACGCGCACTGTTCAGAGGTGGTGTTGAAATGGGCAAATTATTATGTACATTGTTCGGATTATTCAGAGGTGAATTTGGACGCGCCACATCACCCGGAAGCATTGGGTCGGGGTGATGTGGTGCCTCTGGATTCGCCTCCGGACGAATCCAAACGCCGCACGTAATAATTTGTCGTTGAAATGGGTTAATTGTCCGAGTTCAACTTCAATCATTAATTGACCCGGCTCGAAATCATATTGCCCACAGCTTGTTTAAGAAATAGGTCAAAATGATGGATTTAGATCCAACATGCTGGCAACTCGAATAACCCAAACATGTCAAAATGATGAATTTGATTAAAAAAAAATTATAACATATTAGTTATAGAGTTTAGAAATTTTGATAAAAAAAATTAAGATTATATCAACAAATAAAGAATTTGAGGAAAGAATATTAAGCCTATTACTTTTGGATCAAAATCAAGTGTGTAAATCTGAACCCAACTCATATTTTAAATAGGTCAATTCAAATTCAAAATTTTTGGGCTGGACTCTAATGGAGTTGGCTATTTAGACTATTTTTGAAACACCCCTATCATTCATTTGTCAAGCCACATATCTTTGGGGTTAAGATTATGCCACATATTTTATAAATAAAAATTTGAAAAGTATTTTAAATTTTTTGAAATTATAAGAAATTAGACAAAAAAAAGAGAAAAATATGTAATATGATTTGCCTTCTAAATTCTTATAAGAAATTAGACAAAAATATGTAATATCTTATTGAAGATGAATTTCTTCGTTGCAAAGAAGTGCATAGAAGGTGTCAAGATCAATGGGCAGGAGAGAGTTGCGAAAATTGGATTTGAAAGAATTAAACGTGGGTGGCAAGCCATTCAAAATGTGAAGGATGATGTCTTCCGGATCAATCTTGGATCCGGAGCGGAAATACTATCAACCAGAGATTTAATTTCGGTAAGATATCGTTGGATGGATTGATCCTTCATGTGAATGTGATATAGCTCGTTTTTAAGTTGAATGACGTGTGATCTGCTTGAAGGTTGAAGACGCCTTTCAAGAATGGACCACGTCTCATGAGTGGTCTTGGAGGTGATAATGTAGGGGAGAATTTCTTGGGAGACAGTGTAAAAAAGAGCTGAAAGAATATTACTGTCGACAATTTGCCAGTTGGCGTAGTCGGCGGAAGCGGTGTCGTCGGGAGCCGTGTTTGTGCCGTTGAGATGGCCGGCATAGCCATTGGATGTGAATTGCTGCTGAAGTTGCATCCTCCATATCGTGTAGTTCTCCGACATGAGAGAATACGACACCAAGTTCATGAGGTTCGAAATAAGGAATTTGAGAGGTTGGGGTATTGAAATGTGGATGGTGTTGTTTCCGGTCTGGGTGGAGGAGGAGGAGGGAGAGAATTTACAGAATCTTGATCTCCCCTCATGGCTCTGATACCATGAGAGAATGGCAAAAGACGGACGACACAGAGAGAGAAAGCAGAAAAGGAAAAATTATATTCATGTGTAATACCGAGTACAGGGACGGTATTTAATACCGTGTAAATGGAAGTTGAGTAATAAGCTAAATACAAGAGGTTTAATTATGCTAATAACAATCACACTCCAGGACGTACGCTCGCACAATCTGGGACAATTAAGGCTTGGTTTGGGATGACTTTTTTTATTTCTTCTCGAAGCAGCTTTCTAGTAAAAAAAGTAGCAAAAAAGCTGTCTCAAACGAAGCCTAAATTTGCACATAAACGATAAAGCAACACTTAATTCAAGCACATTTGAGGACTATTAGAACCTCTTCTTATGTGAAAATTATTCTATGCGGAATCCGAACGTGTTCGGAGGCGAATCCGTGCATGCCACATCACCGGGCCCAGTGCATCCGGTGACGTGACGCATCCGGATTCGTCTCCGAATACATTCAGCTTCCGCACAGAATAATCTCTCCCTCTTATGTCACTCAAAAGCACCAAAACTCAGCAAATGGAATGAACATTAACTTCCAACAGAAATAACAAAGTAGATTCATAATAATAAGGTTCAAATGTTCAACAGGGATTTCCTATCATTTTGGAGGAAATGGAGTCAAACGTTGTAGTAATCCTCTCCTCGAAGCTAGTAACTGGTACAAATGTGAGCCAACTGAAACATAGGACCGCCTGGAGAAGCTCTTTGCTGTGCTCGGTTTGAAGCTCTTCTTATGTCCTCAATTTGCTGTCTTCTAGGGGGAGAGAGAGAGAGAGCTTAGTGTGCTAAAAAAAGTCAATAAAGTATTTCAATGAGTTTTTTGTCAGACAGGTAGACCTGTCAATATTTGACCCGACTCGAAAATCCGACCCGGAATTTTTGGATTTGGGTTGACCCGAGCCCGAACCGGGTCGGGTTCGGGTTGACCCGACGGGTTGCCGGGTCAACCCGAAAACCCGTTTAATTTGGTCGGGTTGACCCGAACCCGAAGCGGGTCGGGTTCGGATAATCGACCCGTTTACAAAAACGGGTTGGGTTGACCTGAACCCGAATATTACCGGGTCAATCCGGGTTCGACCTGAACCCGACCCGTGACCCGAAATTGACAGGTCTACATACAGGTTGAGGAATATATACCTGTCCTAAAGGTATTAAGCTAAAAAAATTGTATTTATCTGAAGAGTCTAATAAATTATTTACGTTTAAAGATAATGGAACTTTGCCTATATAATACCTAAAATATATGAATTCATTATACATTATTAAAGATGCTACCTTAATTTATATGAAGAGTCTAATAAAATTTTTGTATTATTAAAGATGCTACCTTAATTTATCATTTTTAAATATTACCTTCTAAATATTTATTTGATGAGTTAAGTAATCCTAGACTTTTTTTTTATTATTATTTTAAAGTAATCCTAGACTTGATTATGAAGGGATTTTAGAATTTAGGATTTATTTGGTACGATTGCAATATTTTATAAAAGTTGATTGCGTAGTTGCGAGAAAAGTAACTAAATTATGTTGTTTACAAAAGTAACTTTCCAAAGTAGAAATGTTTTAAAAATATTGAGAAGAAGTAACAAGAAAGTAATATTAAAACAAAATTGTATTTGTTGCCTGAAAATCAAAACATCAACAAAGCTATCCCTAATAACAAACCCTTAATCATTTAATGATTGACTTTGGGTGAGTTTTAAACTTGGAAGAATAAATTTACATATCTTTTATTGCACTTATGTGTAGGATTATTTGATCTTTTTGGTGGAACTTATGGGTTGGATTTGATCTTTGACTTAAAATGGGTTATTTAGAGTGTTGTTATTTTTAAATTATAGATTATTTAGATTTTTTTAATTTTTTTATTTTTAAAAATTATTTAAAACATATAAAATACTAGTATACCAAGAAGTTAAATTTTTATATTTATAAGAGTTAATATTATGATGGTATACTATTTGTTGGTTCATCTAATAAAAAATACTTTGAATCCTACTTGAGATTGTTGGTCATTGAAAATTAATCAAAACATTTAAATGAGATGTTACAAAGCCCTTTAAGAAAGCATGAACCAAACTTAGACAAAAATATAAGAATTATGTATGTGTGAGAAAGTTTATAATTCACTAGGAATTGCTTGGAATTATGTGTTCCATTTTCACATTTTGTGTGTGACTTTAGAACTAATATTTATAGGTAAAAGCTAAGATTGATGCAACATAATGAATGGGCCTCATTGGACTTACATCACGGCGAGAGCAGACAAGATTATGTTGTAGTTAATTGTATAACTATTAAGTTATCTCTATTTGCAAGTGTTTCGGGAATGTATCATTTATAAGAAGATATAAATGAGTCTGATGAATGAGAACTACGGTGATTACTTTCAAGTTATTTGTCTATTGGGTTCCCTAGGCCAAATATCACTATTGAGCCACAAATAGTCATATTGGATTAGGTTAACTTCAATCCAATCAATCTATAGCTAGCTAGTCAGGACTAACTGAACCTAGTAAATTCTATAAGTTGGACAGAGATCAAGGGGAACAATATTATGCCCAGTTCAATCCACATATATGTCAATCAAATATATTAGGTTAGGGATCTAATTAGGCTCACTTGTGGAATATGGAGGGCTTTATAGGAGAACATGTCTAGATGAACTCAATTAATTAACCTGAATTTTGTCAACTTGGTCTAGTTGGAAGTGAAGGTTGATTGAGTGGTTTACACCTGTACTTGGGTCAAATTTAGGGGATTTACGATCTAAAAAGTTGGGGTCTATTAGAGCCACAGTATATAAATGGATCTAAGCATATAAATGCTAAGTCAATTAGAGTGCGTAGATCATCAAGTGTTCAAATTATAGGTTCACAATCACATGAGTGCCATATGCTCAAACAAAGTATAAGTAGGGCTGCAAACGAACCGAGCCGAGCCGAGTATGTGAGTGTTCATGTTTGAGTTCATTTATCATTAGCTTGTTCAAGTTTGATTTGTGTTTGATTCGAGCTTTATTGTTTGTGTTCATGTTTGGTTCGTTTAATTTAAGGGTGTCATTTTTTGTTCATGTTCGATTCATTTAATGTTTATCGAGCTTTAAACAAACAAGCCTTAAAGAGCTATGTTCTTGAACATATTTAACAAATAAATATTAAATTTGTTCATAAACATCTTAAACAATGAACAACTAATCTAGCAAACATGGACAAATGTGAAATGTCTTTTGTTCAGAAAATTAAATTTATAATAAAAGTTGTTATCTATTTAAAATGAAAATATGATTAATCCATATGAATATATTCTTAAATGAAGCATACATGTTGCATTTATCTCCATTCGAGCTTTTATCGAGCTTAATGTTGAGCTTGTTCACGAACTTCAAATGATGTTGTTCGTAAATATAAATGAACCGAACACATTAGTGTTCAAGCTTGTTTATTTAAGGATCAAGTATTTAAAATATTGTTCAAGTTTGTTTGTTTAGTTAGTTAAACGATCACAAACGAGCTTTAATCGAACCAAGCATTGAGTAGCTCGTCGAACGCTTGGTTCGCTTGCAGCCCTAAGTATAAGGGTTTTCCTTAGCATAGGATTATCTAGGTTTGAAGGGTACTAAAAAAAAAAAAGGTTTGAAGGGTATTTAAAATAGGGTACTTGGCCCAGTTTAAGGTTCTATTGAGCCTTATTAAGCAATAGAGTCTAATTAGGCATTGGCTAAGTGGGTAACTACCTGAAGTCCATGTTTGATTAAGCATCCTATGTTCTAATTATTCTTAAGATCATTTATTAATGAATCTAGGTCAGTTGATTCCCACCCAAATAATCAAAGCAATAATAGCTCAATGGTTTAAATTTGTCATATGATTTTATGGATGGGTTCTAGTATTATCTAGAGCCGTAAGGTGCTAACCATGCATTCTAGTGCAACCTATGCCACAACTTAGTTTAAGTTTGATATATAAGGCTAAATAGTAGGTCTGAAGTTCACCTGCTCCAAAAAAAAAGATTAATAATACTTCATTTTCTTAATTAAGTCACATCCCTAAAGGATTCTTGTCTGCTCTAGCCTTTTACTTTAGTTTTTATAGATTGGCTTGATTTTGCATAACTCAAATGTCAGCTTGCTTGACTTTGATAAGGCTTAGTTTCAAACTTAAGGGATTGAGGGCCAATATCTTTGTGACAAGAAAGGGCAATATAGTATTCTCTTGAATTTCCATGCTTCAAAGTCACTAAAAGGCAACCAACAACAAATGATTAGCATTAGGAACTAGAGGGCCGATAGCTAGAAGAAGATGACAAAACACAACAATTATAGTATTCAAGTGATGCATGGCTTCTATGGTTGGCAGCTTGAACAAAGAGAAACTAATTGGTTTGAATTGAAATGTAAAAACATAGAGGGAGTGAACTTTTCAATAAGAAATTAAGGTATGAAAAGGCATAGATATATATAATAACAATAGGCCTATTATTATATTTTACATTTTTATGATATATATATATATATAATAATTCTAACATATCTACATTTTGACTTACTAATATACTTAGTTGAGTGTAAGATAAATAAAAAAAAAAGTATATTTTTTTATTTGTTTTACAAAAAAATAAATTCATAAAATATAGTGATAATGGTAAGTGGCGACCAAGAAAAATAAAATTTTCTTCTACCCTTTTATTCCCTTCTCCATTATTTATTTGCTTCCTTTACCTCTTGACATCATCACTCTTTCCAGCACAGCTCTCACCGCCAGCTTTCCATGCATGCAAAACAAAAAAAGTTATATTGACAAACAAATTGTTACCCCAATAATTTTAGATACCGTCCATTTTATATTAAGATTAGTGCACGCACTAATCTTAATATTAATCAGATGATTTTCAAGCTCTTTACGATTTTCAAGCTCGTTATATATATGTGTGTGTTTTTCATGACTAATCTTAATTACATTTAAATAAAACTTCAAGCAAGTCAAAATAAATATTTATACTTAACTAAATGTCAAACTTCGACCCGTTTTTTCAAACGGGTCTGAAAAAAAAAAAAAAAACTTAATGTCAAACTTCATTTCATCCAATAAATAATAATATAATTATATTTTAAATTATGGAATTTACATGCATACCACTTTATTTTATATTATTACATATCTAACTTCCAAAAAAATAATATTATATATCTATTACTCATATACAACTTTAATATCAAATATATCACTCATATATTTCATTCATACCATCTTATAAATTTTAATATTTCATTCAATGCACATATATTTATTCTATGGATGATAATTATATAATATTAATCTTTTAAGTATTACATATATAAATATTATAAAATAAAATGGTGTGTATGTAATTAACCTTAACTTTAATTTTTATGTAAACAAATTATTTAGTCAAAATTCTACGAAATATTCAAGCGTGGATTACTGATTACATTAATAAAAAGCAAGATTTTCCCCGAAGACCTGGAAAAAAGTTGAAGCTTTAATGCCTACTTTTGCCTTATGACTGATCCCATCCACTCGTTAAATAAAATAATAATGATATCTTCACATTTCCTCCGTCCTCTTCAGCTGGCCGGCTTTGACTTTTGTTTGGCATTTATTAATTATGTTTGTCAGTTGTTGATAGGATAAAGATCATAAAAAGAGCTCGTACTTCCTTCTTCTTGTGTTTGTCTTGCATGATGGAATATATGAGGCAATAAAGAGAACTTAACATATTAATTTTATATGAAAATTTAGCGTATATAGAAACAAGAGAGCAGTATATAGAAATAAGAGAGCAGTATAAGAATTACAAAAATTATGGAATTTGACCAAGTTAAAATGATTTTGAGGAATTTACATGCATAACACCTTATAACATCCTACTTATATATCCAATACCTAAAACTTTAATATTACATGCATATCAACCTATAGACAACCTATGGGTGATAATGATATGTATGTAATATTAAAATACTAGTATTGTCATCGATTATAAATATTGCTCTTTTCAAGGTAAGACATTGATATAATATAAAGAATATATTATATGGTTCAAATTTGAATAGTACTCTTGTGGCATAAGATTTATCTTTAAGAGATCATTTATTTGTATGTTTTTGTCCTACTCATTTGATCAGAGAAGATTAGAGATCAAGAAATTCAACATACATCTTAGTGTTGATGTTTATCATTACAATTGATATCAATGGCACACTTCAGTCTTAGAATTGGCAGTATGCATTGACATATCTAGGTTTTGGAGTAGCTAATTAAATGATAATAGGTAGAAGATTATAGGTTTGATGATCTTAGTCGGGCAATAGAGGTCAAATGACAACAATGAGGCGGAGGTCGAAGGACCCCAATAAAACAACAATCATTAAAAGGACCATATTTAGCAAAGTCAAAAGACGGTCGATGGTCCGACAATAATAATAGGATGCTGGCTCAATAGTAGTGCTTGAGTGCTGCATCATAATATACAAAGTAGATGTCTAGCTAAATTTTTTTTTTTTTATAGTAGCATGGCTTGCATATATGGAGCAAATTTGGAACTTTTTATCATACTTCTTGTATTGATTCCCTCAATTATAGTCATATCATTCAGTATTTATGCATCTTAGTGACTTCATAATTAAGTAATATTGGACTCTTTAGATTCGTCTTGTTGAGACGCTCATTTTGACTATAAGCATACAATATTTGAAAATCATTTCATCATCCAATATAATACATTAAAATTTTCAATTATAATTCAAGTGCTCGATCGAAGCTCATTCAAACTCGGATTTGACTACTTTTGAATGCTTAGGAGTTTTGATATCGTTGAGTTCATCTCATTAAAACATTTAGTGTGTAGAAGATTACTGAAATAAAAGTTTTGATTATCGTGAATTTAACTTCAAAAATTTTCAATTCATATTTGCATCAAGATCCACGCACGCCCAATCAAGACAGTTTTTATGATGCATCACAACTTAACATTAATTTTGATTAATTTTATAATCTTTCTATTTAACTTAGTTAAGTATGAAAGAGAACATATTTGATTATATATAAAAATAGATTACATTGTTTATATTTTTATTTTGATAATTTTTCTCATTTATTAATTAATGACTTTCAATTAAATTTTATATTTATGAACCGCTGTTATTTAGTCGGATAACTTATGGATAAGGATGTCAAAAAATAATCCAATCTGGACCCAACCAGAAAAATACAGGTTCGGATTCAACCCGTTTATTGAACGGGTCGAGTTCGGTTTGACCCGCCAACCTAATTTTAACCTGAAATGAACTATTTAAATTATTTTTTTCATAAACTTTTTATTTGTTGGTGTGATATATTGTCTTTTTTTTAATTAATCTAAAATATATGGTTAAAAATATATAAAAATAAGATTTTTTTAATAAATCAAAATGGGTTATAAAATCGGGTTCGAGTCATTCGTGTTACTTACGGGTTGGATTGGGGTTCACAGTTTTTACCCGTTTATTAAATGGGTCAGATTCAAGTTGATCGGATTCGGGTTTGGTCAATTTCGAGTAGGAGCCAAATCTAATCTATTGATCCATTTTGACACCTCTACTTATAGAGCATATTAACAACACTTTGCTAATTTACACTCTAATTAAGGTTGTATATATTATGACTTCATATTTATTATTCTAAATTAAATAGTTAATTAAATAAAAACTTCAACAATTTCCACGCCTCCTTTCTTTCAATCGTTTCCAACACATAATGCAAGTGATAGCTTTCTCAGAAACCACTATCAAATGGCATCATATCTCAGCTGCTGATAAGACCATGTCCCAAATTCTGATAAAGTTTATTGGTCATTCAATATCACGACGTTCACAAGCAAGAAGAGGCCAAGAAAAACCAGGCTGGCTTAAAAAGGTCTCTCATTTCCAAACATAACAGGAAAGAAAGGCAACTACTTTTTAACTATTTAGGTACAATCTTATTCAACCTCTTAAATGATTTCATATCTTTATATCTAAAGAAAAAAAAAAAAACTAGAGAAATCCTTCCACATATGCTAATTTCTACAAAATCTAAACCTACCAATTTGTTAAAAACCGCTTACTGCATGAGCTGTAGAAGCTCACTATGATCTCTCCTGGAAATTGAGAGACCGAGAAAGCGCAGCAGGGTTTGCACACAAGACCTGTGAAGCCTCAGCTGATCTGGTCTGGAAGATTTTATCCGTTTTATCGTTCTTAAAACCCAGTTTTTCCCATACTGAACATTTTGCAGCTTTTTCATGGTCTTCAGTAATCCTTAATCTCTTTGGAACTGTAGAATGCCGACATGAGCACAGCCATGGCATGGCCAGGTATGGTGCCATTGGGTACAAAGGAGTCTGACTCCATGGATTAGGCCAAGGAGTAGCCAATGATCTACTAAACTGATTCTCAAGATTGGAATCCATGGATTCTAAGAGAGGAGCTTCAGCGCTGAAGCTGAGTACTGTTCCATTGTGTTTCAGAGGACTCGGATGGTTGTTTGATTCATAGAAGTCAGCTTGAGCACAATCAGGGATTCTGATGTGGTGGTTGTAGTACTGGTTGGTGGTGGAGCTCTTACTTTTCCGGCGACCCGCGCCAACAGGAACGTTTCTCATGCTGCCTCCTTCAGTCCAGTATCGCTGACAGTTTTTGCAGAAGTGTCGGGGTTGGTTAACGTTATAGTTGTTGAAGTAGCAGAACTTTGTGTCCATGCTTTTGCAGCGAGGGCAGGGAAGAATTTTATCAGGCTTTTTGAGTGTTTTATCCATTGGATTGTTCTTCTCCGCCTTTGCCTCTGACATATTTTTCTCGTCAATCCTCTCTTCTTGTTGAGAAAATCGCGTTTCCTCGTTTTTGTGTTTGGGTTCATGGTTGCCCTGCTTTTTTGAGGAAGCCCGAAGGATCGTAGGAGAAAACTGCGTTAGCCATGTCTTTACTGATTTAGCAAAAGAGAACCAATTTATCAACAATAGAATATGTACAGTTAAGAGACGCTAAGTTAGCCCAAAAAAAAAGAAGAAGTTTTTTGGATCATATGGAGCACAATCCTGACGTTTGTCTGAAAGATTGATCTATGGAGAGGATTGCTTATTTGTAATGGAGTTTCTACTAAGGAAATCATGACGTTACAGTAAAATTAAGTTAATTACATGGGATTGAACGCTGACTCATCTTAGATTGTTAAAGAATTTAATTATGAATTAACAAATTAATAGAAAGAGAATACCTCTATCTCTGACCATTTTGACGAATAATCTTAGAAGGAATCATATAAAAAAGAAAAAAATAGCAACTTTTATACACGAAAAAAGATCTTTTTGCTCAATCAAAATTATAGATCATCGTTGGTTTGATCTCGATCCTAAATTTGCTTTCTTCAGGGATGGACAATGCACAGCGATAAAAAAATTAAAATTTTAGGCAACCAAGATCAGGAATTCCAGTTAAACGAAAAAACAAGAAGAAAAGCAATCACCAAATCCCAAGGCCGTCTGATAGCACGAGGGGCCCATATCTATACCAATTAAAAATCCCATTTTTATCACTTGAAACACCTCAACCGTACGTTGCAGATCGAATAAGAGAAGCAGCCATTAATTACCTTCTTCTCATATCCGCTTCTGTCTTCTCCGGCAGTAGCCGCCAGACCTTGTCTCGCCGCCGGCAGCTGAATTGTCTTTCCGAACAGTTTGATCACTGGATCCATCCCCCCTGTTTTCTCCTCTCTTTCTCACTTTCTCCTCTCCTATATTGCTTTCTTTCTCTGTCTCTCTCTCCTTGCTCGTTGCTGCCTTGTTTTGGCCTGCTCCGCTCTCGGTTAAACAGGGAAGGTGGGGACTGGGATTCCTACGTCAGCACGGGAAGGGGATCCTCAGCCACGAGTTTGCCTTTGTAGCCTTTAGAGAGCGTTATTTGATACTTTCGCCTTTTAAAATTTTGCTGAGAGGAAAGCAGAGAAAGGGACTCGCTCCTACTCAGCGCCCATTGTCTCTGCCGTCTGCTTCCCGCCTCTGTTTTTCTTATTTTCTTTCCATAATTTGTTCTCTCTCTCTTGCAAAATTGTTGGTTCTTTTGTCTCTGTGTTTTTTTTTTTCCAAAATAATCAAAGAGAAGACTTTTACTTGAAAATGATTTGGACAAAGCGTATCCTCCCCAAAAATAGGAAGCAAATTAAGCGCTGACATGCTCTAGTAAATAATGTATTGGCTGCTTAAGTGTCCGAACGCTTAGGTCAAAGATTTATTCGGGATAACATTTTGGTATTTTATTTTTTAGATAATAATTATAATTTTATGTGGCTAATATTTTTTTATTATTTTTCACAATTTCTTAAATTTTTTTTGTGTTGAAAATTTATTTTTACAGTCATAATAGTCAAATTACTTTTTCAATAAATTCATAATCAATTTTATTAAATATTATAGTCGTCCTAAATGAAATCTTAGTTGCACATAAAATATAAGAGGAGGATGATAAGAATAAATTTATATATAAAGTCTTATTTTAATTATATTTTTCATTATTTTTTTAATATTTTAATATGAGATGAAGCTAGGAAGAGAGCACATATCATGGTGGAGATAGATACACGCATGCATCCATGAGAAGCAAGAAGGCAAGCAATGGGTAGACAATAAATCATAGAGCATCTAATTATGGACATCTTTTGATAAGAATATTGATTATTAGGGTGCGACCATACCAGCACCAGTGCACCGGTTCCCATCAGAACTCTGCAGTTAAACGTGCTTGGGCGAGAGTAGTAGTAGGATGGGTGACCTCCTGGGAAGTCCTCGTGTTGCACCAAAAAAAAATTGATTATTAAATATTTTTTAAACAAATTAATATTATTCTTCTTAGAACAAATATATATGAGAGCGCGATATGCATAGATACAATTCTATAAAGGAGTAGGGTCTTTGAGTGGATTGTCTCAACTATCAAATTATGGACTATTGGCACATACAATTGGATGAAAGAAGAAAGGGAGGATGTTTATATTATACTCTCAAGGCATAGCTTATGACGTCTGGTCGTTTCTTGTCCTCATACCCTTGGCGGTTGTATTTATCAAGCATGAGAAATGTGGAGACGAAGGTAGAGTTGTGTGAAACCCCTTAAGTAAAAGAAAATTAAACTCTTAAACAACAAGGTGTTTTTTTAATATAATAGCTGAAATTTTCGTAAGAAACTATGCAGTTAAGCATGCTCATCTAGGAGCATTTCTGAGTGGGAACAGGTCAAAAACTATGAGGCTCTTTGGCCAAAGTGGATAATGCTTCGATAATTAATAATTTGGACTATTACAAGTTGTGGTTACTAAATCAGAGTGTTGTGGAGTCGAATGCAAGAATGGTGATCTCATTGTTAACAGAGAATCCTAGAAGCTAAATGAGAGGCAGCAATAGAGGGAACTAGGGCATGACAGATGAAGAGATGTGAAACATGTTGGGAGGTTCATGTGGTGTATGTGAGATATTAGAGCCCCCGAAGCATTTTTTACAACTTCTATAACGACAATTTTAACCACAACTAATTGTGGTTGTTTAAACCGACACTATTAGCTGCAGGTTAAACTGTCACTCATGGTGATAGTTAAAACTATTGAGAAAAACAACCTATAGCAACGGTTGTAAAATCACTATTATAAAGTGCTACAAAAATATCTCATTTTTTATAGTGTTGGCATGAATGCAAAGACAAATAGAAGATCATGCGTATGCTACAATTCAGCTGGGATTTAATCAGTTAAAAGTTGCAACAATAGAAGTTGATCATAAGAAATAAAGCAAGGAATATGAAGGAAGTGAGAAGGGTGATTAAGTAATTATTAGAGGTGAGGGCGATATTTTTTAATATCTTAGAAAAATAAATTGAGCAATAATTTTATTAGGTTATCAAATCTAGGGATAACCTAATAAAATTATTCTTAGAAAAATAAATTAAAAAAATAATCAAGTATCATATATTTAATCTTTTAATAAATTGAGCAATAATTTTATTAGGTTATCAAATCTGTTGGAACTCGTTCAATATGAATTAGGATGTTAAACCTAATTAAATGTCTCAAGGCTAACCAAGAGGGAGAGTGAATTGGTAATTTAAAAAATTATACTTCTACTCTTGGATTTTTAGAAAACCTTTTTAAATTATTAATGCAAGTTAAATTTAAAGTTTAAAAAATAAACTTTTCAACCAGAATAAACAACTTGCAATGAAATTAAATGCGTAAGAAAAATAAGAAAGAACACACTAGATTTATAGTGGTTCGGTCAAACCTTG
>NW_021319309.1:4910656-4956014 GCF_001605985.2 Dendrobium catenatum | reverse complement strand
GTTTTCCTGAAATATTAGTACACACAAGAGCAAAAACAAGTTTTCCAAAAAATGTTAAAAGATACAACACATAAAACAATAATATTTGGAATCATCAAAACTATACAAGTTGCAAGAATGTAAAACATGCAAATAGCAACTTTCCTAACAAAATCTAGTTTATCTAATTTTAAAAGATAATAAAAAAAATTAGCTAAATAGAAATATAATAGTTTGATATGATCCATAATTTAGTGAGGATATTATATATAATTAATGAATATTTATGAGTCATACAATAAATAATAGATAATTTATATTAGTCAAACATTATCTAAAAATAATTTTTATTAGGACATCATAAAATATTTAAATAAAATAAAATTTTCAAAATTTATTTAAACTATTCTTCAACTTTATTTTTTATAACTATTTTTAAGCATTTTTAAGAAATTTTTGTATGAAAATCTGCTTCAGAAAACAATAAAAAATTACCCCAAACAAATCCTTCTTCGTCCTAATCCACCATCTCTAGAAGTCATCATCCAACGACAATCCTCCCAATCCTCCTAGGTATTTAAATAAATAAATAAATAATAAAAAATTTCCTAGACAAATTAAACCCTTTACCTTGTACGCAGTGCGTTGACAAGCTTCTCAAAGACTGTTAGCATCATGCAGAAAGCTTCAGCCAGCTCTTCTGGAATTGTATTTATAGAATAGTTTTGCTTATAAAATGTCAAAGCTTATGAGTTACGGCATACCTAACTAATATAAGGCTTGACTTTGACTTCTTATGTATTAATTGCTTCTTCGAGGAAAAAAATTATTCTGTGCAGAATTGGACGGCGCTGTTCAAAGATCAATCAAAATGCGCCACATCATTTTTTTTGCTTGGTATCAGTTCTCAATACCACTCGATACGAATAATATGATGCGCTTTGATTGATCTCTAAATCGTCCTGTATCCGCATAGAATAATTTCTCATTACTAAGATCTATTTATTTTCTAAAGCTTGTCAAGCAATATTGGCAACATATGTAGAGGAAACTATTGCAAAAATATTCTTATTGAGGGTGTTAAGAAGTCATGTCAAGGTCGGGTCATTATTGACTTTATATTAGGATTTTTTAATTAATTAATTGTGCTCACAAGCTCGCTTACTATAATAAAAGAGAAAGAAGAAACTATTTAAAATAAGGAAGGGAAATAAAATTTTAAATATTTTTAGCAATTTTATATTGAATTTATTTGATTTTCATAATTTTTAAGTGTATTTAATATTATTTTTTTTTTTTATTGAGTGCGCACACAAGTTGATGTGCTGAGTTGGGGTTGGCTTGGTCAAGCTTGATTTGTTAGCTCATTGAGCTCGGCTCATGAGCCATTTATCAGCTCGAGCTTGTGCTGACTCTTGATTATAGTTGATTATGGGTGTTAATAAATGGCTCGACCTGCTAAACTGAACCCAACCGATTAGAAAATTCTTGTTTTGAGTTGACCAGTTTAATAAATGGCTCGAGCTCGGGTTGGGTTTTTCAATACAATTATTAAATGGTATGGGTTTGGGTTCAAGTTGAACTAAAACTTATTTTTGACCTGAAAAATAACTCGTTTAATATTTTTTCTTAATTTTTTAATGTGGGTATAATCTTCAAACATCCTAAAATTAAAGTTAATAAGTTATTAAAAAAAATTAACCAAAATGAGTTAATGTGTCAAGCTTAGGCCATTCAGTTTGTTAGCGGATTAGGTTCGGGGTCTTTACACTAGTTTATTAAACTGGTCATGTTTTGATTGATTGGTTTCATGTTAGGTTAATTTTGGATTGGACATGAACTCGGTCGGTCAATTCATTTTGACACTCCTAAATTGACTCTATCTCACCTCTATTTTTTTTATACATTTTAAAGTAGAGAAAATTTGAATTAGTATATTATAATCTAAATTTAGTTGAACATATTTTTATCCCTCCTTCACTATATTGAAAATGCAAGAAATATTGAATTGAAAAAAAAAAAAGAAGATAAATTCTAAAATCACCAAGGGATGGAACCCTTAATAAAAAATGAGGAAAAAACTATCAGCTCGTCTTGCAGTATCGTGACACCATGTTTGGAATGTTGTGGCGCTCCACTTTCTGTCTACAATCTGCATGATAGAGCCCTAGCACTATAGTTTGAAGCGCCGCAGTGCTCCAGTCTCTATTTGTCTCCAAGCAAATTAAACGACATCGCAACGTTAGGGTACACAGCGTCACAACGTTGTACAACTGTATATATAAAAAAAAATAAACCCAAGCTGGGGAGGGCTCCTGGCCTGCAACCCCCCAACAAGCTCGACCAATAAAATTGACGTTCAAAACAATAATACAACGTAATTGATCGAGACAATCAGATTGCACACAAAATTAATAGAATTTGCATAACACAAAGCTGAACCGAAACAATGACAACAGTAACAGCTCACCTGCACATCATGTCCTTTCAAAAACTGAATAACAAACACTTGCTTATATATACTAATGTAGGTAGGTGGTTTTTTTTTTTTTTTTTTTTTTTTTTTTTTTTTTTTTTTTTGGTTGAAAAACCTGTTTTTTTTTTTTTTTTTTTTTTTTTTTTTTTTTGAAATTTTGGGGCTAAAAGCCCATCTATCTATTAAGAACATAAAACAACATTACAAGTAAGAACTGTAAATGTAAAAGAAGAAAAAGCCCAACATAAGTAAAACAAGTAACTTATGCGGAAATAAAAAAATCACAACTATACCACCCAATATCTACAAAAAGATTTGTGTAGTACCAAAACATGGTAATCGAGGCAAAATCATTGAGGACTCAGGCTGCTGACCAACTGAATACACGATTGATGAAAAAGAGAAGCCTCCAAAAAATCCCCTGGTTGCCGAAGAACGACCATCCTATGGGAGAAAGGTCCAGCAGTACTCATCATTGTCCCCATAAATACTCTCAGGGCCCGAAGCAGCTTTCCTGGCACCCAAAAAGGTAACCAGGGATGAAATCCGATAGATCCAGTAGTCATAAAAATGCCTGCACCAAACGCCAAAGAGTAGCAGTTTCCAGCAATATCCCCAATCACATTAATAAGAATATATCTCACAGAACAGCCTAAAACCATATAACCCCAAAAATACCACCAGCAGCCCCCAATCAAAGCAGCTCCATTAAGGCATAACCGTTTTTCCATTTCAGCAATTTAGATAACACAACACCTTTTATTTGTGGCTTAAGGTAGTAGACGAAGAAGAAACATTGCCAAATTTCCTATCATTCCTTTCTCTCCAAAGATGATAAATAGTACAGCAAATGATTAGGTAGTAAAAATGCTTTAAAGCGCTAAACTGATGGTTAAGGCATTCAAAAGCTTGCAAAATATTAGGCCTAAAAAGTTGTTGTGCCATACTAGGTATGAGATTTGAGATTACTAAAAAAGAGTAATCACACTCAAAAAAAAGGTGCGAGATGTTCTCAATGTGATTGTGGCAGAGGGAGCAAGCATTAGGAACCGTAATCCCTCTAGAAATTAGAACATCTGCAGTTTTTAAACCTCCCCTTAATGCTATCCAACTAAATGAAGAAAATCTCAGACAATGATGTTTATGCCAGATGAAATGATCCCAGTTACACAGCGGCTCACTCCTATAAAGAAATTTATAATAAATGTTATGGGCATTACTTTTTTCCCCCTCCCAAGTAAGACAAGCAGCATTATGACCAGCATTCCCCCCATCAATTGCAGGAAGCAGACAACAAAGGAGGCAGATTCCAACCATTATCATTCATAATAACAGACAACCGAGCATTAGCAGGGAATAGAGTGAGCAACGCACCCAAACCAGCAGAGTCCTGAAGAAGAGCACGGTTGCACCAATGGTCCCAATATAAGGCTATGTGGCCTTTACTAGAAGGATTGAAAATGAATTTCTCCTTAGCTTTATGGGCAATAAAACAAATATTCTTCCATAATTTGGTTGACTTGACAGTGAGGGGTTTCCAAGGAGAAACATACTTATGAAAAACCCAAGAAGCAAGTGGACTGCTGAAGTTGTACAATCTCTTAATAAGAGAATAATTAAAACTAAATTGCAAAGAGTGTATAGACTGTAACCCAAGACCCCCATTAGCCTTAGGATTACAAGTATCTTTCCAAGAAATAAGATGCAATTTAGAAGCCCTAATGTCCCCAAAGTAAAGAAATTTGGGGCACAATTTCTCGATTTGCTTAGCTATGGTTTTAGGTATTATCGAACCTCGTATCCAATAGGCAATGGTATTCCAAATAGTGAACCGAAGAAATTGCAGCCGACCAGCAAATGAAAGAGCCTTAGCTTTCCAACCAGATAACTTTTGAGTGACAGACTCCATCAATTTAGAGAAGTCAGAAACTTTTGGATTGTAAGTAAAAATTGGAATCCCAAGGTAGGCTATAGTAGTGGAAGTACAGGGAATCTGAAGAATTGTGCTGATCTCATTTGGATTATGACAGTATTTGGAGAGAAAGAGAGTACTTTTCTGATAATTAACCTCAAGCCCAGAAGCCATGGAAAACCTATCAATCACACGGCATAAAACTTGACAATTAGGAGCATATACTTTACCAAAAAAAAGGAGGTCGTCATCATACATCAAATGAGATAACCTAATACCCTCCACCATATGAGCTACAAAGGCATTATCATTATCCAAAATGCAAGAAAAATAATCCATCACAATGCAAAAAAGATAGGGGCTTAACGGGCACCCCTGCCTCAAGCCAGCCGTAGAGGGAAAAAAACCGTGAATGGCTCCATCAATGCACACAGAAAACCAAACGTCATTAATACAAGCATTAATCCACTTGATGAAAGAGGGAGGGAACCCCTTTTGGTGCATCCTAGCAAGCAGAAAATCCCTTGATACGCAATCAAAAGCTTTTTTAATATCTAATTTGGCACATAACATCTTAAATTGAGGGGTGTTTCTTGAATGAAAAAGAATCTCATTGGAAAGAATAACATTGTCCGTGGATACCTGATTTTGAATAAAACCAGATTGGTTTTCTTTAATAATAAGAGGCATGATAGGTTTCATCCTTAGATCCAGAATTTTTGCAATGATTTTGTAGACCGTATTGCACAAAGAAATAGGCCTGAAATCAGAAATCTCTTCAGCATGGTTTGATTTAGGGATCAAAGTGATGGCAGTAGCCTTAGCAGATTTAGGAATGTAGGCATTATGATAAAAATACTTCACAGCTTTGCAAATCATAAGCCTAGTAACAATCCAAGATGATTTGAAGAAATCAAAATTAAAGCCATTCGGACCAGGAGTAGAATTGGAAGCACCAGCAAAAATAGCCTTCTTAATTTCTGCATCAGTAAAAGGAGTAGTGAGAAATAAAATATAATTAGGAGGAATGATTTTACTCATCGGGA
The DNA here is from genome assembly GCF_001605985.2 of Dendrobium catenatum. Classification (NCBI taxonomy): domain Eukaryota; kingdom Viridiplantae; phylum Streptophyta; class Magnoliopsida; order Asparagales; family Orchidaceae; genus Dendrobium; species Dendrobium catenatum. Next base: position 4,950,601 of record NW_021319309.1, on the reverse strand, counting down.
AGTGAAGGATGTCAAAGGACTGCCTCCTAAGAGGATTGTAAATCCTTTGAAAGTGAGAGATAGTATTCTTGATAACATAAGCATAAGAGAGATCAGAATTTGACATAGCAAGTGAAATGGCAGCACTCCTATAGTTCCTCCTAAGATGAATCTTAGAATATAGGAATTTAAGATCATCTTCTCCTTTAGAAAGCCATTTAGTTTTTTCCCTTTGAGAAACCCAAGAATACCAGGTGGAAGAAGCCTCAGCTAATTGCACATTTATAATTTTAAGAGATCTGGAAATGCTCTCAAAATCACAGTCCTGATTCAACAAACTAAGACATTCCCCTTGATCCCTATAAAGAGAGTCAAGATGGGAAGCAACAGGTTTAGAGGAAGCCCAGGATTCCTTCTTAATATCAGTTTTTAATTGCTTAAGCATGGCACATAATGCCGCAAATGGTTGACCTCTAGGCTTCACAGAAACATTAGCCAACAGCAAATACCAAAAGTATTTAGATTTTAACCAAAAATTCTTAAAAAGGAAACGGTGCTGGGAGTCAACCTGATTACCCAGGAGGAGCACAATGGGACTGTGATCGGATCCAGAGGGGGATTTAATAACATAATGAGACTTTGGATAAGCAGCCAACCAGTCCACATTAATAAGCATCCAGTCTAACTTAATATGAATTGGATTCACCGACCTTTGGTTGAATCAGGTATAAGAATACCCCACAGAAGCTAAATCAAACAAATTGGCATAAAAAATTAGGGAATTAAAATCAAACAGTTTGATTTTTGGTGAAGGCACATTCCCCCCCCCCCCCAATTTTTCAGATGGATACTGACAGCAGTTGAAGTCTCCCATAATAATCCAAGGTGTCCCCGAACTGGGACAAATGCTTTTAATCTCATCCCAAAGAACCTTCCTTTCCTCATTATTCGAAGCATATACCACAACAAGCAGAAATGGTGCATTGTTCCCATAGCAAACCATACCAGCAATCAATTGATTAGAAATAAACAGAGGATTAAAGACAATCCTACCAGAATCCCACTTCACCCAAATCCTGCCAGGATTGGCACAATGGAAGTTATGGCAGCTGTCTTCAAAATCGAACACCCGGTGAGAATTGAAGAAGAAAGGGTCAGTCAAAGTAGAAAGTTGAATTCTATTTTCAAGAATACAGAGCATATCCAACCGCAAAGAATGAACCAAATTTTTGCAATTGAACACTTTATCAGAGGAAGAGAATCCTCTAATGTTCCACGCGCCAATAGAAGGGCTGGTCATTTGGACTTTGATTTCGGTGTGGGGGCGCTTCTTTGCTCCTTTACCCCTGGTGGATTTGGGTAAAGGGTTAGATGTAGTTTTGGAAGTGGATTGAATATTTGTAACATCTGCAACCTTGGGAGAATCAAGGGTAGAGTTGTCTACCCCCTCTAAATTACCTTGCTCTTCACAATTTTGTAGAGTATCAAATTGATTTTTTGTGGGAATGAGAGGGTTATTTAATGAATTGGTAGACTTCTGCTCCAGGTTACCAATACATTCATCAGTTGGGGAATTGAGATTAGGAATGGTGATGTTGGAAGGATAAACAGGGAGAGTAAGAGCCGGGATGGACATAGGGGCAATGATCCCAGAGGTGGAGGCAGCCGCATTCCCAGTAACAATTTCCTGCGAATTTCGGAGTTCATTAATCTGGGCGGTAGGAATGGTAACTTGGGATGGATAATACCTAGCGAGGAAGTGGCCAGAACATTAGTGGATGCAGTGGAGGTTATGATTTTCTTTGGAACAACCCCTAAGGTACGGGTCTGGGATGATGGACCCTGGGAGGGATGCTTCCTCCGATGATTCCGGGAGGTGCTGCGACCCCGAGGTGGCTGGGTTACTTGTTGTGGAGGTTGGGGGTTGGAAGGGCAATAAGAGGAAGTATGAGCCATTGATTTACAAGTATCACATGGATTGGGTTTCCATTCATACTGGATTTTAAGATGATAAACAACATCTTCAATGGAAATGGGCACCATTTCAGGAAATTCAGAAGTGGTGGCAACTTGAATACACACCCTGGCATACGTCAACCTAGTTTTCGCAACAGTAAGCACATCCACAGATAACGGGGTACCAATTTTAGAGGCTATTTTAGATATACCTTCAGAGTTCCAACAAACCAGAGGTAAATCAATTATCCTGACCCAAATCGGAATCGTGGAGAAATTTTCACGAGTAGGTTGGAAGTCCTTTGACCATTTTTGAAAAACGAAAGGTTTTCCATGGAAGAACCAAGCTCCCTTGCTCCAAACCATTTCATAGTCTTCAGCATTAGAAAAATTAAAAAGGAAAAAACCATCGCTTAAGGCTATAAGCTGTAAGGTACCTTTGAGCTTCCAAATCCTCTTAGCAGTAGAAAGCAAAGCTTCATAGTAAGGTCGCTTACCAACTGAGTAACCAACCAGCGATAACTTCCATTCTGAAGCAGCAGCCGCAGTGTACTCTTTGTTGAAGGGAACAATCACCTCCGGAGTCTCGATGAGGGAGACAGGAAGTGAATCCAAGACCGGTTCAGGAGAGGCAGCAATAGAAGACCAGAGACGCTCAAGCGTCGAGGAAATAGGAGTTTTAGTGTTAAAGAGAGGATTTAGTGGAGGGAACGATAGTGAGGAAAGAGAGTCCATGAGAGGACAGGCTAACCAGCCTCCCGGCGAAGGCCGGAGGGACTGTGACGAAAGGCAAGAACAGAGGAAGAAGAACAAGGCGGCTAGAGCACCACCTTATCGCCAGCATGGGTTTGCACCACAGGTCTCTTAAGTAGGTGGGTTTTTAATACAATACACTGAATACAGTGATAGTTTATCCAGTTTTTTGTTATATTGTATGATGTGTTTTGTTAAAAAAAGCTACACTTTGTTTTATGGGAGAAATTATTGTGTACGCAATCCGTATGAGAGAAATTATTGTGTACGCAATCCGAACGTAGAGTAAGGTTCGGATGCTGCGTATTTACTGCTTATTTTACTGTGTATTTTTTGCTTATTTATTATGTATTTAGTGAGTATTATTTATTTGCTGCTTATTTGCCACGAAAAAATTATGTATACAAAATACACAATAAAATAAGCAGTAAATACGCAGCATCCGAATCTTACTCTGCGTTTGGAATGCATACACAATAATTTCTCGTTTTATGGGCTCTATAAGTGCTTATGAGCTCTTGGTGGTGCCATCTTTTTTATCAATCGCTCTTTAGGACTTCAATAAATTTAATGTTGAGAAAATATGAGGTCTCATGTAGATATTATAAGATTTAATATAGAGATTTTTCTTGATCAGTTGATGAAATTAACGTTGATTTATTTTAATTTTGGATAATTAAGATTTATACTAAATTTGATTTTTTAGGATACTTTCGACTAAAGATTAAGATTTATACTACATTTGCTTTGTATTGATGGTAACAAGTTAGATGTATAGATGTGGAATAAATATAAGAGAAGAGAGAGAAGAGGCTCTTTGAGTTATTGGTGATGTGGGAAATATGAGGGGTACCTAGTTTAGAGATTCAGGAAATATTATGTATATGGAATTAAAAATTACTATTTTGGTGGAGTTAAAAAAAAACTAATTTTCTTTTGTTGTGCCAATAAAATTTTGTTTATTATAAGAATAGAAAAGTTTTATTATATTAGATGATAATTTGGCTCTTAATAAAACATAATGGAGAAAAAGAATTAATGTAACTGATCACATGTGGTAAGATAAAGGTTTGATAGTATTGTTATTGTTGTTGTTGTTGTATGAGAGTAGAAGTTTTTTACATGCCTTTTAGTTATATGAAAGTTGTGAACAAATATGTTAAAAAGAATGAAAATATTTCTAAAGGAAAAAGAAAATTGCTGGTATGAATCACAGGTCTACAAAAATTTTGCTTGATTGGCATGATTCATGAGAAAACATTTAAATTGAAAATTTTAAAATTAATTCAGGATTAAATAAATTCCGTTTGCAACAAAATTACAGTCAAACTAAACGTATTAACGAGAATACATCGACACTACAAGTGATCAGATTTGACTCCACATTAAGCACATGAAATATATTTGAAAACTTTTAAATATTATCAAGGGACCAATGATATCCAAATTGACATATTTATAGTCAAATCGAACAACTTGGCGAGACAAATATAAAAAGCCTAATATCAATCGATTCTGACATTGCTAAGACATTCAAATGTTGGATACATGGCCTATGATCAAAGGGATCAATATGAATTGTACAATTGAGTGCTTTAAATTTTGGACAAATTAATCAAAATCTTCATCTCAAAAAATTTATAAATATATTTTCATTCTCTACAGAAAGGAGAGGTTCAATTTTCAACTGGGAGAACGAATGATTCTTGCATTTCTTATTACATTATGTGGGAAAATGAAGTGAAGAAAGATTAAAAAAAATAAGATTTTGAAGGACATATCTAATTAGGTATTAAAATAATATTATTTAATTATATATATATATATATATTAAGATGACAAAATTATTGAATATTTAAAAAGAAATTTTTTGAAGAATAAAATTTGACTTAGGATGTTGAGTAGTTATTATGACTTAACTAGAAATTATCAATGTATTATTTAAACAAAATTCAAATGTTCCTTAATTTTGAAAAATGTTATGACATGAAAAGAAATGCTATGATTATCATGTAACGATATGTTATTTGACTGATAAAAATAAACCCTATAGAAGGACAAATTAATGTACTTGTCCAAATAATCGTTAGACTAACCGTTGGCTTCTTTGATCAATGTATAGGAGATGAATGATGAGTTTGAATAATGCATGATAGCCAACAAAGCCGAACATCGTTCGGAGACCAACCAAAATGTGCCACATCACCGTATTGTTGTATACCACGGCTCAGTACTGTCGGTACCACTAACGTGGCTTCACCTGATTCACCTTCGGACGTAGAGCTACGTCCAGCTCTGCACAGAATAATTTCTCCAATTTCAAACAGTTAATAGCCAATTTCAAATAGTTTCTAATCCATAAAAAATGCATAGCAAATTTCACTAATCATAGACAGGCGAGGTACATTTAATACACAAGAACAGAAGGCATTTCAATAAATAAATAATCTAAATGTGCCTTCAGTGGCATTTAAGGCCTCCAAAAAGTATGGCCGTTCTATAGCCTATCAAACTTTTAGGTCAAGAACTGTGAAGATGTCCAATGTTCCCTGACATCTTCTCTTTATTTTTCCTTTTTTACGTGGATAGAACTTCTATCCTCAAGTGGAATTACATATATTTCAGACCAACAAATGAGCTTAAAACTAATACAATGGCAGAAAATGATAACTTGGAAGCTAGAAACTGGAGATGAAAGTTCCAACATAACCTAAACCCACAATAAAAAATGCAATAGACTGTAGATAGATGTATATGAAGTAGTAATCCTCTCCATAGGTCAGATCATAGCTTGCACATAAGAAGAGAAAGACAGCAAATCCAAGTTCTGCAAAGTAAAACCTGAGAATACAAAGTTTATATGAAATCAATTATATAAATGACAAATGAGGCTTCGTTTGGGACGGTTTTCTTACTAAATTAAAATTTTTGTACTAAAAAATTGCTTTAAGAAGCAGGAAGAAAGCTGTCTCAAACGAAGCATGAAACTATCTGTCTTATAAATCTGGCCTACCTGTGACTGAACTTTGGGGAAGCTTTTTCAATTAAAGTGGCGTCAGGCAAAAGTTTTTCCCTTATTGTACCACCAAGCTTCTCTGTAACAACCCATTCATTTGCACTGTCACCTTCACATAGACCAACGATGGTGGCTTTCACACGATGCATAGCCATAACATTTTCAAAAAGAATCCAAAAGGGTATTACATGTATAGAGCTGCACAAAAGAGGAGAAAAAATATGACGTATTGAGATCCAAAAAAAAAAAGAGTAAAAATAAGGCACTAAGAAAAGAGAAACCATGAATAATCTGTGAAATTTGCAAACCTAAAGTTTCTGATTGCATTGAGAAAGGTAATTGTCGTTGGAATGTAGACTACTGCCCATGCAGGAATGCTAATTTCTGGAATAAAGACAGACGCAGGAATGACAGCACAGTAGAGTGTAAAGGTGACAATATGCGCCACAACCTTCCGCACGAACAAAAAGCTATATAGAAGATAAAGCTTCTTCCATAAAGATACGTCCTGCTAAGACAGAGGACAAGCTCAAATTCCTTGTGGCAATATACAAACAGAGAACGCTTAAACGCAAGAGAAATTATTCTGTGCGGAGACCAACCAGAATGTGCCACATCAACGGTATCGAACACAAAGGTGATGTGGCGTATTCTGATTGGTCTCCGGACGACATTCGAAGTCCGCACAAATTAATTTTTCTAAATGCAGAGGCTTCACCTTTGTCATCCAAATCTCAAAGACTGATTTTCTCAAGAGATTTGCGGCCCCACACGTCCAGCGATGCTGCTGGTGACGATATGCACTAAAAGAACTAGGTAGTTCACTTTTGACCTAATGATCACAAAATTAACAACATTGAGTATTTTGAGCCCACAATGTTACAAACTGATAGAACTTTAGAGAATTATATGAGAGCAAGAAGAAACTCAGATAATCAGTCCTATAAATGTTTTCTCCTCTTAAACAATCGAGGACTTTCAATATTTAATTTGACTTGGCCTAAATCTCTCATTAAATTTACTGACTTCTTGCCAAGACAATAAATTTAATATAAGAGAAGGCTAGAGATGCCAATTTTTCTAGCACCACAATTTTTCATATGCAGCATAAAAATTCAAATATTATGCAGTGAATGCAATAGCAATATGCGAATGGTGCTTCATTGCACCCGCACTCGATTGGATATGAGACATAGCTGCAATCTTCCAATAAAAACCACGTTTAAGCACAATTACATGAGTTAGGTAAACGTATTAAAAAATGACAGACTAATAACCTTCAAAGCAACAAATAAATCCAATACCTTGAGATCACCAACGTACACGAACTTCCAACCTTGCAGACTTGCTCGGACAGCCAAATCCATGTCCTCTACTGTAGTTCGATCATTCCAACCTCCAGCGTCTTTGATGGCTGATATTCGCCAGACCCCTCCAGTACCTGCAAAGACAAAAAGCAATTTTGAAAAGACAATGGTTATCTCTTAAGAAAACTAAGCACATGAGAAATACAGGGAAGATAACTTTAATTGCTTAAGCATTAGGAAAAATGTAGAAGATGAACTAAAGCACAATAGGAATAGTCATCTGTTAGGGAACGATGAACCAAATACAAAGAGAAATAGTAAATCATGATTTGCAAAACACAAACGAACACAAGATTTACGTGGAAAATTCAAATATGGGCAAAATATATCCCGATTTTGATCTTGTAATCATATAATGCGTCAAAGAAGAGGTAGAAAAGACTAAATTGGGATTAGAAGTCGTCTTCTTTGTGAGAGTATTGCAGAGTGAGAAGGAGAACAAAAAATTGAAGGGTGGTGGAATCAGATGCTCAGTAGTTATACTAGAAATAGGGACCATAATAAGCATTGCATATCATATTTAACATCACAAGAGGTGAAAACTCTGCTCATGACTGGATTGCAGCATTTGTAGCCATTGTGAGAGGAAGCATAGCCATTGAAGATACAAAAGATAGATCTATGGGCTAATTTATCGAGGGAATGAGATTATAACCAAGGATTACACTTACAACCAAACCCCTTGAGATGTGAGTATTGGGGTGGTTTAATATAGAGCCATTGATATGGAGAAAAAATATCGGTTCTTTGAAAGGGTAAACGATTAATTAGGAAGACAATAGCTGTGTACTCAGAAAATTTGCACTCCTGCCCTCTCTGTATGAGAGATTTTAACAAAATGTTATGGTTCAAATTTTTGAAAGGCAGATTAAGTTTGAGATAAGAAACTATTTAGAGATTTTGCCCTCATTTTACAAGATTTTAAGATTTGATTTCAAGTTTCCCATAGGCATGAACCCCTATATTTAATTATATCTACTAATAACGAGACCACACTTTTGATTAAGGCTAGTCAATAGATAGACAATAAATACCGAGTGTATACTAGCCACAAATTTAATATAGAATTTGAAATTTACCACCTTGCTCTTAAAGATCTGGTTCCAGGTTTCCCATAAGCACAATCCCTATGGTTAATTACCTCTTCCAATAATGAGAGAACACTTTTAATTAAGACTAGTTGTTTGATAGAAACTAAATACTAAGTGTATAGTTACAAAAAACTTAATGTAAACTTTGAATTTTATCACTTTGCATTAAAATAGATGGTGGGGGAATGATAGCGAACCTCATCAATATCTCGTAGTTTTGTCAAACAAGGTTGATCATAGTACATAATATACTTTGTTAGATGAAGTGGTCAACTCGACCTGACTGAAGAACCATTGTCGGCAACCATGATTGCTTCGTCAAAGGATGTCTTATAGACATGAGATGTATATTTGTCTAACGAGAAAAATTTGAGTTGCCTTAGTTAATAAAACGCTTCATGCCCTATCGACTACACCCTTTGATTCGTTACTCAAAACTTTTTAGTCATTAGGTGGATCTCTGACATAGAGAATCCTGAAAGGGCGGTCTATGCTGTTGAATGGTATGAAGTGTTTTATCAATACCTGGCCCAAGTAGTTCACTTTGCCCAACACTTCGACATATCCTATATAAAGCATCACAAATAGGTCTTATGGGCTCCGAAAATTCGACGAGCTTCCCCGACCTATCCGTACCAGTCTCTTTTCTTGTTTGTTTATATTACGACGAAGAGTTTTAATGAGCTTATGTTCCGGGTGAATTTTCAGAAGGCATATTGGGGTTTAGATAAACACTACCGAGATATCCCCCCCCCCCATTTTACGAAGACTTTATGATCTGAGTTCTGGTTTCCTATAGGCTCAAGCCCCTATAATTAATTACCCCTCTTGATAATAAGAGAGAACTTTTGATTAAGGCTAGTTGTTAAAGAGGTCGCATAGGTTGTAAATCCAGCATATAATAACAACAATTTTAGGGTTTGAATTTTGGATATGAATTTTAAAGTTTGAGACTTAAAGTTTATCACCATAAACTTAAAATTGGAGATTGGGGGAATGACGAAGAGCCCAATCAAGATCTCATGGTTCCGTCGTTCCAGGCTATTGTGGTCCCTTGTTTACTTACTAAGAGGAGGTAATTGATCCAACCTGCGCGGGTCAATAAATGAACTCATGTTCAACTCCTATCCTTTAATGTGGATCAATAGGAGTCGACACGGCTCGAGCTACCAAGTGAATATATGATTATGGCGTTAACCAGAATATTCGTTTTACATATCATGTTAGGCCTTCAAAGACTTCAAAAAGAAAAATTCACCAACAGAACATAAAAGCCAAAGACAAACCCGATCATCTGTCGACAGGTAGACAGAGTCGACAAGGTTCAACCGATAAATACAATTGCCCATAAGTACCCCAATAATGGCCGTGTTGAATGTTTATGTCAACCGAAGGGGATCAAATATTCAAAATACCCTCAAACTTTTACAAAATACAAATATTTTTAAATGACATCATTACCTCGATGATAACTGTGTTGATGAAAAATCTCAACCGAAGGGGTCAACTAAATATTCCAAATGCTACTCAAATGCTTATAAAATAAAAAAAAAATTACAAAAAATTCAAAACGTTTAAAATTGAAATTCAACCAAAACACTTAAAGTGAAATTCATCAACTCTCCGCAACAATTTGTCGAGGTAGGTAAATTTGAAAATTACTTCAGCTCACGAAAGGCTAATGTCTGGCCGAGAATATCAGTAAGATTCATTCTAAATCATCTCTTGCCAGTAAGGACATGGCACGTGTCCTCTAACCAACGGTTTCGAACAAATGGCATCGCAGGTAAACGGTTATGACCGGGGCACTCTGAACCAGGTGGTTTGTCGCCAAATGACATAACTAAATTAAGATTATGACCAGAGTCTGTATGCTCCCCAATGGCATCAAATCCTTGAGATATGAATCAATAGGATATAATCGATAGGGCATAATGCCTTCTGTTAGCTAAGGTGGATTCAAATTTATCACCTTAGATAAATACCCACCCCAGGTCTACAAGGTACCCTTGGATGACGCAACCCATGGCTGCCGACAAGGATCATTCTCTTAGGTTAGGTCAACTACCTCCTCTGACTAAGTAGACCAGGGATCACGATAGCCTGGAATGGCAAAACTATGAGATCTAGATCAGGTCCATCATCCACTCCCCCACTATCCGCTTTAAGTGCAAGAGGGTGAAGTTTTTATTCTAAATATCAAATTTCAACCATGTTGCTACTATATGTTGAATATTATGTATCTAAGGATATGATGTATTCATTTGATGACTAGCCTTAATCGAAAGTTCTCTCCCGTTGTCAGGAGGGATAATTAACTATACGGGCTTACGCCTATAGGAAACCATAACTCAGATCATAAAGTCCTCGCAAAATGAGGGTGAAATCTCTGGGTAGTGACTTATCTTCAAACCCAAGCTGCCTTCCCAAAATTTACCCCGGAACTTATCCGTTAAAACTCCCGAAAGCAACAGGGAGTCGGGGCGTGAATTTTTGGAGCCCACACAATGACTCGGTTAGGAGAGTAGATGTATTAGTTTTGGCCTATGTTAAGAAAGCTAGAGGTAGACCTAAAAAGACTTGATTAGAGAATGTCAGAAATGACATTTTCTTATTAGATTTAAATAAAAATTTGACTTTTATCATAACATAATGGAGAAAAAAGATTAATGTAGCTGCCTCTCATATAGTGGGATAAAGATTTGATGTTGTTGTTATTGTTGTTTTAGAGGAGAGTTCTTTGTAGGAACAGGAGAGTGCATTGTAGATGATGATGGTTGATTCATAGTTATCACAGAAATTTTCTAGAAAGAAAATACAAGAAGACTAGCACTGATATTTGTGGAAAAGAGTGATGTTGGGCATTTTCCTCTAATACCATGATAAAGTAAAGAACGGGAAAGAAATACATAAGAGAATCGCGCAACGACCAAACTCTAATTAATGAGTAACCATGCGTTGTAATGTATATTTGAGTTCATTCTTCAACTGAATGATTGATTGTAGATTGTAAAAGCTTCTCCTTTGTAGACCAAATCTCTGCATAGGAATCTAATCGAGTAATAGGAAATAATAGTAGCGCAGTTGTGGAGAATAATTGGGCATTTTGCACGAATACCATGATAAATTAAAGAATGGAAGAGAAATACATTGGAGATAACTTTCATTGCTAAAGCATTAGGAAAATGCAGAAAATGAAATACTGCATAATAGGAAAAATAATCCTTTTTTTCAACAAAAAGGTAAACCTGATGAGATTTGCATACAAAGACTATTTTGCCCTGTTTCTATTGAAGATAGCAGAGGTGGTTTCACTTCAATGGTTGGGATTGATTAAGTTGTTTGTATAGTGTGGTGGAGACTAGAAGAGAGAGGTAAGGACTGCTGTTGGTAATGATGTTATTAATCTCTGGCTTTTTCAGAAGAAATTAATGCGCCTTTGAACAAGGATTCATATTTGGATGTAGTTGCAACTTAATTTTTGCCAAATAATTTTAAAAAATCAGTTTTCTCCGAAAATCAACTTGGATTATGACTTTTAGGCTAAATAAATATCAAGATTTAAAATTTCTAAGTACCAAGTTTAATTTTTAATGCATTACAAAAGTAGAAATTAGTGAACGATTCTTGAACTCTAAAGCAGAAAATTTCTTTTGTCCTTGCAATGCACAGGGTATTATTGCTCCTAAAAACAACGAATTTAAAGATATTAATTTTCTAGTATGCTTCACTAAGTTTTGTTAACAAATATATTATCTGAAAAAATGGATGGGCCAGGGTTAGCAGCAGCTACCATTAAATCCAAAGAATGCATAAGTCGATGAGCCAGCTTCCTGCTCCACTTTAAAATGATAATCTAGTGTCATCCTCTGTATTCTTGTCATCAGGCATTCATATGGGTTCACTGCAAAAAGCGCCCGTGAAATGCCACGTCAGCAACTTCCTGTCAATTGAAAAATACATATATAAGAATGAATTTAATCTTCCTATCTAAAGAACAAGCTCAGGAAAAGAACAAGTTTACGTTTGGCCCTCAAGATAATGCTTCATGAAGAGGTGTCACGTAGAAGATATCGTATGTGCAAGTTCATGTGGAGCTTGCTAGAGCGAGGCGAATGATTTGCTAAATGAAGCATTATCGACTATAAAAGGTAGAGACAGAGAAAGATGAAGCAAAAAATGAGAAAAAAAAAAGGGACAAATGGGGAACATTTAGATGGTGGGGTGGCGTTTCTCAAGGCCAGAGTTGGAAAGGCCTTACTTTTCAAGCAACCAAAAAAAAATACTAGTTTTAGCCAAAGAAAAAAGAATTGCACTTAACATTGAAATCATCCTTATTTACAAAACTAATATATAGATCATTTTTTAAACTACCAAACAACCCATATATTTATACATGCCATTATCAAACTATTGAGAGTTTGACAAGCCAAAAATATGAGTTTGAATTTTATTGTGAAATTTGATATTTCAGTGAGATTTTAAAAAATTGAGAGAAGACGGTTTTAATTTTATAAATAGTCAAAATATGAATGTTTTATGTAAGAAATTGCCCACAAAAAATCAAGAAGCACCAAAAATGAATTGGTATAGCCATCATTATCTCCATATGAGCATATTCATTAGTTCTTCTTCCAATACTACAACCAATTTGGTGGTAGTATCCTGAAGTACCTAACAAAAAACTTCCAACTAGGCTTCAAAATAGAAATTGAACGCCAAAAACCTATCATACAGAATCAAGATTTGTATCTTCAGAAAAAAAAAATGCACACAACTTATTGAAACGGTTGAGTCGAGTTTCAAAAGTACAAAATCAACATAATTCAACATCTAAACAATATGGTGCTTATGGGTGTAAACGAACCATGTTAATATGCAAGTGGTTCTATTCACGACTGATTCATTATTTTTTATTATTTATGTTTAAATAGTGCTCACTCATGTTTGATGTTTCTCTATTTTAGCAATTAGCATAGTTATTTGTTATTTAAGTTGTCCATATTCGACTTGCTAATAGAACATTAAGGTTAACGAGCTATTTTTGAATCGAACATGAACAAACAAAAACAAACATATCAAACTAAATATGATTTGCATTGTATTTTAAACCACAATCAAGAAAAAATTAAAAATATATATAATAAACAAACAGATTGTTAAGTAATTATTTCAGAGATAAATTCTTACAACAAAAATAAAAATACATTGCACATTAATTCTATGCATACTGAATAATAGAGTAACGTTATCCACTTTCAATTTACAAATTGGAATCAAGCAGAACTTTGACTTTGAATTTTGTACAAAATAACACAAGAAATATTATCTATACAACTCCACAAAATATATCATACTTGTGAAGTTGCATAGGCTTCAAATCTAGGACAATATCCATCTTGGTTAACTTATTATTTGGGAAAACACAATATTTAAAGCCAAAGACATGAACATAGCATTGTCATTTATTCCTTGCCATAACCAAAAACAAAATCAGCGAGTAAATTAGAACTGAATGGAACATTTGCCCATATAGAGAGTGTTGGCTCAAGAAAAATGGCACGAATGCACGAATCCCGCTTTGCAGCCATAGGATTCCATTTCCCTTAAGTCAGATTAAAATTAATCAGATTTTCCCTTAGTATAGTATTAGGGTTTAAAAATCTGAGGTTCTTACTTCCTATGAGTGCAAGCACTCATAGTTAATTACCCCTCTTACTGCGTAAGAGAGAACTCTCGACTAAGGATGAATAATTTTTAGGTGTTTAGCCTCAATTGTGGAAAGATAGAGGTAAATCCGATCAAGATCCCATGGTTCAGTCGTCCCGGATATACCGTAGTTCCAATCCACCAACACTAACAATCATTGATCGTAGTGTCCAGGGAATATGATTAGCAGCCATGGGTTGCCTCCTCTCAGGGATCCCGAGTAGACTGAAGTGGTTAGATGTGGGTTTTAATTTTGTTAGGTGTTTTAGGGTTTACATCTATTAGAATACCCAGAGATTTATTTAGTTTGAGATTTATGACTTCGTTTAAAAGTAACCCAGAAATTTAGTTTGGAGCAGATCTTATGGCTTCTTTAGGAAGTAGCACAGGGATTTAGGTTTAGTTTGGAATTTACGGCTTTCGTAGAAAGTAACCCAGGTAGTTAGATCTAGTTTGGGACTTACAACTTTCGTAGAAAGTAGCCCGAGATTTGAATTTGGAATTGGGACTTATTACTCTATTTACGAGTTGCCCAAAGATGAGCCTTAGACTAGGATGCCCAAAAGTTTAAATTTGGCTTGAATTGGATTTGGATTAGGTCTTAGTGCTTCCTTAGAAGTTTCCTAATGATGGATCTTACGACCTAGCACTTTAAGCTAAGTGGCCCGAGCCTGGGTCTTACAACCTAGCTCTATAGACTAGGATGCCAAATGAGGGGTTTAAGGTTGCATTATCACCTAAATATTTTCCTCAAATGTTGGACTTATGGCTTCTATTAGAAGTAGCTGAGGGTTTTAATTGGGGGTTAGGAGTTAGGTCAATTTTTACTTAAAACTTCCCCTAAGGTCGGGCTTACGACTTTCCTACGAAAGTTGCTAGGTTGGGTCTTACAACCTAATTCTAATAAATCAGACTGCCCAATAATTTAAATTTGATTGTTTGGATAGTTGCTTGTACAATGTTTAAAAATTTGTTCCGTATTTATTTGAGTTGATTTGAGTTTATGATTCTGACACTTTGTTAGTGTTTTAGTTGTTCTGTGCTCGTAGGTTCTTTCCTACTACAGTAGTCTTACAACCCATTTTTTAGCACTGTTACTCTACTAGCTTTTTTCATACTTAGCTTTCCTTGCTTTCCAATACTCTGTTCTACCTGTAGTAGCTTAGATTTATCAGCGTTCATTCAATTTGTTCATGATGTATTGACTCTTCATATGTTTGCTTGTAGGTGTTCGTAGCCAGTTGTTACAGTAGTTGAGGCTTGCAGTTGCAGGAACTCATACAAGAGGAATATTAGAGTGCTTGCAAAGGGGTTTGAAGATTTCTGAGTTGTTTGTACAGATTTTGGGAGACCTGAGTGAGTTGGAGAGTTGGTGAGGATTGTGTTGAGAGTTTGTATTATTATTGGAGAGTTTTGTTGTTTAAAAAGCTTGTACATACATTGGATTAGTAAAGATGTTGATTTCTTATAACATGTTTATAAAAATGAAATTACAAAGTCATTTTATCATAAAATGTGAGTTTTTGTTTCCAACAATTATATATATATATATATATATATGATCAATGTGAATAATTTTAAAATTTTTAGCTTAGGTCATCTCCAACCGAACGCTAAACGAGTGTATGGAGTCGTTCCGTCGCTCCAACCGAACGCGAAAATTTCCGCCATTTAATCGCAGGTGAACAGTGCGTCGCACTGTTCACTTACGCCATTTTTTGCTCTCAACCGGAAAAACGCGCGAAAGGGAGAGCGATCGTTACCTTCTCAAAAACACCTAAAATGGCGTTCGATTGGAGCATCACCGTGCCATTTTGGAGTTTTGCGTTACTTTGCCGTGAAAAATGAAGTTTTAGGTTGGAGATGCCCTAGCTTAGAAAGCAAAGAGAGCACTCTTTCAACTTCAGGCAGTAAGCAAGTATTTATCATTCTCAAGAAATCTATTTTACCTTCAACCCGCAAGAAAAATTCAGAGACTTGAGGAAGGGAAGTTGCCTAAATGTGGAAGAATTTTTCCCTTTCATGCAATGTTTCAATTTAATTTTTTTTTTATTGAAGATCCCATTGACGTTGTTCATCCATATTGCACAACTTGCACTTATGCAATATCATATGCTTAGATTCTTTAGATAATTTTATGGCTGAAGGTTATCAAACACCTTCTATAAATTGATGTTGCCTGAATAATTACAACTCCAATGTACGGTCAAATCTATCAATCTCCACAGTAGATGTTTAATTAATTATCAAGTTAATTAACAAACAACTCAATATTATAATTTCATCAATTAATTTAATCGGCGAATTAAATGCTCTCCAATTTCAAAAAATTTCTTAGAGATCTATGTTTTTTTCCAAAATTTGCTAAGTCCAGAATTTTCAAGAAAATTTCGACAACCTCCCGGCATCACCTCCCCCCCTCCCCCGTGCGTGACTTCGGCCTCTGACACATGCACGATCGGGCTCCCTTTCTCCTTCTCTTTGTTATAGCACATAATATATAATATATATATTATATATTATGTACTATAACAAAGAGAAGGAGAAAGGGAGCCCGATCGTGCATGTGTCAGAGGCCGAAGTCACGCACGGGGGAGGGGTTCGGCGTCGGGTGTCTTCGGCCTGTTGGAGTCGACCGGCGGGGGGCGGAGAAGGAGAGTCGGACAGCCACGGGAGTCGAAGGAGCGAAGTACGAAGTCGAACGGCAACAAGGAGCCGAGGGAGCGACCGTGCGCTCCCTACTCTCTTGCGAAGCAACGTCGCTAAACAGCGACGACGAGAAAGAGAAGATGAAAGGCGAACCCTAGACCTCTCTTACGAAAACAACGAAGTCGGACAGCAACGTCGAAGGAGTCAGAGCGAGAGTTGCGTGATTTCAAATGTCCTCCTTTGCTCTTTTCCCGTCGTTTTTTTAAGAGATGAGCGACGGTTATTTAGCGAACAGTTGCTTGGCTTCGTGGTGTGGGGCCGCTTGGAGGCAGGTATGTTTTGAATTTTTTTTTTCTGTATTTTTTTTTTATAGTCAACTGAGAGTTTGTAGATTAGAGTCATAGACCACAATATCTACCACAATATCTAGCATAGTTAAAATACGGAGCAGTAGTCAAACCAACAAGAACAAAACAACACATCCTTTTGACTACATATTTGCAAATAATATTAGCAAAACTAGATTACTTCTTCGGATATGAACTAAGCAAGAAACTAGGAAAGATTAAATATAACTTAAGCCACATAGTCCATGATTAGTTTTAGTTAAGATGGAAGGTTGGAAAATATGAAGAGACTTGGGTTAGTATTTGTAAGAGAAGTGGGGAGTAGTGACTAGTAAAAGTGCATCTTCAAGAAGTGTATAAATAAAAAAAGTTAGCCCAGAGATTTGATTCGATATTCACCAACCACATTTCCATCACAATTACTCATCACTAGCCTGATTGTGTCCTATCAGCAAGAAACTTTTTTTCAAAAGAAAAACTTTGATGGGTCCTCTCAAGAAGCCCTCTTGGGGTGTCTCCTGGGAAAGCCATCCCTAGATACCTATCAGGAAGTCCTATTAGTAGTCTCGCTAACCTTTGCCTCATCCAGTAGCTCTCTTAAGTCATGATCTTATCAAGCACACCTCTAACTCAACTTCCAAAAAGTATTTATTGATTATCCCAAAAAAATTGTTGCATAACAGAGCGCAATAAGTACTCGCATTTATTTTGAATCACCATTGGCAAAGCATGCTAAGGGGACCCATACCACACATTCATTCCCTAAGAGATTTGTGTCATCAATTGCCAAACCCCACCTTTTTATTGCCATATCATGCAACCTATTCAAAGTTAAGCACAACTTTCGCTCATACATCAGTGCGTGTAATGCCATTGCTTCCTCGTCAAAGCATTCCAGAATTCACTTGCCACAACTATCTTCTCTCCACCAAGCATAATCATCATGAAGTTACAAGTCACTTACTTGAAATCACTATAAATATCCCCTCTATAGAGCATGCTAGAGGTTACAATCTTTAGTCATGCACCATGCTGCTAAAGTCATTGATATATTTGACCACCAACCTTCACGCAAAAGACAAGTTAACTTGTTATAGCTTTCACAGTTTTGATCAAGGATCTGCCTCTTTCACCTCAAGCTTTCGTAGCATTGTCCGAGGTTAATGCTTTCAATAATAGTTCTTCCTACACTCATAAAGGTTCTTCTTAAAATCTTTGGTGCCTAAAAAAAAAAAAAGAGAATGTAACCTCTCCTTATTATATTACACAATGGTACTGTTAGACCGGCCCAAGCCCAAGGGCCAGCCGAACCGGTCAAGGATACAAGAGGCGGGTAAACAAGGGGGGCGACATCAGGGCTGGGGTCCACACATTAATGGAGACTTTGGCTTATGAGGGAAAATTCAAAATTAGGGCTGTTTAGGGATTAATGATTTGTGATTTGTTTTAAGTAATTTCCTTCTTGCTAAGATTAGGATTATCTTAAATTAAATCTGAAATTTAAGATCTCTGTTGTGGGTTTTGGATTCTAGACATCGGCTAGAGATTGGAGAGCTGAATCTTCTTCTCGAATTGAAGATTCATTGTATCGGGTTGTTTATTTTCTTCACTTATTAAATTACAAGTGCTTGCCTTTGAGATTTCTCTACAGATTTTGTAAAACATGCTTGGTGAGGAGATAAGTGTAGAGTACGGATGAAGGGGTGCTGATTTTGCGAGAATAGATGAGGATTTTGATCACCGGGGTACTGATTTTGAAAAGAGGAGAGGGGAATTTGGGTTTGAGCTCCTAAGTGAAGAGCATGACACTTGGGGAGTACCTCTTCTTCGAGGAATGGGTGGCTATTGAGGAATCCGGGGGAAATGGGGGTGACCCGAGGGTGAGAAAGCTGAAGATGTCCATCTTTGAGGGTGAGGACGCACATGGATGTATTTACAAAGTAGAGGGGTACTTTGCAGTAAATGGGTTGACAAAGGAGGAGAAATTGACAGCGGCCTGATTGTGTTTGGAAGGGAAAGCATTGACTTGGTATCAGTGGAGGGACATGAGGTGACCCATTCGAAGTTGGAGGGACTTCAAGGACTACTTACTAGAAAGTTTTCGAAGGAGGGGACCATGAAAGAGTATCATGATAGATTTAAGTACTTAGCTAGTAGGCTAGACCGGCATTCTGAGACGGTGCTAGAGGGGAACTTCATAAAGGGGCTCAAACCAAATATCAGAGTAGCTATTAGAGTGATGAGGCTACGTAACTTGGGGGAGGCCATGGAGCTGGCACAGTTGGTAGAGAACCAAAAGTATCTGGAAAAGGGAGGCTAGAGATAGTAGCTTGGGGGATCATATACGATGACCACCACTTTTTTGGCTCCTAAGGGACCCGCACCAAGAGGTCTGGGGAAAGCCTCAAAGGAGAAGACTGGAGGAGGGGATTCGAGGGAAACTTCAAGAAGCTCACTAAGGAGTTGTATGAGAAGCAGACAAAGGGATTGTGCTTCAGATGTGATGACAAATAGACACCGGGGCATAGGTGTAAGGATCAAACTCTTCAATTTCTCTCTATCTTTTATGATGAGGAAGCTGAGGAGAGAGGTGAGAGTGGGTCCATGGAAGAGGAAGAGGAGAAGCTGCATATGGACACAGCGAAAGTCTCTTTGAACTCAGCGGTAGGATTCATCCTGAATTACACCATGAAAGTGAAACGAGAGATAGCTGACAGAGAGGTGGTGGTGTTGATCGACAGTGGGGCTACCCACAATTTTATCTCCAATCAAATCATAAAACTGTTGGGGGTGAAATTAGTGGACACCGAAGGATATGGGGTGATGATGGGCACAAGAAAGGTGGAGATGGATAGAGGAGTGTGAAAGGGGAGTAGTGTTGACGATTCAAGGGATTCAGGTGGGAGAATTTTCTTCCATTGGATTACCATCCTTCTTCCATCGGGATGAAGTGCATTCAATATCATCTCTTCATGCATCATTGTATTTTTTTCGTGTAATATTGTGAAACTTATTGAAGGTTGCATTAAGTGTCAAAATGTGACTCATGATTTCCATGTGAAGTCCAAAATCAATAATTTGGTATGAATAAGGAGGATGATAATCCAAGGCGATGCAGGGCTGTCCAAGGCTAGGGTATCTCTCAAACCCATGATCAAAACCATACAAGAGGTGAGAGGAGGATTTTTGGTAGAACTGCAATGCTTGGAAGGGGGTTAGACTAGGGAAGAGGGAGACATTCCTCTTTTAGTGCAACCACTCATCAAGCAGTCCAGTGATGTTTTTCATCCACCTCAAGGTTTATCGCCACCCAGAAAGCAGGAGCATGCAATCAATTTGAACGAAGGAGTGTCACCGATTAGTGTATGACCATACCGCTACCCCCAAATTCAGAAGGATGAGATTGAGAAGCTGATCCGGGAGATGTTAGAGGCGGGGATCATCAGGCCGATTGTAAGTCCTTTTCTCTAGTCCAGCCTTATTGGTCAAGAAGAAGGATGGGAGCTGGAGGTTTTGTGCGAATTATAGGGCTTTGAATAAGGAGATGATGCCGGATAAGTTTTACATTCTGGTAATTGATGAGCTACTGGACAAGCTATATAGAGCAGTGATGTTTTCCCAGATGGACTTGAAGTCGGGCTACTATCAAATCAAAATGAAAGAGAAGGATATTCAGAAGATGATTCTCAGGACACGCGAAGGTCACTACAAGTTCTTGGTGATGCCATTTGGGCTTAAAAACACCCCTGCAACTTTCCAATCCTTCATGAACAGGGTGTTCAGCCTGTACCTCCGTACTTCGAAGGTTTGTCTTAGTTTTCTAATTTTCTTTGATGACATACTTGTGTACATCGGAACCAAAGAGGACCATCTCGAGCATTTGAGGGTGGTCTTTGGAGTTCTACAAGAGCATCAGCTAAGGGCCAACCAGAAGAAGTGCAGCTTTGCACATACTAGTGTTGAGTACTTGGGGCACGTGATATTTTAGGAGGGGGTGGAAGTCAAGCAACCCAAATTTGAAGCAATGCATAACTGGCCTCTACCTAGGAATTTGAGAGAGTTGAGGGGCTTCCAAGGTTTGACGGGTTATTACCGAAGGTTCGTGAAGGGTTACAAAAACATATTCTGGCCTTTGACAGAGCAATTAAAGAAGTGATAGCTTCTTGTGGGAAGAGGGGGCTACCCAGGCTTTTGAGAGACAGAAAAGGTCATGACCACAGTACCAATTTTGGCTCTACCAGATTTCAGCCAGACCATTGTGGTGGAGACAGATGCATCAAGATATGGGTTAAGGGCAGTGCTTATGCATAATCATAGACTCATATCCCACTTCAGTCAAGTTTTGATGGCCATTATGTTAGCCATCAAAAGTGACGTCCATATCTGTTGGGTCGACATTTCATCGTCAGGAAAGATCAGAGGAGCTTGAAATATCTGCTAGAGTAGAAAATTGTGACTAAGGAATATTATAGGTGGTTGTCCAAACTATTGGGATGCGATTTTGAGATCCAATATAGACTAGGATTGGAGAATAAGGCAGCTTACACCTTATTTAGGTGTGGGGGAGAGCTCTAGGAGATGGCCATTTTTGTACTCCTAATGGTAGCTTAGGGGCTATCAAGGAAGAAAGTGTGCAGGATGAGGAGCTAAGGAAGTTTGGAGGGATTTACTAAAGGATAGGAGCAGCCACTTAGGCTACTCCCTCGAAAGAGAGAGACTATTGTGCCAAGGGAGATTTGTGATACCACAAACCTCCAGTCATATTACCCACCTGCTACAGGAGTTCCACAGGAGAGCAGTTCGAGGCCATTCCAAGATACAGAAGACTTACAGAATATTGATTGTTGAATTATATTGGAAAGGTATGCATAAGGACGTGGAGGAGATGGTGGCAAGGTGTGAGGGTGCAAGAGAAATAAGTACATGACTATGGCTCTAAGGGGTTACTACAACCCGTAGCACTTCCAAATAGGGTATGGGAAGAAGTGCCCTTGGATTTCATTGATGGTCTCCCATGATCTGAGGGATTCAAAGTGAATATGGTGGTGGTTGACAGGATGAGTAAATATGTGCATTTATTCCCTTACAACATCCTCACACCAATCACAGTAGCTATAGCATTCATCAGAGAAGTGGTTAGATTGCACAGGATTCCAGAGTCGATAGTCTCTATCCGAGATAAGGTGTTTCTCTATCAGTTTTGGAGGGAGCTGCTCGGTTGCAGTGTACAATTCTTAAGAGAATCACCACTAACCACCCTCAAACGGACAGACAAACGGAGGTAGTCAACAGAAGCTTGGAGACTTGAGAAGTTTTGCTTCTGAAACACCACGGATGTGAGCCAAGTGCTTGGAGTGAGCTGAATATTGGTATAACACCTTGCACCACTCAACTGCTCAGATTGACCCCTTTTAAGGTGATGTGTGCAAGAGACCCACCACACTTGGTACATTTTGGGAAAAAAAGCACATCAATATCTTCAGTAGAGCAGTATTTGGAAGAGCAGGATAAGGTGTTAGAGGAATTGAAGAGACACCTGTTGAGGGCACAACATATCAAGAAGAGCAAGCAGATGCATATAGGAAAGACATTCAGTTCGAAGTGGGGGATATGGTGTTCTTAAAATTGCGACCCTACCGACAGAGGACAGTGGCCAACAAGAGGAATGAGAAATTGACCCCAAGGTACTTCGATCCCTACGAGATTTTGAAGAAGATTGGAGCAGTGGCGTACCGCTTGAAGTTACTCCCTAACACAACAATACACCCAGTCTTCCATGTATCACAATTGAGGAAAGCTCTGGGGGAACATGCAATTAGTGCAGAGTTACCGGTGACACTGATGGAGGAGTTGGAAGTGGCGTTGGAACCATTGGAGCTAAAAGGGGTGAGATCAGAAAAAGGAAGGAACAAAGAAGTGTTGATTAAATGGTGGGGCCTACCCGACTTTGACGCTATGTGGGAACCATATGAGAGGGTGAAGCAGCAATTTCCTTCATTTCACCTTGATGGCAAGGTGAGTCTTTGGGAGAGAGGTAAGTAATGTTAGACTGGCACAGGCGCAAGAGCAGGCCGAATTGGTCCAGGAGGGAGCAGTTCACGTATACAGGAGGCGGGCAAACAAGAGGGGCGGAAGCCTGGCTAGGACGGAATCAGGGCTTGCGTCCACACATTAATGGAGACTTTGGTTCATGAGGGAAAATTCAAATTAGGGGTTCTTTAGGGATTAATGATTTGTGTTTTGTTTTAAGTAATTTCCTTCTTATTAGGGTTAGGGCTATCTTGAATTAATCTGAAATTTGAGATCTCTGTTGTGGGTTTTTGGGCTCTACACTTCGGTTAGAGATTAGAGAGCTGAATCTTCCTCTCGAATTGAAGATTCATTGTATTGGATTGTTTATTTTCATCTCTTATTGAATTTCAAGTGCTTGCCTTTGCAATTTCTCTACAGATGTTGTAAAACCTGCTTGGTTTTTGCTGAATTTCTCTGGAATTCAGCACGTTTTTCTCTGTTTTTGTGGTTGTTTCCTACCAGGTGCCCAACCTATATCTCCTTAACCTAACTTCTAACTTGGCATATCTTTAGGTGGAAATAATTTTGTTACCTGAGACCAATTTGACTCTAGCATAGTTAGCCGTCGCCAGCAAATCACTTAGATCACAATCGTTATGCAAATGTCCTTTGTCCATGAAGCTTCCCTTCTTGCTCCCAAAGAAGAGGTGTTGCATGTCGTCATCAAAAATTATTGTTAAGTCACACCCATCATCAAGAACCTCTCAGAAGGAGCACTAAGTCACTAACCAAGGAGAAAAATGAAGCCATATCACTCAAATACAAATCAACCCATTACTTTCTATTAGAAGAGGACTTGTTTAGAAAGTGTTACTTTGGCTGTTTGGCATTAGCATATGATGTCTCTTAACATGTGAAAATCAAAAGTCTTGAAAGAAATTCATAAGACTAGTGCAACAGTCACATTTTCTTCGAAAATCTAGCAAGGTGCTTTCAGAAGAATATTATTGGCCTACTCTCTAGGATGATGCAAAAGAGTACGACAAGCACTGCAAAAATTATTAGCTTTATTATAAAATCCCAAAGATAAGATAGGGTGGGGATTCAAACATGGGCTAGGCAACATAGTTAAACTCCCTAACCCTTACATCATGGTTCAGACATTAATTTGTGTGTGTGTGTATATATATATATATATCTGTGTGTGTGTTTGCATATAATTTATAATATGTAGCTTGAAAAAACTTTTTTTATTGAAATAAACATATATGAACAAAGATTTATTTATGTTTTGTTCATTAATGAATCAAGCCCAAAAAATGATTTTAAGTTCAACGCATTAGTTAATAAGCGAGTTGAACTCAAAGTTGTTCATGAACATTGAATTAGATCAACACTTAAAGCACACATTCTTGCATTCACTCTTGATGCATTGAAAAAAATTAGATTGGAGAAAGGACTCCCTTGTTGCTTTTAGATAGAAAATATGTTATAGAAAATGATGCATTCATTTTCTTTAATTGTGTTTAAAAATGAAATGGTTACACCTAAGAGACTTTTGTGGAATTTGAAATCAATGTTTAGTTTCTAGCCACATTCAAACAAATGATAGATTAATATTACAGTTTTTCAAAACAAGTCGAGCAAATGCGCCCTAAGACAGCTTCTTCAACTTGATAAATTTCGTTATGGAGATGTCAATTGAAGTGTATTATGTAGGTTTGGATGGCTACTGGGACTCACATGGGAAGAGAGCTTTGGTTAAGTGAGCTGCCTATATAAGTTAGTGTAGGTCGTATGGAGTTCTATGGTACGAGTGTGAAGGATATTTTTAGTGTAATTGAAAAAAAGTAGCATTACAACCAAGACCACAGTAGGCCAGTACGAGGGTGCAGCAATTCTGTGTGGCTTGCAAATAGATCCCTGACCAAATCATTCATATGGTTCTTTAAAATTGGATTTCCACTATTCTTGATAATCTGATTGGATAAAATCTAACATTCTAAATTCCAGTATCCAAACTAAGCATAAGAAAATAATAAGACAGATATATGCTTTCATTGTCCAAGGAAGAAAATTCTACCTAAATAAAAATGTCCATTAAACCAGAGTCAAGTGCAACTGACAGCATCATGACAAGTCTACCAAGCCCTAATATTTGATAGCATCGCTCTATGAGATGCAGGCAATATGTATAATTTCAACAATGAGAAAACGTACCAAATTCCCAACGTGCTTGAACAAGAGCCAGCTTCGGATTATGAACAAGAAAAGGGATGGCCCTCATGAGAAAGTCAGATTCTGGTTGAAAATCAGCATCGAAAATGACAACATAGTCACACTGTTCAACATAACTATGCTGCATCCCCTCTTTCAGGGCACCTGCTTTGTATCCTTTTCTGTTGTCTCTGACCTCGTATGTTATATTCATGCCTTTGCTTGCCCAAATCTTGCATTCAAGCTCCACCAAATCCTATGGTTGAAGAATAAATTAACAAATATATATAGGAAAACATATAAAATATAGTAGATAAATAAACCATCTAGGAGAATAATGGTCTAATTGAT
Organism: Dendrobium catenatum; assembly: GCF_001605985.2. Taxonomy (NCBI): domain Eukaryota; kingdom Viridiplantae; phylum Streptophyta; class Magnoliopsida; order Asparagales; family Orchidaceae; genus Dendrobium; species Dendrobium catenatum. Next base: position 4,925,154 of record NW_021319309.1, on the reverse strand, counting down.
AGTTAGTGGGGAAAGGCCACTTAAGAATTGTTTTATTTGACCACTAGATGTTTAGTTTTCATGGATGAACCAAAGATTTTTGAAACAAGGTCCCTGGTTAGCAAGGCATTATATTTTACGGAGATAATGACTTTGGATTGGCTTTTAATGCAAGTCATCACAACTTTTTTTTTTGGACATTTAGGCCATTTAAGGCAAACTCACACACACAACGCATACACAAAGACTCGAACCCAAGACCTCTTAATTGGAAGCATAAGCTCTCAACCAACAGGACAAGGTAAGCTGTGTGTCATCACAACAGATAGTTGTTGCAAATGTAAGACATGAAAATGGCTATATCATAAAATTTTGCTCAATTTCTTGAATTATGTGATTCGATAAAAAGCAAAAATGAAAATAAAAGTCAGAGTTGTAGTGGACAGGTCTATTGATTTGGAATTATTTCTAAATTTGAATAAGCTTTTATTTGGAAAGTTTTTAATGGCTCATTATTGTAATTGATTAGGGAATAGATTATTTCCCTAATTAAGTTGATTTGATTGATGCATTAATAAGGATACTTAATTATTTCATTAATTAGGGATTTGATTGGAGATTTGATTGATACATTAAGTAGGGAATCTAATTATTGCATTAATTAGGGATTTGATTAGGATTAGATTAGGTAGCTCTTTCCTAATTTACTTTGGCTCAAATCTATAAATAGAGCCATGGGGTTTGTGATATCATGAGGACATTCCTGGAGGAGTTTGTGATAGTCCATCTCAATGTTATCCTCATCTAGACATGGGTTAAACACCTTGAAGATGTGTATAAAATGTTCGACCTCCTGAAATAACACTAACTTGTACTCAATCTAAAGAAGTCTCACATCAAGAAGAAAAAATCTAATCTAATTGGGCTTAGAAGTTGGTGTCTATAGATCAAGGATCAAATCAATCAAGAATTAGCCTCAACCATAAAATTTGATTAATGTGTAAAGTTTTATGAGAGTTTGCTAGTACATAAGCAAGTTTATCCATAGTGTTAATACTCATTGCAACACTACAGCACTGATGAAGGTCAACCAACAGTTTATCCGAGAGAAGAAGCATGATGGCACATTTCTTCTTTTGAAGTGGAAAAAAAGTGAGGCGCCTAACATATTCTTTGCCAACTATTGAAAAACTTTTGAAGTAGACGTAGTTGACTTCCATATAAGTGTCACTACTGATGCAAATGAAGCCAATTACGATCCATGGTCACCATCAAGCTTCATCTAATTATAAAGCGGATCGCATCAGCGCATTCAGGACACCGAATTTATCAAAGAAGAGCCACTCATGTGCGACTTAGTCAAAAATCAACGATGAAAGCTAGAGGGTGCAATGTTTCACAAAATTGCTCGAATGGCTTCTGATCGTTAAACAGACTACGTCGATGTGATCAAAGCTTCGCATTAATCTAAGGGGGCTCCTCGCAATTGAATTGAGCAAAGACGATCAAAATCGACAGACTACAAATGAAATATTATGTGATGTTGCTTGAATATCGTCCACTCACAAAACTGACTTTGTTGTTGTGTCCAGAACGTCAAAATCATATAGAAAATGTCGTAACATTTCCCAGAGCATCGTACAATGCAAAAAAGACAAATTGGCATGAATTTCAATGTGGCATCGCACAAAACTGCCCAAATGACATCCCGATCACAAAGCGGACTTTATCGTTGGGCTCAAAAACTCAAATCTTGGATTAGCTTGTTGCAAGCCAACACGATATAACATATCCCGTATGTGGATCTTCTCGGATTGGGTTGTGATATAGACCCTCCTCTTCTCCTCTTCTCCTCTCCTCCTCTCCTCCTCAAACTCAATCCGGATGTGAACAAGTTCCTCCTCTAAGGCCTAAACTAGCCCCGAAAAAGCCTTTAATGAAGATGCCAAAGGCACAGGGGCTCCAACTTCTTGATGATTATGTGAGGAAGTATGCTCACAAACAACTAGACGCAGCAAAAGAGAGGTAGCAAGAAGCTCCTAAGCAGGTGACCACTCTGTAAGTTTCTCTATCTACACATCTTTAAGGGCACACCAAAAATAATCATGGGACGGGCTTCTAGAAAGGTTGTCATATGCTAACCAGCAATATCCTCTACTTGCACTGCTGGAGTCACCCTTGTTGCATGAAGTGAAGGGTGGATAATTCCTTATCCAAAAAGCTAAAGGGGGCCTCTAGTAATTGAACATGAAGATCTCGTGTCCTAATATATAAATCAGGTGCTCTGCATGAGAGCTAATGTCTCGAACACACTGAACAGAGGACCTAAAAACTCACTTATAATCAAATAAACCCTAGCTTCACTCGAGATCGACAACACTCGATCCCCAAACATAAACATCTCAAAATTTGAAAGGGATTATTTTTATCTCTACTAACAGCTCAATGTCACCAAACCTCCTCCGACATAAGTTCATGGTTGATTGATAATGCCACTTGAGAACAAGTCAAAGGGGTTGAGCTGACTTCTTTGTGAACAAGGCTCATCACCTCAAGCATAGCCCCGGTCGTGGAAGGATCTTGATGTAATAGTCTTAATTTTCACGTGATTAAAAACTTGTTAATAGAATATTAACGATCCATATGAAATTCCTACATGCATGAAATTTCTATTGAAAGCGTAGCGGCGCTGGCCTCTCTGTATATGATATGGAGTTTTAATTGTGAGAGCACAGCAATGGTGGGGAGTGGTGCTATCTTCTCTGTTCTATAGCAATTTGATAGATCATTGCAACAATAATGTCTGGAGTGCTGTGATGCTACAACAATAACAGCAACAACAACATCAAGCCTTTGTCCCACTACGTGGGGTCGGCTACATGAATCCTTTTTCGCCATTGTGTCCGGTTAAAAGTCAAATTCTCATTTAAATCTAATAAAGAAAGATCATTTCTAATATTTTATAACCAAGTCTTTTTAGGTCTACCTCTACCTTTCTTAACATAAGTCGAATCTAATACCTCAACTTTCCTAACAGTGTCATCAGAAGGCCTCTGTTTAATGTGACCAAATCATCTAAGGCGACTCTCTCTAATCTTATGTTCCACTGGAGTTACTCTAACCTTTTCACGTATATGCTCATTTCATATCCTATATCTAAGGGTCAAGCCACTCATCCACCTAAGCATCCTCATCTCTGCAACACTTAACTTAGTATTATGCTTCTCTTTTAATGGCCAACATTCGGCACCATAAAGCATTGCATGTCTCACCACCATCTTATAGAATTTTCCCTTAAGTTTGAGGGGGACTTTTCTATCGCACAATAAGTCTGATGCATTCCTCCACTTCAACCATCCAACTTGAATTCTGCTGATAATATCCCCAGTGCTGTGATGTTAGCACAATCAAAATATATTTTTTAAATATCTTAATCTATTTTAATAGAACTCATCAGCAGCCATCCCCCCCCCCAAATTTCTTGTTCTTTAGCCAAAAGGAGAGAATGAGAAGAGAGGAGAGAATGAGAGAGAGAGAGAGATAAAGAGAGAGGAGAAAGAAAGCGAGGTTCAAGCTAGTATTTTTTTAGCTCTAATTATGAAAAATGTTCTGATCGTGCTAGGTAACCTTTATCCATCATCTATTTCAAATAATTTCAATTTTTATGGCTTTTCTCCCCCTAAACCCGATAAAAATGTATTTCTCCTTATCTAGATAATTTCCACTTTATAACTTTTGATGTGTGAAAAATATCATTATCCTGAATATTTTGGCGATAGCATATTGAAATTCTATCATATGTGTGTGTGTCATTTTCAATGAAATGAATGAATTAAAAGTATGCATAAACTATATATGAGCTAATGTATTCAAAGGTATGTATGAAATATATGACATGCATTAAAATATTGTTTATTGATCCAACATACATTTTGATAAGTACACTAGATTGATTTACCTATTAAAATAATTGTTTTGAATGACATGATAATTGCTACTATATGATGAATATAATTTGGCATGTGTATAAAAGCAAGAAAGGTGAATTAAAAATAATTGATTGATTCAAGTTGACTAGAGGCATGCTACTCTATACAAGAGAGTGAGCCAACAAAATTTTCTTTAAATAATAATTGTGGTGTGATCCTCAAAAATATGAAAATAGAGCATAAAGAGATTAATTGATACGATATGATACGCTGATAGACTCAATTGATAACTTCTTACATGAAAGTTATATAACTGTGATTGAGAAAGATATGAATTATTCATATTTACATCATTAATATGGTTGAGATTGATTCCTGCAGGATTGACCTACAGGACTTAATATAGGAAAAACACCACATGAGCCGGATGTCTTGCCATACTTATAAGATGACATGCAAACATCATGGAATTGTATATATATTAATAGATATAGAATGATATTATTAGTGCATAAATCATATGTTATGATATAAATATGATATAGGATATAATTGATACATGCATATGATAAGACTGATATTACTAATACAAGAACACATGATACACATTACATTTTTTTTTTTAATATATGATACACATTACATATTATATTATACTTGATATAGAATATGATACATATGCATTGATAATGTACAACATGCTTAGACATATATGAAATATTTATAATTATATAATAGGCATGTCCGCATAGATAATATAGTATAGAGGCTAAATATAGTACTTCTTAATAAATATGCCCAAATTCATCAATTCACCTATTATGTTGTACTAATACGAGCATAGAGATGATAGAATGTGCTGATCTTTTATATGGATATTTATCATTTATCATTGAGTTGTAACAGATGCATTAATTTTTACTGTTTATATTGACTATCACGTGTTCTTACTATTATATGTTTATATTTATATGATGAATGATCACATGCATATTATTTCTATTATCGTGCATTGATTACAGTTGCAGGTTCAGATAACCAACTAGGTTATTAGTTCATTCCATGGTTTACATATTTTTAAGGGTCAAGACTCAATAGAGTTAGGTTGATCTGAGTTGTTATAGTTATAGATATTTTTGTGTTGTTTATTTTTGCAGCCAAGAATGTTCTGTATAAATCGATGAGATAGAATTTTTAGCTATTGTATCTGATATTTTGAATAAAAATAAAAATACATCTATTGATGTTTTAAAATGGAATAAAATATTATTTTCTCAATGCCTTATTCTTTTATAATTAGTGACCTGGTAACTAATTAGAAAATAAAAGATATAATTCTTTTCACTTACGTCTTGGGTATGTATGTCGTCTCACATCCAATCCAAGGTAACATGTTAAGAGTATGAGTTAAGATGGGTAGGGTCATGACACTTGGTGAGTACCTCACCTAGTGTGCCTCTCAACAAGGGGATCTAATCAGATTCCAAACGAGAAGATGCCTTTACCTTATGTGGCCCTGCCGCCGCCTACTTTTTCTCAATAAATTGACTAGACTTCTATTTCTCATACTCCATGGTTTTAAATTTATGAAGGAAAGCCTTTCGGAGTCTACGATCATCAAAGTAGACATATTTTATGGTACTCATCTCAGCCATCTCTTATGCGAACTAGAGGAACTAAACTAAAGCATAGAAAATGATGAACTATAGACCCTAGCCTTTTTTATAGCCAAAAGATAGTACAGAGATCAAATCAACTTCATCATGAGTATCTTGGACAAAGTTTTCTCTTTGTCATTTAATTGAGATATCAAATGTTTTCCTTTTTAATTCCCTTTATCATTTTTGCAAAAAACTCTTGAAAGGAGAAAGTGAATCAGAAAATAAATGTATTTTCAAATGTATTGATATAAGTACTCAAAGGTACCAAGAAAGTTCACCTCTAAGGAGCTCGGTCAAGACACTAACTTTCCCAAAATGAGCCTCCCCGGAAAGAGCATTCACCAGAGCAAGATTAGGGATATGCAAGCATTTGCCCCAATAAAGTTCGCATTATAGGAGCTCAACCTTGAGGAGTTCAATCAAGGATGTACATGATTCGAGCAAGTTTGGCCAAAGAACTTGCCTCAATAAGCCTTCACTTAAAGAAGTACTCTTCTTATAAGGACTTGGTTCTTTCAATAGCTCTCCCCAGTCAAGACCATTGACCTTCCACAAATATCCTCATCTAAGCTACATGAGACACACCTAAAAAGCTTATAAGCATGGCTTCATTAACTGTGTTCATCCCTAGCTCACAGCCACACTCACCTAATAAACTCGTGCAAGGTGTTCATCTTGAAGGACTACTCATATTCTCTTACTAGCCTATTTAGATTTGTTATTAAGGTCAAGTGTCGCCCACGTGAAAATTTGAATTCAACAGCAATAAAACATGATAATTAGGGTTAATGAAACACAAAATCACAATTAGAAAGCTCGAACTGATTAGATCCGTCCATCCTCAACCCAAATGGTGAAATTAATCCCCCTGCAAATCCGCCATTGAATCTATTCATCACAAAGTTACTCCACCGCGTAGTCCTCTAACCACGAAACCCAGGAAGATTTCCCTAAGGCACCAAGCTCAAAGAGCGTTCTTGACGCTGAACGCGGGGGGCGGGGGGTTGAGCCGTCCAATATTCATCAAGGTATACTGTATACAACATTCGATGCACGCCGTTGAGGTCACGGTCCTCCCTAAAAAAATACAAAATCTATGAGCCACACCAACGGCCACCAACATATACCGAACTTTCGCCACGTAGAAGAAATCCAATAGGCTCTGCTCAAAACCGCAACACGCCCATTTAAGCGTCGAGCACTATTTTCCCAGTCATTTCCAATTTTCTATAATTCTATGGCATGTCTTTCTACAAGAGACCCTACTCTGCATTTCACGGAATTAGGCGTATTCTATAAAATCTCACCTTAATTTCCGGGTCGGTTGAATCATCGAGCACCTGAATGATCATCCGTTCCGATGGCCACGATAGCCCGCACGTCGCCCCAATCGAGAGCTTGTACACCTGCTCCCCATTTCGCCTAACCAAATCAACCTCCATCTCGTCGAATAAGAAAATAATAGAGGGATGACAGGGTAAGATAAATACCTCTTTCTCATTATACATAGGGATTTGAACGAGAACCATGGGGTAATCGGAGCTACCGGTCTCCAAATCGGCGCTGATCGTTTCCCATTTGTACCGCTTCTCCGGAGTCAAGCGGAACAGCTTCACGGCGAGGCTCACGAATGACATGAAAACCACCTCCACGAGCAGCATCACCGAGAGCACTAGGCACAGTGACACAGCGACCTTCATCGCCGGCACCACTGCCGCCTTCCGGAGAGTAGCCCAGGCCACACGATACCAATGCGGTAGCATCCTCTCCGTCGACACAACCATCGCCTCCACTCCTCGAGGTATCGATCCGGCTAGGAAAAGAGCCCCGCTAACCGCCGTCGATTCCCTTCCGCCTTCTCCGGCCGCGGCGGTGGCGGCGGCGGAGACGAGCAGCATGAGGAACGCAGCTCTTAATGGCCACGCCTCCATCTCCCAGCTGCTTTTCTGTTCCACAAGGATTTCCTTCTATCGATTAAAAACCGGTTGGATGTTCTGCATTGTATGGTATTAAAACTAAAAAGCAAGGGAATCGACGGGGTGCCTTGTCCATCCAGAATTTTACAGCTAGCACGTGACGGCGGCTTATATTAATTAACGGGGGAAAAGCCGATGTTGGAGGTTCTTTTTTTTGCTCAAAAAAAAAAAAAAAGTTGGTATCGAACTCAAACGTGATAAATGTGATATATTTTAATAATTTATTTTTAAATACAAATAAATTTTAACTATTTAACTTTTATTTTAAAATAGATTTAATATGGTGAATTTAATATTATTTTTTATTTTACTAATAGTTTATTTTTAATAATTTTTTTGGTAGATTAGGGCTAGAACCAAATGAGAAAAATTATTGTATGAAAAGTAATTAGAAAGTTTTATTATCTCTCTATGTAAATCGCATAACACAATATTCAAAATAAATCTATTCTTCTCTTATTTATAGGATTAAAAATATTACATAAAATACATCATCTAGAATAAATAGAAAAAATAAGACATCATATGGAGTAATAAGATGATGTACAGATGGATCACTATATATGATTTGAGTGAGTTTTTTAGGCCTAGCATGTAAGGCACGTATTTGTAGAAAATTTTCTAAGAATGAGAGTCGAACTCTTATGCATGAGAGGAGAGTTTTCATGGATAGAAGTGCTATGTGATAGGGATGAATTAGTTTGTAAAAGCCATGACCAGGGCTTGTATGAGAATAGTAGAATACCTCTCCATATTTGAAATTCTTACCCAACTTATACTATTGGCTTGTAATTAGCCTTATTTCCTTAAGATTTAAATTTATTTTATGGATGATTTTATAGGAAAAAATTATAATAGATATTTCTCATCCTCGTGAACACGTTGTTGTGGATCTCACTACTGGTTTTTAAGCCCCATTCTCATGCATCATTTATTAAAATTAGAACAAGTGTGCAAGCATTATACTTCAATATTCAACATAAAAAAGGTCATAAATAAGTTTTTTTTTTTCATAAGTAAATAAACTTATATAGAGATGGATTTTTATGTGATCATATAATAGCTTAAAATTTTAAAAATAAAATGCTTTAAATATTAAATATTTTGTAAATTTTCAAGAAATGACAAACTCATTTTATTCTTGTAAAATGCACTAATTGTGTAATAATATTATGTATATTTATAGAAAAAATATATATACATTGTACTTAACTATGTCATCTATATGTTTATCATTTAAATTTTAATATTTGCTTACATATCCCTCAAATTTTTAAAAAATATACAAAAATTTCGCATAAATACACCATGGTCATTATCTTTAACGCATTGCCAATCCCATTGCCCATTCGGTAGCGAGAATTATCGTTCTCCTCATGCTACTAGTGTTCTCTTTGTCTTCGTTTGCACACTGTAGATTCTTTGTCCTCCATATCTTGTCAATCTATTCCTAATGAAATCTTATTATGTGATTTTGTAGTGAATTTGTCCTCATCAACCTCACACATATTGCCTATAAATAAGAGAAGAAAACAGATTGACAACTTGAATGCCTTGTCTCAAAGGGTAAGAAGGGGACAATAATTGAAGCCTCCTTCACCAAAAATCCTATTACAACATTTTCTTACCCAATGAGATACATTGATTTCCTCTTTGTTACTAAGCATTTTGTTAATAGTCTTATTTAATGTAAATAATAAAATTTATATGTTAAATATATAAATAAAAATTATTGAATTGAAAGAAAATCTCATTCATTTTTATAACTATTCATGTAGCTGAAGCGGAAAACCCCCCCCCCCTCAGGGTGCAAAAGATAAATTTTATATAGGCAAAAAAAATATTTTTACTCTCCCTATTAATTATATTTTTTAGAGGGGGGGGGGGGGGTCGGACCGCTGCTCTTAATTAATAGTTATAAAAATGAATGAGATTTTCTTCAATTCAATAATTTTATTTATATATTTAACATATAAATTTTATTATTGTACATTAAATAAGAGCTAATTAACAAATGCTTAGTAACAAAGAGAATTATCAATGTATCTCATTGGTAAAGAAAATGTTGTAATAGGATTTTGGTGAAGGATGCTTCAATTATTTCCCCTTTCTTACCCTTGAGGACAAGGCATTCAGTTGTCGCATCTGTTTTCTTCTCTTATTTATAGGCAATATCTTTAGGTTGAATGAAGACAAATTCACTACAAAATCACATAATAAGATTTCATTAGGAATGGGATGACAAGATAACGGAAGCAAAAATTTTACATGTGTGCAAACGAAGACAAAGAGAAACACTAATAGCATGAGGAGAATACGATAATTCTCGCTAGCGAAGGAATTGGATTGGCAATGGTTAAAGATAGATGACGGCTGGGTTTTATCAATTTTGTATATTTTTTAAAATTTGAGGGATTGTAAGCAATATAAATTAAATGATTAAACAATAGAGTGAACATATATTATACAAAGATTATAATATTTTTTTCTTATAAATACGATTGAATAGCAAATAGGAAGTAGTGTAACAACGGAGCTCTGCTAGGGTTTGTGCCGCTTGAGTTCGCTTTCCGTCCTTCGTCCGGTGGGCTTCTCCCCTCCTCGATGGACGCTTCCTCTTCAGTGTTCTCCCCTTCCACCTCTTCTGTTTTGTCCTTCTCCTGAGGTTTCGCAACGCTGGTGACATCTTATGGCAAATGTTTCGGCTTCTCCTTCATCTTCAACTTCCCGGGTATCATTTCTTTCTCTCCTCCCCAAAAGTTCATTCAACATGACTGAATGAAGCAACCATCTGGATTCTCCCTAATTGTGAGGTATTCTCTTGCCTTGTCCTACACAGAGACTGTTAAAGCAAATGCAAAGGCTCTGTCCCTAAAAAAGGTTTCTATGACTCTCTTCCCGTAGCCGATTTTTCCTTCTGGAAATGTTTCTCTGAGGAATCTAGAGTTTTTTTCCGTGCTGTTGTCTCTAGAACTTTATTCTGCTAAGTGTCTCCAAAGTTCATAACCAAGCGTTTGATAGCCCTCCTATTCCCGATTTTGGGAATCAAATCGTTGATTTCCCACTGCCGTGGACTCCGACGGCATTTCAAAAATTGCAAGTTTGGGCGTTCTATTTCTGTTATGATTCGCTAACTGCAATCGACTAGACTCACTTTTGCCGGGTATTGTGTCTTATTCTAAAGATCGTTTTGCCTGAGAAATCCTATAACATAGATGTTGAAGACTTCTTTTAAATTTTATACGACTGGAAAGCCGCAGAAATGTTGAAGATGTGCTCTCCTCATTCACCCTTCTCTTTATTCCTAAAACCCCAACCGCAACACATCATTCCCCTCCTCTCCAAAATTATGAGCCTTACATTCCTCAGACCCCACTGTCACCGCCCCCACAATCCCCTTCTTCAATTTCAGCCCCCTCCTAACCCATCCAACAACTTGGCTGTGCTCCGTCATACCCAGGCTTCCATTACCTTCACTGCTTCCTCCTCCTGGCAACCTTCTTCTTACCGTCTTCATAAACTCTTCCACTGGAATGGCTTCTAACCTCCAGTATTTCCCCCTCTAAGATATTACTCCGTTACCGACGTCCACTTCCTCACTTCCATCCTCCATTTTTTCCGATTCACAATTCCTTCTCCAGATATAAATCCAAACTACCAAATCTTAATATCTCCACTGAAGAATCTAGTCTCTACCACTTCCACGCGCCCCTCCAAAGCATACCTCCTACACCCGAACATCACCACTCAATTAAAAATTTGCATCTCTCCAATCAGATACCAATTCAGACTGACACTTGAGACTATCTCGAAGCAACCGCTTCTCTGCTCTAACTAGATGCAGATCAGTTTGAATTCTTAAGGTAAGACATCATTGTTTGAACAGATACGTGTAGTCATTCTGGTTTCACAATGGAAAGTCAAAGCTAAGCTCAAAACCGCCCTAGAAATCGCGAGAGAAGCCAAATCTCAATTTTCTGTAAGTCTTGCCTAAACCTCTATCTAGTATATGAACTCAGGTTCAATTAGCCCGGCCTAAAGTAGTTCGTATTTATCTCTCATCAAAGATCATATATCAAGTTTTAAGTATTTTTGGAAGCAAAAAGTGCTAATCTTCGTTGAAGATTGGGTTCTTCGCTTCATCATAGGCTTTTGACAATAATGGAGTCATCAAAATTTTTCAAATTCTAGACCGGGTTAGAATTTGGATCAAAGTGATAATCTCTGGTTGTCTCTGTTCACCAAGTTATTCTCCTCTTCCCAACATTTATACATGGAGCTTCTTGTATCCTTGCCCTCCCTTTTACTTATCTGTTTCTATTGCTGCTAACTTTCTGTGATTAGAGAAATTGTCTTTGATAAGCTGGATAGATCTCAACCCTCCTGTGATCAACCTTGTATGATCATGAGGAATTCAACTGTTGTTCGTTATACTGAAAAAAATGGCAGATGGCTACTGCTCTCTAGTCGTTATAGGAGCTAGTAACAGATTTTTTAATTCTGGCCTTCAAGATCTCTGCCTCTACGTGTCTGTTTGACACGCTGTTCAATCAGAAAGGCAGATGTCCTTATATCACATCAATTGGATAGAGTTCTTGGTCAATAATCCTTCCATTGATTTTCGTGCCTAGCTTACTACACTTGTTAGGTGATCCACTTAGCTTTGCGCGTTCGGACATCCTCTTTATCTTAGAATCACACAGATAACCTTTATCTGCTAGTTCAAGTTCAAAAACTACTGGTTCACAAAGAAGTTTTTTTGGGTGAAGGTTTATTTCTGCTTTTTCTTCTAAACCCCTAGAAGTCCTATGCGCTTTTGTGTCATGTCTCAAAATCTTAAGAGACCTCAAGTCTAAACTCTGGCTTCCTCTCACGTCTCTTTCATATACGTTTACTGGAATTAGACAAACAGCATAATGTCTTACTGAGATTCAAAGTAAATCTCTGATAGCAACTTAATGGCAATACTTAGATATCAATGTGAACTTGCTCTTTACAGCTCAATGGAATCCTGAGGTTACTCAAGGCAAAGCAATTGCTTACTCAGTTGAGACGACCTGGGTTTCTTATGCCAGGATAGAAGTAGAAATAATTGCAACACATCAAGAGATTACACCCAATGACATTTCATAATTTTCAGATATCCTTTGACGTCAAACATTTCGAGGACAGATTATGCTCTCATGCTTTGCCGCTTGCGCTATTGAACATACCCCTGGAATTACTTCTATCTTAATGCTTCTGGTCGCCTTTACTTATTAGAGTTAAATGGTTTTGATGGCATGAAACTTCTGCTCCGTGCTGCGATTATTATGCTTTTTAAGAAGTCTTGGACTCCTGGGGACAAATCTTCAATGTGTAAAGCAATTTCTTCTCTTTCCTCCTCGCATCCTAGAGGACTGGAAGGCCACGCCATGTCTATCCCCAAATGGTTCACATGCTCTATAATCATGAGTACAACCATTCCTTTCAATTGCTTACAAAAATCTGCCATTCTATCAATGACCTCAAAGTTTACTCCCAGTTATCATGAAAGCCAGGCTGTTATCACATAATGCTTCTACCATCTAATTTATTCTTGTCTGAATTTAAGGATTTTTAAGATCCCAAACCCCCAAAATTTGTTCTTTTTTCTTTTGCTGAAAGTTACATTTAAAAACATTGGACTCGTTTCTAGAGGTAATTTCTGATCTCCAATGCTGTCAGAAAGTTCCCTGAAACGTTTGTGTCCTGGATCAAGGGTCATTACATCATTTCTCTATTTGCCCTCAATGCTCTCTGAGGGTTTTTTAAATCACTACTGGCCTCAGGCAGTATGGCCACTACCCCTCTTCTTTCTGCTTTGTTATGGGGTTTATCCAACATTCTCATCAGAACTCGAACTTATTTCTAGCATCAAAGTAAAGACTTGTAATCATACTTGATGTATTGTATTTTGTGGAGGCCACTAAAATAATGCTGGTTAATCTTATGCTGGCTAACCTTTTTGAACTTTATCTGGCTCATGTTTAATTTAAAAAAAGTCACATTCAGCATCATCAAAACACATCTTCATTTGTGGGCTTGAATATATTGTCACTTATACCTCACCACTGTTGGGTATCCCTATTCTACATAAAGACTCAATTCTTCTCACTTCCAATCCATACTGAGCAAACTTTTTTCTCTACTTATGTGTTGGAAAAACAAATTTTCTTTGCAGGATTAGGTTCGATTCCTTCATATCTTACCATTGAGCAACACCATTGCTATTGATTTAAGAGGATTCCATTAATACCCAAAACTTTGTTGTTACATAAACAACTTTGCTCTAGATTCTTATTCCACACATCTGTTGACAAGAATTACACCTCACTTCGTGCAAAGTGTACTCTTCCTAAGTAATGTGGTCTTGGCTTACCTTCAATTATGCTACTATTACCTTGTGTTCCTGTGCCATTTCTGCAGATTGTTTCAATCTCAATCTCTGTAACCAAAGGGTATAAAGTCAACGATCAAATCTCCATTGGAAGCCTAGTCCTCCGTACTGCTTCCAAATTCTGGCCATAAATCACTTCTGCTTCCATCTAAATTAAACAGGAAACTTCTTTTCGTTCTGCTAAACTGCAATACTCTTTTAATGTCATTGCTGAATGTAGTTGATTAACGTTTTGATGGTTCGGCTTCTACACTTCTGTTAAGATTTTGAATAATGTGTTGACTTTGCAGACCCCATACTTCTGTTTCGATAAATCAAAGCATTTTTGGAGAAGAATCAGTTCTGAATGTTCGGTAGTGGTTCATATCTTTATGGCACTTTTATTCTACTTACTTAAGTGATTTAGTTTCCCTGTCTGCCGTAAACATTTTCCCTTTAAATTTGCATTGTTTTCTTGGTGCAGCGGTTGGCAGCTTAAAACCGCTTATAACTTACTTAAGGAATTCGTCCCCTTTAGTGCTTATTATGTTTCGTG
>NW_021319309.1:4907889-4910556 GCF_001605985.2 Dendrobium catenatum | reverse complement strand
CCCCAAAAAAAAAATAATTCTTTTGACCTAACTTGCCCTAAAAATTTACTTTTACCTCCCTTAAAAAACTTTTCGTAATATATAAATATATAATATTATTTTTTTAATATTTATTTATTTTTGTGATGTATTTGCCTCTGATGAAGAGATTTTGAATTTGATATATATATAATGTGTGTATGATTTTGATTTTAATAGGGTAAAAAAGGAAAAAAAGACTATTAACAGAAGGATCCTGTTATTATAAATATTAACCGATCATCTGGGTGACAGCAGGACAGCGGCGTTAATTGTAGTGGGCGCGATCACGTGGCTAATGTTTTGCACGTGCTCGGGACCAATGTTCACACGTTGGATACGTGGCAGGTAATGGATGGGCAATGTGTTGATCCGTGATTGGTGGGTCGTGCTGGGTACCAAGCGATATGTAGGTGTAGAAACTCGCAGCGCCGGCCAGCAACATTCACGTAATATCGATTCCCAACCAGCGCAACCCAGCTTTTACGACCAAAACGGTACCCATTTAAGGAAAAATCGACACGTGGAATATAATGCACGTGGTGTGCTATTAAGCATTTGTAGGAATTTTCGGTCGAAGTTGCAAAGAAAGTCGCGTGCTCCTTCGGCTTTTAATTCATTATTAAATGACGTATTATTTTCTTCTGTCTGAACCTCGAGTAAATTATTTAATTAATGATTGCTGGTTTAAATACCACGAGTTCTCAGAATTATTGAACTTTGAAATTGAATCCATTCACAATTATTTCCTCCAAACAAATCTATAATTATTCAACGTGCGTTTGAACATGACAAAATAATTATATTCTCGCCATTGAAAAGTGTCATAATATAATTTCACAATTTTTATTAATAAAAACAGGCAAAATATTTAATGGTATTAATATATGATACATCATCACAAAATTAGCTTGATCAGGCACGAATCCCGAGGCAAAAACTAGTTGTGTCTACTATACATATATTTAATTTTAGATTTTTAAATAATTTATCAAATAAATTTTCATTTATTATATATACATACATTTTTGACAATATT
Organism: Dendrobium catenatum; assembly: GCF_001605985.2. Taxonomy (NCBI): domain Eukaryota; kingdom Viridiplantae; phylum Streptophyta; class Magnoliopsida; order Asparagales; family Orchidaceae; genus Dendrobium; species Dendrobium catenatum. The sequence continues at coordinate 4,909,499 of NW_021319309.1, read as the reverse complement.
AGTGTATAATATGTTGATCCCATCAACTAATATGGCTCATATATATTATTATTATTTTGATTATAATGAATTTTTATCTAATAAATTATTAAGTGTATTAATAAGAAACTTTTAAAATTAAATTTCGGCCCATCTGAACTCCAATCTTAGCAAACTTCTAGTCAAATTGAAGTCTTGACAAGATGAATCCAATGACATCAAAATTGGTCTAATTCGAGTCCCAATGGGCTCGAATCAAATGACTAGAGCATATTTGGAAGCTTCAAAACACTAATTGAGTGACCAAATAATCTCCAAATATGACATGCTTATTGTCGAATCGAGCGGCTTGACAAGATGAATCCAACGAGCTCAAGATGACTTAATTCTAACAACATAAAAGCATTTAAATGCTTGATGAAATCTCTATAATCAAATGAATCAATATGAATCGTTTGATGGACAATCCAACTTTACATTATATTTTCTATATATTTATGAAACATACTACTATCAAAAGTCTATAAATATGCCTTCATCCATCACATGATGGAAAGAAAGGAGGAGAAAGAGAGCTATAGATAAAACTTCTTTTTATTTTCCTAATGATGTTGCCGAAGAGCATCACCATCTATCTCCACAGATAATCATCATCATCACTGATGACCATGATTAAAAATCACCACCATCTCCAAAATACAAACAAAATTTGACACTGTTCGCAGTTGGGTACATTTGTCATTTTGTGAACATCAACTTTCAAAGATCTCTATTGGGAAAAATAAGCACTGTTGTTGGGAATAAACTATCCCTCTGTGGACGCTTAATCTTTGTACACACCCTCATCTTAAACAGTGAAAAAAGGATGATATTTGTATCACTTTCTTATTTTTTTTTCATTTTTGAGGTTTCCACATAATGTTTTTTCTGGTCCTACTACTTTCATCTGTACATGTTGAATTTTTGTACACTACTAAGATGTGAAATACATACTTTATTGACTCAAATATTAATTTCAGCACGCAATAAATATATTTGGGTCTCTTTTATTTTTTATTTTTATTTAAAAAATAAAATTATTTGTTAAAAAACATATGTTAAAATAAACATTAAAAAAATTATCCCAAAAATTATCATACACTTAAGTTAATATGTGAGATGTCACTAGTAGAATTGATTAAATTGATTAACATGTGTAATATAATATTATTATGTAATAAATACTGTAAATTAATATTGATTTATATGATATGTTTCAATTTCATGTGTTGTTCAAAAGAAAAATATCAAAAATATAATTTTAAAACTAGAAAAAAAAAATTGATTAGGAATTCCTGATGATATTCTTCTCTTGATTCTTTGGTAGTTGAGATGTCGTACGATTGCTTTAAATCTGGGTAAGAAAAAGTTTTTCGTTTTATTTTTAATGAATCTTCGGATTCCTTTTCCCTCAGTCTGCTATTTTTAACCGAATCTTTGGATCCCTTTTCGATCAGATGTAATTTTTTTTTCATAAGAGTATTACCAAACTCTTCAAATAAATTTATATAAAAATAAAAATGAGCTTCATTTTATTTAATTATATATATATATATATATATTAAATTAAGCTCTAGAGAGAAAAAAAGAGA
>NW_021319309.1:4830534-4907461 GCF_001605985.2 Dendrobium catenatum | reverse complement strand
AGCGCAGGCGGGAGCAGCGGGCAGCTGGAAGCGGGCGGGAATCCAAATAATTTAAATTAAACGGGTTTTCGGGTTGATCTGGCAACCTGCCGGGTCAACCAGAACCAGACCTGTTTTTTTCAAACGGGTCGAATACGGGAACCCGAACCCGACCCGTTTTGAAATCGGGTCGGGTCCGGGTCCTACCATTGACGCATAATTTCACCTATTCATCATTTGCAATAGATCTTGAAAGACACTCAAACTTTTGCATTTTCTTATGAGCTCATTATTTACTATTTTGTCCATTGACGCATAATTTCACCTATTCGCCCAAATAACTCAGCTATTTATTATGTGTACTCGCAAGTTATAATAGAGGTTCTCATCAAAAGAACTTAATTGCCAATCAATAATACTAAGTTGAGTCCAAGCCATATTCACCCACTACACAATTCATTGTTTTTTTCTTTTCCTTTATGCTTCTTTGGATTCCTTTGCAGCCACTCTCTGAAGTTGGCTTTTTATTTTTTATGGAAGTGAAGTTATAGTCGTCAAATAAATACACATAGGAAATGAAATAAAATTATATTTATTATTATTATTATTGCTCATTAAAAATCGGAATAAGACAACTAAAAGGCTTTTTTCTGTGAGACATTATAGATGCCATTTTGATCTCCTTTTTGGCCGTCGGCTGATTACTACAATCATTAATCGAAGTTGAATAATTGTTAAATTATGAAAGACAAAAATAAAAACTAAGTCACGTCTCATTTTGTCGTAATACGGCCTCGTAAATCATAATAATGCTTAATAATTTGACAAAGCCTATCAGAAAGATAGGAGTATCAAAATCGGGTCACTGGTCCGACTCGGGTCGAATCTGGCTTCGACCCACTAGTGTTTGACCCGACCCGATTTTACAAATAGGTCAAAAATTTCAATCCGAATCCGACCCGCACAGGTTACGGGTGACCCGACCCGACCCGACCCGTGCATTTGAAATCGCGAACGACGAATCAACGATGGCATGGACAAAATATCGCGGACGATGTTCCATGCTAGCGTGCAGTCTTAGGTCGCTGAGCCTGAGCGACAAGCAGGCAGCGTTGGGCCGCTAGCTAGGCCACGAGGGCAACGTCGCAGGGCAGGACGATGCCATACTCGAAACGTGTTTGGGCTTTGGAGGCACACAGACAGGATGACGCGTCAACCCCGGGTCATCGACAACTCGACCAGACACAACTCGAAAGTTATATTATTATTATTATTATTATCGTTCATTAAAAAATAGGAATAAGACAACTAAAAGGCTTTTTTATGTGAGAAATTATAGATGCCATTTTGATCTGTTTTTGGCCGTCGGCTGATTACCACAACCATTAACGTAGTTAAATAATTGCTAAATTATGAAAAAGACAAAAATAAAAACTAAGTCACGTCTCAGAATTTTTATTAGGTCCGGGCATCTGACGTAGCTCTACGTCCGGACGCCAATAAAATGTCGCCACGTGCTCTAACTCTTTACCGTGCGGCCCGACGATCCGACCCGGATCGGAACCCAATATTGCTATGTATTAGCTGATTTGTACAAACCAGGGTATTGCTAGGTTTTGCTCGGTAACGAGAAATACCATTATGTCAAAACCAATACCTAGCAATACCACAGTTTTGCTAGGTATTGCTCGGTATTGCTAGGTATTGCTCGATATTGTTCGGTATTGGTCTTAACAGAGCAGTATTTCTCGTTATTGCCAAGCAATACTTAGCAATACCGAGTAATACCTAGCAATACCGAGCAATACCGAGCAATACCTAGCAATACCGAGCAATACACGAACATAGCAATACCGGGTTTCCGTTTCGGGTCGGGTCGTCGAGCCGTGCGGTAAAGAGTAAGAGCACGTTGAGACATTTTATTGGCATCCGGAAGCAGAGCTACATCAGGTGTCCGGACCTAATAAAAATTCCACGTCTCATTTGTCGTAATACGACCCCGTAAATCATAATAATACTTAATAATTTGACAAAACCTACCATAAAAAATCGGGTCACTAGTTGGGCTCGGGCCGAACCTGACTTCGACCAGCTAGTGTTCGACCAGACCAGATTTTACAAATAGTCAAAAAATCCCATTCTAGATCCGACCCGCACATGTTATGAGTCACCCGACCTGACCCGTAGATTTGAAATCCCGAACGACGAGTCGACAACAGCACGACTATTGACAACGGCACAAACGATGGGACGACGAGTCGACGATGGCACAAACAAAATCGCAGACGACATTTCCAGCCAGCATGCGGTCTTAGGTTGCTGAGCATGAGCAACAAACAGGCAGTGCTAGGCAGCCGGCTAGGTTGCTACGGCAGCGTCACAAGGTGGGATGACGTCGAACTCGAAATGTGTTTGGGCTTTGGCAGCACACAGACAGGACGACGCGTCGATGCCGAGTCATCGACGACTCGACCAGACACGGCGATGAAGCCGGGCCTAGCGGCCATGGGATGATGCCGACTAACGCGATATTCCCGGGTCAACCCGGGCTTAATTCGGGTTTCAAGGTCAACCCGAACCTGACCCGATTTTACAAACGGGTCGGAATCCCAAACCCAACCCATTTCTCAAACAGGTTGACCTTAACCCGAAATTTTTGGGTTGGCTTCGAGTTTAATTTTCGAGTCGTGTCAAATATCGACACCCATACATAAAGGGGATTATATGATAAAATGGCTGGTGGCAAACATTTTGCACCATTCCATACTTTGGCTTCATTTTGGATGTTTGTCTTACTGATTTAAGAAGTAATAAAAAAAGCCGTCCCGATCGAAGCCTTTTAGTTTATGAAAGAGAAATTATATGTAGATTTCTGTACTAAAAATAATAATAATCTAAATGTCATTTTGTTCTAGCTTATTTTTTTAGTTAAGGATTTGTTTGATTTGTTGGAAAATGAAAGCAAAATCATAAAAATACAGGAGATTTTAAATTTTGAGTCTTTAATATGCTGAAAAAAATAGTGTAAACTTTCATTGAATTTTTTTTAACTTCCTATTTTATTTTTGATGTATTATAAACTCGCTCAATTTTGATCGAATTTCTTTGTCACCGTAAGATGACTGCATTGTTGTTCCTTGATGTTGATGCCACCGACCGCGGGTGCAACTATTGGTCATCATTGCTACCGCCAACTATAATTTGACTTTACGTTGCATTCATTTTTACATCAAATCAAACAAATAATAATAATAATAATCACCTTCATTCCTTTTACTCTAATCTAAAAAACTTCAAACATTTCAAATTCACTACATTCATTTTAGCCTATGTTCTTTTTTCAGCAAATCAAATAACCCATAAGTTTTTGGCTATTATGCATTGCTGGGTATTTTTGGATTTCCTTGCTTATTCCTATTACACAATCCCATTAAGCTCTTAATGTTGAGTTGTGTACCTTCAATTATGTAAATAAATTGATCGTTCTATGTCATTGTAGATTTTATAAATATATGAGTGGTAACAAAATTGGGAGGAGTTCTTGAGCTCTTCTTGATCTTCATGAAAGAGAGAGGGAGAGAGAGAAGGGATGAGAGGGAGAAATGAAAGGTTTTAGGAGAAAAATCTTCCTAAAGCATTATTAAATTTTTTCCAAATTATATATTAGCCTACAATGCATATATATATATAGATATTTACAATGTTGTGGTAACCTGTAAGAATTTTGTAAGAGCATTGTGTGTGCATACTATTTATTTTTAATATTTTTTAGGAATGTGATTATTGCAATGTGGGGCTTATCAAATATAATTTTGTCATATATTAATTTATATATTTTTTGTAATAAATAATAATGTATTTAATATCCGCATATGAAGGCGGAATAACATAAAAGTTTACTTGTTTATGACACTAAACGCTTAGCTTATTTTAAGCTAAAGCTCTAATTAGAAAATGGGTTACCATTTAATTCTATTCAGTGAGATGGAATTAAAAAAAAAAAAAAACATTTTTTATCTAAAAAAGGTCAAGGCTTATCCCTTCCAAAAGTATTAATTTATGGTCATTAGATTATACCAATGTAATATTAACTATCCCAACATACCCTCATATCACTAAGCACCCAAAATTTGGTTCTAGCTGATCTGTTCTAGTGATTCATTATGGCCTTAATCAATTTTAAGGACCCGCTCAACTACTTTCAACTCTTAGGCAGTCCAAGAATAAGGGTTTAAATAAGGTAAAAAAAATTAACTAAAAAAATATAAATATATTTTACTGAAAGCACTTCAGTTCAAACAATTAGAACCTCAATATTGAGGAACAAAAGAAGGAAACCATAAAATTCTAGATCAAGAAAATATATTTGAATAAAAAATTTGTAAAATAATTACAAGAAAAACTTTTTTTTATAAAAACATGGTTGTGGTTTTGCATGAGATACCCTTGCAGCCACTTGAAGAGGGAGTAGAACGCCAAACTAATGCAAGAGAATAATAAATTTTAAGAAGAAGCATGATCAAAAATATTTAAATTATGTGAAAGAGCATAATTTTACAAAAAAATAAAAAAAGCCAAACTAGCCAAACAGTTTGGCTAATTCTGAAAATGCCAAAATATTTGGCGCATTACATGAAAAACGCTAAACTGTTTGGTTAATTATATTAAGCACACCAGTTAAAATAATGATTTACATGGTTGTGCTTCTCATATACTAGCCATGTGCCACTGTACATCTACGGCACTAACCCAAGTAGTGCAAGGCTTTTCCACCGTTGATTAATAACAATTTTATCTGGGCTGTTCACGTGTCCAATGCAATCATGAAATGGTTGTAATATATACTGCTACAGTGAAATGAGAAAGGGGCACAATGGTTTTACGGCTGAAATCTTCTTCTTCTTCGTTAGCTAGTATTTGCTCTGCGATTCTTTGCTTTCTGCAGGTTAACCCCTTTGCAGATTTTAACATGGTATCAGAGCCTGATTTTTTCGTTCATCTTTGAACGAATATATCTGTTGTTGTTTCCTCCGAGTGAAGATGGCTTCTTCGCCACAATCCTCTACTTCTATTTCTGCTTAATTCCACAGTCGTCAAAATGGCGGACACTACTATTCCTCCTCAACTTAAATTTCTTATGACTAATATCAAAGCTGTTCTCAATATTCAGTTAACTATAGAGAACTATCATCTTTGGAAGTCGTAGATCTTGAAACTCTTCACCGCCAATGGTTTTGATGGCTATTTGGATGGATCTACACCCAAACCCTCTCGGCTGATATCCTCTGCCTCCGGCGAAATGTAGTTAAATCCCGAATACTGCACCTGGCTTCTTGTTGATCAGAATTTGGCTATCGTTCTCTATTCAACAATCTCTCAAACCTTTTTACCCTATGTGCTAAACTTGACCTCTTGTTCTGACATTTGGTCGACGATTGAAAAGAGGCTGCAATCTACTAATAGATCACGAATTCTTCAGCTTAAAAATGAGCTTCACCATGTCACAATGAAGGATAAGACTATGATGCAATATCTGTCTGAAATAAAGAGCAAGGTTGATTCTTTGGCGCATCTGGTTCTTCGTTACCGCCAGAAGATGTTATTTATTACACTTTAAATGGATTGTCACCCCAGTATCAGGGATTTAAAATTGCCATTCGGACATATCTTGCTCCTATCAGCTTAGATGATTTTTATTCCCTCTTGTGTAGTGAAGAGTTAAACATGGCTGCTAAATCTGTTCGGGAGCTCAGTTTGTCCACTTCATCCGACACTATTCCCGCTCTATATGCACAATGAGGACGAGCTCGTGGTCGTGCTAATCGTGGTCATTTTTCGGCTCGTTCAAGTCGAGGCAGAGGAACTTCTTCCAGGCCAGTCGTTCCTTCTGCTACTTCACTTGAATGTCAGATTTGTGGGAAGCCAGGACATTCTGCTTATAAATGCTGGTATCGAGCAGATTTCTCTTTACCTCCTCCAATTCAGGCCAATGCAGCTACTGCTTCCTCCACGACAGCGGATTGGCTTCTAGATACTGGTGCTACATCTCATTTAACATCTGATTTCTCTTAGCTCTATGAGCCGCTTGTTAGGATTTAATGGAGACACAAAAATCAATTCGATCATCTCCGAACGACATGCTAAATCATCGAGAAGAATTTTCGGAAGCGTACCTGAATCCATTGAAAAGCAAAATCAAGGTCTTTCGATCTTCCACGTTTAGGGCGGCGTTCTCCAAGAGAGCGAGAGACCCCTTCTTTTCACTCAAGATGGGAAATGAGAGAAATGAGAACTTAACCGCTTAAACTGGGGACCATGACCCTTATATACTTTAAGTGTAAATATTTTATTTCAGCCCATCATAAAAATAAAATAAATACCCGGCCTCTACACAAATTAATTCCATACAAAATTAATTGAGATGACACATAAGCCAAATAATAATTTAATACTCAATTAGATCACAAATTTATTTGGCTTAATTTTAGATAGCGTCTAATGTATAATTCTTTATTTATATGTATAAAATATATTGGCCCACATATAGAAATTTCCCAACACCGCAATCCTACAATGGTTCGCAACAGGTTATGGTTAGCAATGGTGACTTGCTACCAATCACTCATACCGGAAAAGGTTTATTGCCTACTCCTTCGTGCAAGCTTCTCCTCCAACCTCTTCATTTTTGTTCCTCATCTTCATCATAATCTCATTTCTTTGAATAAATTGGTAACTGATAATGCTTGTTCCATTTTATTCGATTCTTCTGGTTACACTATCAAGGACCTGAAGACAAACCACATTCTCCTTCGCGGTCCAGCTCATCAAGGCCTTTATCCAATCCCTACTAAAATCGTTGGTTTTGCACCAGCTCTGGTCGCTGTCTCCACTACTGCAACTCTTTGGCACAATCGTTTGGGACATCCTGCACCTCTGGTCTTACAAAAACTATAGCAGTTTCTTTCTCCTGTTACTTCTTATCTATCGTCTAAATTTTGTAATGCTTGTGAACTCGCTAAGAGTCACAAACTTCCCTTCTCCCCATCTATGTATCGCTCTAATACTGTGCTTCATTTAATTCACAGTGATGTATGGGGTCCTTCCCCTACTTTATCTTTGCAAGGTTATAAATACTATATCATTTTCGTAGATGACTTCTCTCGCTACTGTTGAATGTTTCCTTTACTAGCTAGCTAAATCTGATGTACCAATTGTGTTTGCCAAATTTCTTAAATTTGTTGAACGTCAATTTGATTCTAAAATTAAATATTTTAGATCTAACGGTGGTGGTGAATTTACCTCGAAACATTTTCAATCTCTTCTTGTTCAAGTCGGTATTATTCACCAACAGACTTGCCCGTACACTCCAGAACAGAATGGCTTAGCTGAATGAAAGCACCAGCACATCCTGGAAACAGCCCGGGCTCTTTTATTTCAAGCTCATCTTCCTAAAAAAATTTGGTTTGGTGCTGTTCATACAGCTGTCCATCTTATTAACCTTCTCCCGTCGATATCCAACAAATTATCTTCACCTTTTCATATGATCTATCACAAACAACCATATTATAATTCTCTTTGTATATTTGGTTGCTTGTGTTATCCTTTTCTTCCTTCTACTATCATTTCCAAACTTCATCCCAAATCTCTTTCTTATGTTTTTATTGGATATCCCTCCACTGCAAAAGGATACATTTGCTATCATATTCCTTCAGGCAAGCTCTTTATATCACGTCATGTTAAGTTTCATGAACAGAATTTTCCATTCTTGCATGAACAATACACAAATTTCTTCACCTGTTTCATCTTATATTCCTCCACTTGCATTGGTTCCAACCTCTGTTCAATCTTCTAAACCTCCTATACAACAACTGAATTCAAATGTGCCAAATTCTCCCTCAAACTATCCTGTTGAAACCACTCAAACAATAGCTTCAAATTCCCCTATTCTACCTGAACCACAACTTGTTTCATCTGTTCCAGATGATAATTCTTTACCTTCTATTGTACCTGCACCTGCTCCCCATCCCATGCTTACAAGATCGAGGACAGGTAATTTAAAACCAAGGCATATTATCAGTATGAGCCATGTTGTTGTACCATCCGACCCTACTTGTTATACTCAGGCATCCAAAAATCCTCTTTGGCGGACAGCTATGTCTTAGGAATTTGCAGCTCTTCAGCAACAAGGAACATGAAAACTAGTTCCTTCGCATCCTAATCAAAATGTATTGGGATGTAAATGGATTTACAAAACAAAGTTAAATTCGGATGGCTCTATTGCCCGACATAAAGCTCGATTAGTGGCACAAGGTTGTCACCAACAATTTGGATTAGATTATGAAGATACGTTTAGTTCGGTGGCTAAACTTCCAACAATCCGAATTTTTCTTAAAGTTGTTGTTACTTCAAACTGAAAAACACTTCAACTAGATGTGTCCAATGCTTTTCTTCATGGGCATCTATTAGAAGACAAATGTATTAACACTTAGTACCACATCATTTGTATTACTTACATATCTTATACCTGTACTAAAACTATATATAGGACTGTATGTACACCGGATAGAACACAATGAATTAATCAATTCTTCTTCTTTATTGATCTGTAACTTCTCTGTTCACATTCTTGGTTTTTACAGCATCTTACCGAAACTATTTTCATGTCTCAACCTCAAGGTTTTTTAGATCCACTTTGTCCTGATCATGTCTACCATTTACAAAAGTCTATTTATGGCTTACGGAAATCACCCAGGAAATGGTTCGAAACGTTTTCAACCTTTCTTACTGACTATGGGTTTAGTCATAGCACGGCAGATCCATCCCTTCTTCTATACCGTAAGCAGTCTCTCACTATGTATATATTGGTATACGTAGATGATATACTTTTTGACAGGAAATAATGATGATATAATAAACCAGTTATTGCTTGGTCTCTCGGCACGATTCAGTATGAAGAACCTAGGCCGCATTAATTATTTCCTTGTCATGGAAGTCATCTATACTACCACTGGAATTCATCTATCACAGTTCACATATGTTTCCAGTCTTTTACACAAAGCCGGAATGGCAGAATGCAAGCCAATTGGGTCTCCAATTCCAACCAAAACGCTACCTGCTTTACAGTCCGTTTTGGATTATGCTCAAGCAGAATTTTTTCGACATATGGTAGGTTCTTTGCAATATTTGACAATTACTCAGCCTGATATTGCTTACACAGTAAACAAATTATGTCAACAAATGCATCGACCACTTACAGATGATTTAAAACTTCTTAAACGACTACTTCGGTATGTTAAAGGGACTGTTTATTTTGGCCTCCCTATTACTCACGGTTCAATCGATTTAACAGCATATTCCGATTTCGATTGGGCTGGCGACCCGACTGATCGCAAGTCTACTTCTGGCTATTGTGCTTTTCTTGGCGAAACTCTCATTTCTTGGTTTGTCAAAAAGCAGAAAACTTGCTCGCTCTTCCACGGAGGCTGAATACCGTGCTTTAGCTACTGCTGCTACAGATTTAATCTGGTTACGCCGTTTATTACAGGAATTTTTGCTATTTCTACTTCTCAACGACATACAGTCCTTTTCTGCGACAATATATCTGCTATGGCTTTGGCCAACAATCCTATCTTCCATGCTAGGACCAAGCATATCGAAATAGATTTTCACTTTGTTAGAGACTGCATTAAAAACAAAGTGTTACAGATCTCTCACATTTACACTCAAGACCAAGTAGCGGATTTGTTTACAAAATCCCTCTCCATTCCCCGTTTTACTTATTTACGAAACAAGCTAACAATTGCAGAGTCTACTATTATCTTGAGGGGAGGTATTAAGCACACCAGTTAAAATAATGATTTACACGGTTGTGCTTCTCATATACTAGCCATGTGCCACTGTACATCTACGACACTAACCCAGGTGGTGCAAAGCTTTTCCACCGTTGACTAATAACAGTTTTATCTGGGCTGTTCACATGTCCAATGCAATCATGAAATGGTTGTAATATATACTGCTACAGTGAAATGAGAAGGGGGCACAATGGTTTTACGACTGAAATCTTCTTCTTCTTCGTTAGCTAGTATTTGCTCTGTGTTTCTTTGCTTTTTACAGGTTAACTCCTTTGCAGATTTCAACAAATTCTTGATACCCAAACATTTTGTATAAAATTAGTTGTATTTGTATATTTTGTTAAATTAAAATACTTGTAAATTAATGAATGAATAATTTAAACTAATTATGTATTTTTTGGCTAATTCTTAATACAAAGATAATCTCTATTTGAATGTGATTTTCAATACAATGTTCTTATTGTTGTTGGAATGTTGCTTCCAAATTCAAACATTTTAAAAAATTTTATGTTGTTTATAATTTTTACGTTAAATTTTTTCTGGCAAAGTTAAATTTATGAACGTTCAATGAGCTTATTTTGTCCAAAAATATTATATATATTTAATTACTCATAAATTATTAATTAACAATTAAATTATATTTTAAACAAAAAAAATGTCAAATTAACACAACTAATTTAGCCAAACAGTTTGGCATTTCTCATGTAATGCGCCAATAGTTTGGTGTTTTTAAAATTAGCCAAACAGTTTGGCTAGTTTGACTCTTTTTAATTTTTTGTAAAATTATGCTCCTTCACGTAATTTAAATTTTGACTATGCTTCTTCTTAAAATTTGTTTTGTGTAGGTTTTAATTCTTTTTGCAAGAATTTAGTTAGTACCTGATGCTTAATGATTATTTAAGCTCTGTCATATTTTTTGGGTTTTGGGTACTTGCCAACTTTTTCTTTTCTCTTTGATATAGGATCTTGTGCTAGTAGGTCTTATTTTTTATTTTTGATTATAGCTATTTGAGTCGTTTAGTGATTGTTAGATCCCTTTAAAGATTTGTAATATTTTTGTTGTTAACAAGTAGGCCCTACGATGAATATATATATGATAAAAAAGAGGTGGATCATATCATGAGAGATATTTATGATGGATATTATGTGTAACTCAATACCTTCTTCAATTTTTGTGACTGTTATAGGCTCAAGGTTTTTGTCACCTTTCCACTAGTATTTTTACTTCTGCTTACTCGTCAGACTCACAAGCCAATTTTGCTATCTACGGCTCGGTTCACATTTTTTGTAGGAAGTTCGTGCTGAATGTTGATCCTTTGCTCTTCCTTTTTTGGGTGATATCTCCTTGCAGCCCTAGTATGTTCTTAGGTATTTTTGTAACTATTAGTATAAGGAACAACCAGCTATTAGGTTTTATTTTGCTTTATTTTGTAGCTCATTTGAGCATTAGTGAGCTGGAGGTTCCTTTTAAGGACATTGTAATATCCTTTTTTGTATTAATGCGTAGGCCCCTCTGTATGTTTTAACAAAAAAAAAAGGTCTTAAACTCCTTTATAACTTCTAACTCTTAATTTATAATTCTTTTTCTCCAAATATTGTAAGCCCTAAATTGACATTCTAAAATTTTTTAACTCTTAATAAGAGAAGAGATGCCCACTTGGCCACTTGTAAATAAGATTTTATTTTGGATAATTTTTTTAATACTTTTCAAACAGTATTTTAGTAAAAAAAAAAAATTTAAACTATATATTTTTGAGTTAAAAATTTCCTTTAAAAAGTAGTAAGAAATGTATCCCAAACAAAACTTCGATGAGTAGTGTGGATGCATCTAATGAATGAAATTGTTTAGTCTTTTTGGGAAAGAATCACATAACCATTACGTTTCAAAAACTCATCATTTTTTTTTTTAACCATAGCACATGTATGAAAAACAAGGCTTATGATATCTGCCCAAAAATTTACTTTTTGTATAATTTTTAGAGTTAATTAACTACTAAAATATATATTATATTCATCTTAAAATAAATTTAATGAGAAAAAAATTAGTTTGCTTAAATTTAGATCAGAACATTCTGAGCTAAATTTTTTTCAAAAAAAAAAAAAATCATTATCAATAGAAATTCATTTTTTCTACAAGCGAATAATATTTTCTTAAACCAAATTTGAAATGTCCTCAACAGAAAGAAATATAACCAATTTTTATTGCAACACCTGCATATACACCATTGATCCCACTGTTATATCCTCACAACAGTCGCAACCTTCCTCTCCAAGATTTCATGAGCCCTTCCCTTTCCCACATACAGAAGAAATCTCTCCTTATCATCATTGAAGGCAATGGCTTTTTTTTTTTTAAGCTTTTTCATCTCCATTGTAACTCCTTACAGAGCTGTCTCCTCCCACAGCATATTGGTAGATGATGATTCTTATTGCTGAATTATTATCCTTGCTCGTTAAAAATATGATAGAATCAAAATAGAGCAGGTCTCTTCAAATAATAAGAACAATAATAACTTTATAATAATTATATTTTATTAATAATAATATATAGTAATAATAATAATAAGAAGAAGAAGAAAAATAAAAAACAGAAATGTATATAAAGCATCCATTAATATCTAATCGTCCCTTGGAGCTCGAATTCCAACATAACCAAACCCAACGACGAGGAAGGTGATAGATTGCAAGAGGATGAAGATAAAGAAGTAATCATTTCCAAATTTGAAATCATAGCATCCACACAGTAACAGGAAGACGCCCATTAACAGCTCAAGAGGATAAAACCTGAAAGATTAACAGTGAGAATTTTTGAAATTATATTCAAGTAATACAGGTAAACCATTTATTATCTATAGAATATATAGAACTTTATTTTATACGTACCTATCCCAAAGTTTGACTCTAGATTGTTTAGAACTGGCTGTAATTGTTTTGGCCTTCGATTTATCTCCTAATTTCTTGGTGACAATCCATTCAGTCGCCCTTCCAGTTTCACATAATCCAATAATTACTGCTTTCGAACGATGAAGCGACATTACATTCTCAAATAGTATCCAAAAGACAATTAGATGAATTGAGCTGTGACATCAAAGGATTAAAAAGAAAATCTTTATTAGTGTTACGAGAAGAAAGAACTGTAACTATGAAGAATATTTTTATCCAAAAATTATGGCTGGATCTTGTTTGGCTGAAAGGATTTGTAGCTAAATATCACTGTTTAGATCCATTGTATCACATATATATATAGCAGTTGAGAATATAAATAACCAAGCTAGTTGTAAGAGAGAAACTAAGATGAAATATTGCAAACCTTGGTGTTCCAACGGCATTTAGAAGGGTGATTGCAGTTGGTACGTGTACCAAAGCCCATTTGGGGATTTTAATTTCCGGCAAGAAAATTGTTAGGGGGATCAGCACACAAAAGAAGAAAAAGGTAACAAAATGGGTTACAATTCTCCGGGCAAAGAAAAAGCTGTAGAAAATGTAGAATTTCTTCAAGAAGGAGGCCTTCTGCATTTTCAAAAGGACAAAGTGTTAATTCAATGGCATAATACTATTAATTACAGATATTCTTAAGTGATTAAGCTTAATGGATGATGGATTAACCTTGGCCAACAAAATTTCCCAAAATAATTTCTTGAACAAAACTGCTGGGCCACATGACCATCGATGTTGTTGATAACGGTAAGCCTTGAAAGTGCTTGGCAACTCACTTTTTACCTATTTAATTCATTAACCAACCAGATAATTAAAAATTAGCATGAGAGAGAGAGAGTGACTGATAATATTCAGTGAAGTAAGACAAGTAAGAACCTTGATGCTTCCAACATAGACAAATTTCCAGCCTCTAAGAGTTGCTCTCACGGCCAGATCCATGTCTTCCACAGTACTTCTGTCTTCCCAACCTCCGGCGTCATTAATGGCTTGGATTCTCCAAACTCCTGCTGTTCCTGTTAAATTCCACAAGCAAGTCTTGTCGGTTTCAATATTATATTCTGATAAAATAATTCTCTTGTCTTACCAAATTTTAAAAAATAAAGATGTACGTATATATGTTTGTTTCATATATCTTATTTTTACATATTAAAAATAAATTTCAGTTAAAATAAGTTAAATATTTTAAATTTTGATTCAATGATCTATATTTTTAATCTCAGTTTTAAATTTTTTTACTAAATTTGTTTACTTCTATTATATGTTCAAAAATTTCTGCTCTAAAAGAAAAGAAGAAAATTCATGTGTGAGAAATTGAGAGTACGATAACAGTTTCAAATGCTAAAACATTAGAAATTATTGCTAAAAAATTAGAATAAAAATTCCAAATTTATGCTTTGACATTCAATATTAAAAAAATATATATTTCGACCAGTGAAATCAAATAACTAAGAATTCTGAAAAAGAAAAACCCTACCATTGAAACCAAAGAACCCGCAAGAAGTTGATCCTGATTCTTGCTCCACCTTGAAGTGGTAATCCATAGACATTTCTTGCAATCTTGTCATCATGCACTCATCCGCATTCACTACAAAACCAAACAAGATCAAGCTTTAATTATTAGAGTACTCAACAATATCTAGTTATTATATATCAAAAGCTTAAAATTTTATTATTATTACAAAATTTCATAGTTCATCTATATATATAAAGCAATATGGCTAAATATCTATAATTAGTTATATTTTAAAAAATGTGATTAAATATTTTTAAATATGTTAAATATGTAATGTCACATTTTCTTATAAAAGCCACAATAAGTTAAACAAATATTTCTAAAAACTCAAGATTCTTCTAATTCCACCCATATGGAAAAATCAACCAAAATAAAATTATGAAATGCATAATTTTATATATGAAATAGTAAAATATATATTTAGTTCTTTCTGATTCCACCCATGATAATATATGATTATAATTAAAAATTATAATTCTAATCATGTTTTTCAAATAAATTAATAGGTTAATAACATAATATCCTAATTATTTTCGTATATGTTAACTTATTGTAAAATAATTTTTTGCAAGTAATAAGTTGAATTTTTATATTGTTTAAATTACCAAACTTCCATCGAGCTTGAACAAGAGCAAGATTGGGGTTGTGAATAAGGAATGGAATGGTTCTTATGAGGAAATCAGGCTCAGGTTGAAAATCAGCATCAAACATGGCGACATATTCACATATTTGCACATAGTCATGCTTCATTCCTATCTTTAGGGCACCAGCTTTATATCCCTTTCTATTATCTCTCCTCTCGTATTTTATGTTCTTTCCCTTCTTCAGCCATCTATTGCATTCTTCATAAACCAGCTCCTACATTATTACATCAAGCAAATTAAAATAATGTTGTTAATTAGTAAGAAAAAATGTTATATCAACTATCAAATGATTGTTTCACACAAAAACTGATCAAAAATACCAACATATTATTATTTACTGAAGAAAGTGAGATATTGAGATGATCTATCTCAATATGTTACACAATATGTTACCTTAATGATCAGATCAGTTGAATCATCAAGCACCTGTATTATTAAACGATCTGCTGGCCAAGTAATATTACATGCTGCTCGTATGGAAAGTTGGTAGACCTGAAATATTACTTTTGCTTCATGAGTATAAGTATTGCATATGTACAAATGTAATAATAAATATGAAAAAAAAAAAATTATTTTTGATTTTTCTATGCTACTGTTGGTCTTTATATTTTATATAAATATGTCCAAACTTCACTGTTTTATCTTCAAATTAAAGAGCTAGAAATGTCTTCTTTTCTTAATCTAATATTCCATGTCAAAATAAGAATCTTCTGAATGCAAATTATTTTAAAATTTAATATTTAGTACTCAATATGATCGAAAATATCTTCTTCTTTTTTTCACACTTTACATATTTTCATCCAAAAACATGACAACTAATAAATTTCATAAATAATATGCTTCGTTTGAAACAGCTTTCTTAATGCTTTCTAAAACAACTTTTTAGTTAAAAATTTTCTTGAATTAGAAATCTTTTTACTAAAAAGTTGTTATATAAAACAATGAAAAAGTTGTCCCAAACGAAGCGACTAATCTCGATAAAGTTTACCTCTTTCTCATTATACATTGGTATTTGAACAAGAACCATAGGGTAGGCCAAGCTCCCAAGCTCTTCATCTTCTTCAATAGGACTACACTTGTATATCTTCTCAGGCTTCCGACAAAATATTTTGACGTAGAGACTGGTAAATCCCATCAATACTTTCTCTATAAACACAAACACCAACATCACCAAACAAACTGCTAATATCACTTTCATTAGCGGCAAAATTATGACCTCCTTTAGCCACAGCAATGCCGCCATTACCGACTTCATTGCCGGCAAAATCACCACATCCTTCATCCATAATAATGCCGCCCATATGCGAAGTAATAGCCTATCAGTCGGCACAAGAATATACTGATAGGCACGAGCCAGTGATATTTGGAGCGAGAGGTTAGTTGAACCTGATTAGTAAAAGAAAAAATTTGCTAATTACCTTATAATTATATAGAATGTGCAGCCTAAGAGAGAGCTTAATTAATTCAAACCTTCCATATTGTTCCTCTCCTGCCCCGAAAATGGCAATGCTGAAGCTTTGCAGAGTTTTGGACGTATTTATATTGTGCAGATAGGCTTGCTAGCTCATGTAGAAATTAGACACGAGGAGTTATAAGCCAGCTTGGATCGGAGCTCTGTTATTATTGCAGCCCTTTCTTGTATTACATTATAATTGAGAAATTATTGTTGGCATGAAAGGATGAATTATTGCTTGGTTAATTGTCTGAGAAGTTTTGCTGCTGAAAGGAAAAGAAATGACATCACTCTTTGTTTGATTGTTTTTTATAAGGGTATATTTCATTATTTTTGGTATCTTTCTATTGATGGATTTATTGGATACTTTTCGTTTAAAAATGTAACGATCAAATTAATGGAATTTTTTTGTAAACATCGTAAAACACATAAAAGGATAAAAGATATATAATTTTGTAAATTTTTTAATTACTATGTATGCAATTCGTTTATCTTGCAATTTTACAAAATATTCTATTGTTTTTGTGTAGATGTCTTA
This sequence comes from Dendrobium catenatum, assembly GCF_001605985.2. NCBI lineage: Eukaryota > Viridiplantae > Streptophyta > Magnoliopsida > Asparagales > Orchidaceae > Dendrobium > Dendrobium catenatum. The sequence continues at coordinate 4,890,546 of NW_021319309.1, read as the reverse complement.
CTCACTCGACAATTGATACATGGAATAGTAAAGGAGCAAACTAGCACTTCCACCATTAACGACCCTGAGAGTAACAATCCGAGTAGCTCATCCACCGGCATCTCCAACGGAAACTCTCATTTTTCACTGCAAAATGTGGTAAAATCAAATAGTGACGTGATTCATCTCTAATGGGACGCCATTTTGCCCCCTAACCATCGCTCGTTTCTTTCGCGCCATTCTTAGGCAAGTTCGGTAGAGAGAAAAGAATGGCGCAAGTGAACAGTGCGACGCCAATATTAACGTTGCACTGTTCAACTGCGATCAAACAACCGAAACTCTCATTTTTCACTGCAAAATGTAGTAAAATCAAATAGTAACGTGATTCATCTCCAATGGAACGTCATTTTGCCCCCTAACCATCGCTCGTTTCTTTCGCGCCATTCTTAGGCAAGTTCGGTAGAGGAAAAGAATGGCGCAAGTGAACAGTGCACGCCAATATGTCGTCGAAGTTCACTTGCGATCAAATGGCAGAGTAAATGGCGTTCGATTGTGACATTTGAGGGCCTCCATTCGGTTGTTTGTCGAACGGTTGGAGATGGTCTTAATGCCTAACACACCATTTGCAATCAAGCCTTATTACACATGTACCAGCCCATTCTATATAAAGCAACAACTGTACAAGAATTACAGACTTGAAGAAAAGTTGTCTGCTACTATCATTACAAGAAAATCGTTCATTACCGACGAAATTTCCGGCAGATAAAGATGAAATATTACCGACCAATTTTTAGTAAGATTTTTCGGCGGATTTCTAACAGATTTGTTTCCGGTGGATTTTTCGACGAATTTTAATAATTTTTGAGAAAGATTATATATTCGTAATTTCATTAATTAATAATTTCATAGCCTATTTTAATTAATTATTAATTTAATAAATTTAATATAACTTTAAATAATTCAAATTTACAAGTTAAAGTAAGAATTAGTTTAATTATTTATTAATAACTTTAATTTATTGTTCTATTAATAATATTAATATTAATAACTTTAAATTACCATTATATTAATAACTTTAGTATTAATATTATTATTAATAACATTAACTTGTTTATTAATAATTTTAACTTTTTATTTTATTAAAAAATTTAATATTAATATTAATAATTTATTTTAATTATTTATTATTTTAATTTTTGTTAAAATTTTATGGAATTAGCTTATTTAAATTTAAAATACTTTATAACTTAACACATTTTACATCACAGCAGAGTGGTTGACACCGTGCAACAAAACATAAGAGGTCCCGTGTTTGATTCTTCGCTCGAATGGGCGGGCAGGCTGGCCGAGGCAGCTGGGTAGTCTATTTTCTTAAATTATTATTTTTTGTTATTCCGGCAGCCTTTTTCTGCCGGAGTTTTTGTTCGACGCAAAATTTTTCCGACGCTCATTTTACCGTCGAAATTTATTCAACTGAAAAACTTTCAATTCCACCGGAAGCTTAACAATTTCTCGTCAGAAGATCCGCCAATATTGTATGATTTTCCTATAGTATATACTGTTTCTGATGTTACTATTGTTAATATGATTTAGCTGTATTACATTTGTCTTTAAATATGCTCATTTTCAAAGGTTATATGTGTAATTAATGGGAAAGATAAGTAAACTACAAAATTCAGCTTTGTATGCCTCCGATTTCATTTGACCTTTGCTTTTTATAAAATAAGTGATAGACTAGAATTGCTTTTTTTAAATGATTTTCACGAGAATCATATAGCTCGTTTAATTATGAGGAAATGACATACATGCAAAAAAATCATTATATATTTATATATCTAGCATCTAAACATTTAAACTTGCAGCTCACATATTACTTTAGCATCTAAATCACTTCAAATATATATGTGAAAAAATATAATTTATTTATTTAAGTTAGTGTTGGGAAGTAAAACCATGTAACGAAACAAAAAAGAAAAGAAAATAGCGGAAATGAACACATGGATATTTATTGTGAAAAATTTTGAAAAAAGGAAAGCATGAGCCACACCACACCGCACCAAGAAATTCACAATGAATTTTTTGGAGAAATTGAGCATATCTCTTCTCTCATACTCTTTTCTCGTCTCCATTCATTCTAAATATAGAATATAATAAGATACACTTTTCAATACACTAAATGATGCAACTCTTCATGTGAAACAAGAAAAAGAGGGAAAAAAATGCTCAGCCCAACTCGTAACACCACAATATTTGAGTCCACCCTGTAGCACCATAGCACTATAGTTTACAGTGAATCATAGATCTTTTCTCTCTTAATTTCTCCAACTTGAGACTATAGTGTTGTAGCACCGGAGCGTACAATAGTGCGGCTTTGTACAACTGTATAGACCCCGAATCCTAAGTAGGGGGAGCATTGCCTCTGCAATCATGGCAAGAACTATACGAAATTCACTGAATACCGGCTGTATTTCCAACGATCAGTTGACGGTTGGAACTATAAACTGTCGATTCAACCACCTGTATTAAACGCTAAACCGCCGGAACTTCCGGCGGCCAACTGACTGCCGAAAATACCGCCGGTATTTTTTTTTCGTGGCGGCTTTTATCGGTGGTTTAGCCGACGTTTTTAAGTAAAAAGTTTTTGGTGTATAAAACTGTCGGAAAACCGTCAGAAAGGGCCCTAAAATTAAATACCCCTCACTTATTCCTTAATTCTTCGCGTGGCTCATTCTCTTTTGTCTAGACGCCCTAGTCCTCGCCGAATTGTGCTCGTTCATTTCGTCAACAGAACTCTGCCCGTCGAACGCCGCCCGCGCCCTTGATGCCCTCACTCACTTTTGACCGCCCTAGCCGAAGGTGATCTCCATTCTTCTACTTATTTTTTTTGCTTTAGTCAAGAATATTTATAGTAGACATTTGTAAGAGGATGTACCTTGATTAATTTATAATTTTTGCTATTGATATTCATCTTGTTGATAAGACTAGAGAGGGAGTTGAAGGTAAACTTGAATTATGGAGGTCCACCTTTGAAACTAAAGATTGATTTTGAGAAAGCTTTAAGCTCATATCATTTTGCTTTAGTCATGGATGTTCTCAATAGACATTTGCAAAATGATGTACCTTAGTTTATACTTTTTGCTGAAGATATTCTTCTTGATGATATGACTAGAGAGAGAGTTGAAGGTAAACTTGAATTATGGAGGTCAACCTTAGAGTCTAAAGGTTTTCGCTTGAGTAGATCTAAAGCTGAATATATATAGTGTAATTTTAGTAGTAATATACTTAGTGAAGGAATTGTGACTTTGGGCGATCAAGTCATTAATATGAGTACATGTTTTAGATATATTGGATCTATTGTTTAGAGTGAAGGTGAAATAGATGGGGTTATTATGAACAAAATTCAAGTTGGATGGTTGAAGTGGATGCATCGGGCTTGTTCTGGGATTGAACAATCCCCCTTAAACTTAAGGGAAAATTCTATAAAATGGGGGTGAGACCTACAATGCTTTATATATAGTGCCAAATGTTGGTCATTAAAAGAGAAGCATAATACTAAGTTAAGTTTTGTAGAGATACCATATGGCGTGAAGCTGCCGCCAGTAATTATTGCGACTACCCGTTAGTTTGGCCACCAGAAATACCAGGTGTACGTTCTTACCGTCGATAATAAACCGACGTTTGTCGGCAATTTTTGCTCAAAATTTTCTGGCGATTTACTTGCAGTTTTGGGTTCATTAATTTTTGGGTTGTTTGAGCCGCCAGAAAATCATCGAAAAATTTTGCCGCCGAATATTGGCCGCCGGTTTACATTCCCTACCCGGTTTATTCTGGCAGTTTATAAACTGCCTGGAATTTTTCAAACCGCCGAAAAATATATCAAAACCGCCAGAAATTACTGTCGGTAATAGACGATTTTCTTATAACGAGCTCGACGAAAATGAGATTTAAGTCAATAGTATAACCTGATTGATCAGCATAATCATATTTCACACATAACTACTAGTTAATATTAGTGATATTTTTAAAAAAATTTGGACATATAACAACAACAACAACATCATCATCATCAAGCCTTATCCCACTACGTGGGGTCAGCTATATGAATCATTTTTCTCCATTGTGTTCTATTAAAAGTTAAATTTTTGTTTAAATCTAATAAAGAAATGTCATTCCTAATATTTTCTAACAAAGTCTTTTTAGGTCTACCCATACCTTTCTTAACACAAGTCAAATCTAATACCTCTACTCTCCTAATCGGGTCATCGGAAGGCCGCCTTTTTATGTGACCAAACCATCTAAGGCGATTGTCTCTAATCTTATCTTCTACTGGAGCTACTCCAACCTTTTCACATATATGCTCATTTCGTATCCTATCTCTAAGGGTAAAGCCACTCATCCACCTGAGCATCCTCATCTCTTCCACACTTAACTTAGTATTATGCTTCTCTTTTAATGGCCAACATTCGACACCATAAAACATTGCAGGCCTCACTACCATCTTATAGAATTTTCCCTTAAGTTTGAGGGGTACATTTCTATCACATAACAAGCCCGATGCATTCCTCCACTTCAACCATCCAACTTGAATTCTGCTGATAATATCTTCATCTATTTCACAATCACTCTGAACAATAGATCCAAGATATCTAAAATGTGTACTCTTATTAATGTCTTGATCGTCCAAACTCACAATCCTCTCACTATGTCTATTACTACTAAAATTACACTCCATATATTCTGTTTTAGATCTACTCAAGCAAAAACCTTTAGACTCTAAGGTTGACCTCCATAATTCAAGTTTACATTCAACTCCCTCTCTAGTCTTATCAAAAAATTGTAAATATAAAAATTGTAATATTAGATATGTAAATTCATAACTTTTTTATGATATGTATGTAAACCTCTATTTAGTTAATTATTATATCCCTAATCAAATCCTTCAAATTCAATATCATTTATATACTCCTCTTTTATGGTTTCTTATTTACAAGGGAATATAAAGCGGTGAAAGACAACAATTAATTTTTATTATAATTATGATTTCTTTTGAAATATTTGTATATTATATAAAATAAATTATATAGTGAAATCATGATTTCATTATAATTAAGTTATTAGTGCTGCCAGGATATAAAATACCTTGTTATGAGATCAAAATCCAGCTTATTTACATAGTTTTATAAATATTTTCCCAATTCGTAAATATGCCAGCACAATTTACTAAAGAGACATTATTTTTTTCTCTTTTTAACAATGATTGCCACTACAGGAAAACAGCTCATTTCCGACAGAATTTCTGGCGGAAGTCAATTCGTCACAAATTTCCGGCGGAGTTTCGGAGGATTTTTTACGTCGGAAGTCCTTTTACGACGCGCATGAAATCGGGGGAAATATTTCCGCCGGAAATCTGCCGGAAATGCAATTTTCTGACGGATTTGACCATTTTCCGACGAAAATGACCGCCGGAAAATGACATTTTTCCTGTAGCGTGCTTATTTGTGAGCTATAATACTCTTTTAATGCAAGTTAACATAAGCTATAAAAACACTCATTAAAGTTTCTTTTTGACAATATATGTTTTTTTGTTGGGAATAAACAAAAAACAAAACAAACAAGAAACAAAATTACGGAGAAAGAAAATCGATATTTAATATGAAAAATCTAAAAAAATTGGAAAAAATCACAGAGTCACACCTCATTTAAAAATTCACTATGAAATATGAGTGAAATTACATAGATCTTATACAATAGAACTCTATTCTTTATTTCAAACTCAAATCCATCGTCTCGAGACATATACAAGAGAGTGCAACGCCCAATTTGTTACAATTCGTTCAAAAATGAAGAAAAATTTGACTCAAACGACTCGCAACACCCTAGTGTTGTACCCGTAGTGCCTTGGTGTTGACTCCTTTATCTCCAACTACGTCTGCAATGCTTTGGTGTTAGAACTACATTGTCTGGCCATGAAATTTTTTTTTCTTCAGGGCTTCACTTCTCCCCAACAAACTCCTCGTTAAACTCAATCTATAGAATTGAAATTTAATTTGAATCAATAACACGACTCAATTGATCAACACAATCGAATTCTACGGAAAAAAAAAACTAGCACCTCTATGACAATAGGAATGTCCCATACTAATCTAAAAAATCTCCTTGTTAGAAAATATGACATAACAAATTTATTAGAATTTCCTTAAAAAATCAGTAATCATACGAAGATGATTTTGTTTTTTTATTTTTAATGAATTTGCATTGAAATTGATGGAATTTTAATACTTCCTTAATTTAGCATTAATCCTAATTAATACAATTCACTGTCATAGCCTGTTATTTCTTCCTTCTCTAATTTCTTATTATGTAAGGTGGAGCTAAATACAACGTTTAGGAAGCGAGTCCAGCTTCCTATCAAAGAAGAAAAACTTAACCAGATCAACTGAGATTTTGGTTCTATTTCTACTGCTCAGATCGGCAATTTACGCTTCGTTTGGGACGACTTTTTTATTGCTTCTTAAAGCCGTTTTTTAATCAAAAAATTCAAGTTTTTTTTTACTTGAAAGCTACTTTAATAATCTGTAAGAAAGCCATCCTAGACTTCGTTTGTGATAATTTTTTATTGCTTTTTAAAACAAATTTTTAGTGCAAATTTGTTTTTATTACAACTTTTTATATAAAAAATTAGTAAAAAAATTATCCCAAACGAAATCTTAACGCCAAAACGAAAAATTACGAACAACGTGCTATTAAATTCATCTCCAGATCTTCCAAATTTGTAACATAGGATCTTTTCATAATGCAATAAGAGAGAGTGAACCTGACATTTAGATTCGAATGCGTAGCTGGAAAATTCTGCTGATTACTATCAGTAATGTATAATGATTTGGGTCTGTTTGCCGAAAAAAATGATGCCCATTTCGTTTTATTTGCCCACTGACTGCAAATAATAACTCAATAATGTTTCTGCAAAGGACAAAATAACAACAGAATCATTTAAATGCATTTGGCTTTTACAGAAGCAAGCTTTGGTTGTTTAATTAACAATTATAGCATAATAGATTATAGCGGTGGTATTATTATTTGGCATGGAAAAATAATTTTGAAAAGAGACAGAATCTTTAGTAGTATATACCCCAATATGCCGATCTGATCAATTTATGGAGATTAGATAGGCTCATTGAGGAATCAAAGGAAATCAAGCGGCCATTGGGGATCTGCCTAGAGTAAATTTTGCCCCAACTAGGCTGGATCAACCTCAATGGTATTTGCCACAAAAGAAATTCTCCAATTGAGACATTCTTGTTAGAAGAACTCATTTGTTTGAGACACTCTACTTCGACAAAAACTAGCCTCAAATAGACGAGGAATTATTACGTTCGGTGGAATCCGAACGTATCCGAATGTATACCGAGCAATACGGAGTCATCAATACTGAGTTTTAGGTGACGTGGAGCGTGGTTATTGGTCTCTGAATGCATTCGGTGACCGGACGTAATAATTGCTCCAAATAGAGGGGCATACACTTAGTAAGAGGAGATGCTCGTTCAAATTAGAGGTATCAATATTTGACACGACCCGAAAATCCGACTCGACCCCGACTCAAAAATTCCAGGTTAGGGTCAACTCGGACCCAAAATGGGTCGGGTTCGAGTTCAGCAAATCGACCAATTTCAAAAATCGGGTCGGATTCAGGTTGAACTAGTAAACTGATCGAAATTGACCCGTTTTGACTCGAAAACCCATTTTGACTCGGAAACATGAAATTGACCCATTTGACCTGCTTTTGACCCAAAAATTGAAGATTGACCCTTTTTTGACCCGAAAACTAGCAATTTTCGTCCCGGGTCATTCGGGTCGTGTCGGGTTGACCCAAACCCGAAGCGGGTCGGGTTGGGGTCCGAAAAATTGACCTGTTTGCCGAAATGAGTCGGGTTCGGATTGACCCAAATAGTGCCGGGTCAGTTTCAGGTTCAACCCGAACCCGACCCGTGACCCAAAATTGACACCCCTAGTTCAAATCACAACAACCTCACCAATCCAATAAGTATCTCAATTAAATGCCTCACTTGTTAGAGTAACATACCAAAGACACTCATTGGAACTACTCATCAGAGGTGCACATAGATATCGAAGATGGTTGTTCATGTGTAGCTATAGAGTCATGCCCACATATTTGTACTAGTCAAATAACATATTTTATTATTCCTAGCGTATGTCCTTTTTTGTTGCCGTCCTAATACTATAAATATGAGGTTGAGATACATTTTTTAGAGTTCATGTAAAATAATGTGTTTACAAAGAAGATATGAAGTCTAAGAGCTTTTATTATTAATCGCCCACATCTTCCTTTCTTTCTTTAAAATAGCCTAGCTAATTTAAATACCTAGCATGATCAGCCCTGCCTTTCCTATCTTGATGTTGTTGATGCTAGAGGTTGAGGGACCAATTCTAGAATCCCTTAAGCTTGGTTTGGCAACAAGAAACTCACATACTTATTATCTTACTTTCAATTGGTGAGGCTATTGCTGGTTGAAATAAATCTTGGATCAAATTGCTCTCTACTTTTATTTCTTGAATCTTCATGAATTATTCATCTTGAGTTCATCTTTAAGTGATCAATACGTCTGTTAGCCGAGTGGAAATGATCATCATCTTTACAGTTTAGTTATTTTATGAATCACTCATTAAAAAACTAAGCATATTTTTAAATGACACAAATACACAATGCAAGATTTATTATTATTAAATAAGTACTAATAAGACAAAATCAATATTTATTATTTGGGATTGGTGGAAGGTTTAGTTAGTCTGTCATGTTGTTGTTTTATGCTGTCTATCTTGTTTTTGGATAGGTTTGTGGAGCTGTCTTTTGATTAATTTGGTTTGTTTGCAGTTTCCGGCCTCTGTTGTTTGTGCCTTTTCCCTCAGTCGGTCCCCTCCTGTAGTTGGCGCCTCGTGTTGTTGTGTCCTTATTCGAGCATTTTTTTTTATCTCTTATGTTCTCTGCATGCTTGTTGTTTCTCTCTTGTAGGTTGTTTTGGTGCTCCCCGCTTCTAATCTCCTGCTTGTCCATGTGCTGGAAGCTATTTGTTGGTTGGCTTTTGACGCTTCATTGAATTTTTGGATTGGTTTCCTCTTTTGAGGGCTGGCTTATTGTCTCAATGGTTTTTCTTTTTCTTTTGATTATTGCAATAGATAGGATCATATGCTCATTTGGTTTTGATTCAAATATTAAATTTTATAGAGCTCTTGATCCTTTAAGGTATTGTAACCTTTATTATTTAACGCATAAGCCCTCTTGTGAGTTTATTTTAAAAGGAAAATACTAGTAAGATCATTACGTAGACTTATGAGGTCCATAGATACTAAGATTTATTAGTTTAACTTCAACTAAGCCTGCATTCATGAGCAAATTGACAAGTTGCTCCTAGTTTTTTTCTTGTTGATAAATTCTTAGATGAAAGGCCACCATTACAAGTAATCGAAGAGTGTAAAGGCTACTGCTCTGAAGAAATAATCTCTTCTTCTCTTATTAACTCCAATAATGTCTGCTAAATTCTAAAAAAAAACATGAAAGAGTTTTTTGCTATGTTTATGTCATGGGTATTGAAAATTGAGGGATTTTTTTGTGAGGATAACTAATACATATGTAAACGCTTATCAGTTCCCTTAAAATGTTTCATATCAAGAGCCTTGGATGAGATGTATGTGAGTCAACAACTTTTTAACTTAAAAGGGATTGATTTGAAGAAGTGAGGCTATTATCAAAGAATGATAAATGAAAAGGTCTTTGAATTTTATAATCATTATCATTTATTAAGGCACCATAAAAATAAATGTTATGAGAAGTCTCTCTATTTCATTAGAGATTTTGGCTTCGTTTGGGATGACTTTCTTACTACTTCATTTTTTTTAAACAAAAAACATAACTTTTATTTAAAATAATAAAGGAGTACAAGGAGCATAATAGCGAAGGAGCAAAAAAAGCAACAAAAGAAAAAAAGGGAGTTACAATCTATCGGGCTCAGTAATTCACCGAGGCTACGAACCACACCGTAGCCAGGCACATACCATCCAATTTGGAGTGGAAACCAGTAGAGCACGAAGCAGCCAACCCAACCGAGCAACAAACCAACACCAAAGGTTTCCATGAGGCTTGGCTACGGAGGAGTGAGCCTCAGCCACATCATTGCCCAACAACTCCAACGGCCAGCATTAAAACCAAATCGAGGCCTTAGTGAAAAGGCAACAAGTAAAAGTCGACCAATGCAAAAACCAACCATCAACGAGAGGCATCAAAGACAACCAAGAACACCAGCACCAACCCACAAATTATTTCCGCCCACGTTTACCCCTCCCACGAGAGGAAGCTGAAACCACAGGACGATCATTCTTTGCGGGAAAAACAGCCACAGGCTCATCCTCCCCACTAGCTTCCGAAGACGAATCAGATGAACACTGCAGCTAGGGGTGTCAATTTCGGGTCAAGGGTCGGGTTCGGGTCGAACCCAAATTGACCCGGGTAGAGAAACGGGTCGAAAATCCAAAACCAGAAAATTCAAATATAAACGGGTTTTCGGGTTGACCCGGAAACCCGCCGGGTCAACCTGAACCCGACCCGTTTTTTCAAACGGGTCGAATCTGCGAACCCGAACCCGACCCATTTTTCAAACGGGTCGGGTCCAACCTGGATTTTCCGGGTCGGGTCCTGGTCGAGTTTTCATGCCGTGTCAAATATTGACACCCCTAACTGCAGCCAATCATGTTGAATCTTAACATCCTCCCCCGAATTGGCACCCAACTATGCAACCAATGCCTTAGGTGAAACTAAATTAACAGGGTCCTCAACAAATGACCCGTTATAGAAGGCGTAACTGGAGAAATACACTTAGGATCAGCACTAGGTCCCTCTCGCACCACTCCCAAAGGTGTAACCATGCCAGAGTCACCAGAATCCTCCACAGCCACACAATGCATCTCATTAGCACTTAAAAGACACGGAGCTGACACAACATCCCCCACAGACTAAATAAGATGCTCATTAACATCACAACCCAAAAAACCAACAACTCTAGCACAAGCACGTGAAACTTGAATAGAAGGTAAAACCCTAGCCACCTTATCCACTGAAACCTTCACATTAGACCTGACAACACCAACCTCAACAACAGAAATCTTATTGTTCAACGAAATAACATGCAAAGGGTTAGGAGAATCCGGTACTAGAGACCCCAACCCATTAACAGGAATCGAAACAACAACATCTTCCTCAAAATTACCAACGTCACAACCCAATCCCTACACCTCAGGCACCGACACAACTGAGTTCACAGAGACAACAGGGTTCACAGAAACCTCAACAGGAGCAGGGGAATTAGGCAACACAGTCTCAGTACAATTAACGGGTGAGCCAACACCAACTGCAACACCCACATGACCGACAACCCCCAGGGAGATAGGAGACACACCCCCCAGGTTCACCCCCTGGTCCACCCCAATAACCAGAACAACATTGTCAACCGGGTCAGAAGCATTAACCAAATTAGAAGAAGAAGCTTTGGCCAAGTTCAGGTGCAGGGATAAATATTCCGCTGTGGAATGACCTAAAGAGCTATAATGATCACAGTAAAATTGAACATCCTCAAAGATAACCGATTGGACATACCCCAGATTGTCTGGCCCAATTCACACATTGTTCGAAAACTTTTTAGAAACGTCTAATTCGACCAACACACGAGCAATATAGTGTCTAGAATCCACGTCAGTAGCATGGTCAATTTTAAGAGGGCGTCCAAAATGGAGCCAAGCCCCTGAAGGATTCTCGGGGAGAACAAATGAGGTCGCAGATTCTGGAAAGACAACCAGATGGGGATAATAGAAGATTCAACATTCACATCAAACAACAGAGACCATTTGATTAAACGCATGTAGCAATTGTTAATGAAATATGAACGATGTGCAAAAATGCAGCAATAATCCAAATCATTTGCAAGTTTCATAGAACATTCTTCGAATTAAGCACAGTAACAGAGACTTCACCGTTCAACTTAAGATTAAAGAAGAACTTATGAATATCATCAAGGGATGGGTGGTGAAAAGGAAATTTTCCAACTAAGGCAAAATCAAATGATTGAGCAAGAGTATGAATCTCAGCCTCAGAAATCCACAGAGAAGGTATCCCTCGATGGGAAGAGATTTTCAAATCAGGGAAGGGGGAAGGGTTACCCAAAAGCACCTCACGGAAAGACTTAGAAGATTTGCCCTCAAGAAAACCGCCATCAACCAAACGCGAACCGGCCATCGCAAAGCAAATATACAGAAAAGCAGAGAAACAAAACAAAAAAAATCGCAAAAAAGAGCGAAAAACCACTTCCCTGACCGGAGACGAGCGCTCACAGCAGGAAAAAATCACCATGGAGGAAAAACCCTAGCAAAGCGACACCCGAAAACATCCCGTCTTTATTTAAAATATCGCCGGAAACTTTCTTACTACTTCATAAAACAACTTTTTAATACAAAAATTAAATTTTTATACTAAAAATCTGCTTAAATAAGCATAAAGAAAGTTGTCCCAAACGAAGCCTTAGTTTATTAGATAGTAGTTCGTCATTTAAATACGAATATGACTATTGTTAGTTTCTTCTTAGCCTTTGGTTATGGAAAACATTTTGAATCAGATTCTAATCTATCTTGCTTTATTCCTTTTTGTTCTTTTTTTTTTTTGGACTCAACTTTCCTATTTTATATATTTTATTAAAATACTAAAAATATTGTTCTTTTATTTAACAAAATTTAAGCTTACATTCATAAGATTACGGAGAGAATTTGATTCATTAAAAAATATGAAAATTACATTTATGATGTGCATAATAAAGAAATGCTTTTAAATTCTTTTTTGTTGTTAAGAGCATCAATATTAAATCAAAGTGAAAGCCCAAGAGGAACTAAAAAAATATGCCATATGTAAAATTCCTAGTAAAAAGTTTTAATCATGTATATGATTATTGATTAAACTTCTAGAAGGTTGGTTTGATATTATATAATACACTACCTAGAAATATAACCTTCTAATATGAACTCTATTCAAGATTTTTCTTAGGCCCAATCCCCAATGATTAATTACCAGGCTTTTTGATCACGAGAGAGAAATTTGATTGAAGCTAATTAATCATTAGACTCCATAATATTTAAATCTTAGTAGTAATTAATAAGCTACTTTAGAAAAGGATATATCATCATTTGCTTATAATGAATGATTGAGGAATGGTAACAAACCCAATAATAAACCATAATTTTTTAATTTTTGTCCATCATGGATCCTATTTTACTTAATTGACAAAGATAATAAGCCCAACATAACTAAAAAAATTCCTTTTTTAGTTAAAATCCACATAGGGGCTTACACGTTAATTTAAAAAAGATGATACATGTCCTTAAAAGGAGAACTAAAGACACTAATGCTCAAAGAGCTACAGTCAAAAAAAAAAAAAAAAAACCTAATAGCATAACATTACCATAAAAATACAAAAAAAAAGAAAAAAAAAAACAAATACAACAAAGGGAGCATCATCCATAAGGATGGAGAAGTTGGAGCCTCTAAAAGGCATAGCACTAGCTACAAGCTAAAAAAGTTGGATCTTCAAAGGGAGCATACTCCAAGGATCAGCAAGATAAAATAACTTCCAAATAGAAACAGTTAATACTGAACCAAGCTAGAAACAAATCATCACCAACAAAGCCTTAAAAGAACAACGACGTAAAAGACATACCACCAAACTACTGACCCAACCAATGAGCTGAGGCTAAAGACCCCAAACACCAACATAGCAGAGCCCTGTATTGGGTACCCATACCCACACCCACCCATGTACCCATTGGGTATGGGTACGCCCATGGCCTTATGGGTGGGTACTAAACATCGAGGGATAAATCGATTTACATTGATAATCACCGTATATCTTACTTATACTACTGCAACCATCACTACGTATTGTGCAACACTTAACCACGATACGAGTACGATAAATTTTGATATATGACTTGAAAGTTTGCCATCATAGCAAATGACAACAAGACTCAAGGCCATCAGTCTGTGACAGACTACATTTAAAAAATATGGAAAGTGGGTGGGTATAGGTGGGTACGAAATCCCGGAAGTCACCATGGGTGGGTGTGGGTGGGCGAAGCCCGTCCGAGTAAAACATGGGTACCCAATGGGTACACAACCAGGACCTCTTATAGGGCTTTGTAACAAAGACTACATGAGCCATGACCCCAACCGCATAACCAACACCACCATCCCAAGACAAGATTAACACCATGATACACCTAGAGGACCCAAACCAAAACAGAAAAAAGTAGAACACCAACATAAAAACACCACAAACAATGGGAGACCCCTAGCACAGCACAGGTCCAGATAAACAAGAAGAAAATGCCCGAACAACAAAAATAAACAAGCTAATTAATATGGAAATTAAGAAGAGCATTAGTGTGCGTAGGTATACCAACAATATACTTAAAATTATTCAACACACGCTTATTTTTTTTCTTGATTTCTTGCATGAGCCCCACAAATTTTCCTTCATAAACCACCTGCACGACATTTAAATTACTCTTCTCTAAGTTGGAGGGATCCTCACAAGATCCCTAAGCATCCCAATTATCACAAGATTGAGTGCTGACCAATCAAAATGTTCAATAGGGTTGACCAGAAGAGGTATAGGAGATACATGTAAATTGATTATGGGGACCTTATTAGAAGCATCCAAGCCATCACAAAAATTTAAAGGGACATTCATAGGGGATGGATGAGAAGGAATTATTTTTCCCTGCGGTCCCTCAACACTAGTGCAAACACTCACATTGATATCACCAATGTGAAGATCCTCATACTCCAAAATAGGAGTGCTAGCTAAATGATTGTCCAAACTATTGGAAATAGGAATTACCATATATTTTTCATCCATAAAATTACAATTTCCCTCAAGATCTATCATATCAGAAGCATCAGATGGTCCAACAACATCATCAACATGTATTAACGAAGGTTTCGAAGCCGTATATTTCATATTCTCCACAGTTTCTTGCATAGCAAACTCAGAAAAATGATTAGGGTGTAAATTATTGTTAACCTCATAAACAACATTTTCCAGAACGGGGATGATTGTGGGATCTTTGGCTAAATGGGGGTTAAGAATGTGACAATCCATTTTGGAGCACCCTAAGGATTTATAGTGAGCACAATAAGGAGGGAACTCCTCCAATTCCACATGTTGAATATATCCCAATTTTTTAAGGCCTAGCCACACTATATAGGGGTAATGTTTAGTGACATCTAATTCAACCAGGATTCAAGTAACAGAGGACCTTGAGCCAATAGAGGTAGCATTATTCATTTTAAAAGGGCGCCCAAATATGGTTTCCAAATCGTGAAGGACACGAGGATAAAATAAGTGAGGTCGAGGGTTAGGGAATGAAATCCATATTTGGATGATAGGAGATTCTACATCAATGTCAGGAAGATGCGTCCACTTGCATAATTTCATGTAGCAATTGCTAACAAAATAAGAACGATGAGATAACACTCTACTATAATCCAAATCATTCACTAACTTAATCAAAACATGCTTTGGGCTCAATAGAGTAGCTGAAAACTCTTTAAAAAGCTTGAGATTAAAGAAAATTTTATGAATATCATCAAGAGAGGGTTTACGAATAGGAAATTTGCCAACCAAAGTGAACTCGAAAGAAGCAGTAAGAGTGAGTATTTCTTCTTCTGAAATCAGTAACGATGGTAACCCACGATGAGTAGTGGTTTTTAGGACAAGAAAACTAGGCGAAGGGGAAGCCCCAAACAGAGATTCTAAGTAGGAACGAGTATTCTTTTTGAAATTGAGAAAGCCTGGGTTATTTAAATGATTAACTGTCATTCTAGCCAATAACCGACAAAGGTGGAAGAATCGAATGAAGCATAGACAAATGATAAAATCATAGAGAATAAGATGAGAGGGAGAGAGAAGGCTTCTTTGAATTAAGGAACATCAAGCAAAGAGGGCCTCAGACTGGACAACACCGACGTGGGCGATTAGGGCAGAAAAACCCTAACAGAGCCCATCTTGAGGCAACATGTTGTAATCAATTGAGAATTAATTATGTATTGTACCATTTAATGGCATATTGTAAACCTAGGTTACAATTTTGCTTTAGGTCCTACTTTAAGCTAAAATTGTAAATAAGAGAGAGGGCTACATTCCAAGTTAGGTGCATCTTATAGCTTACGATTATTACATTTAGTTGATGGGAAAAATTCAAATTTTGGTCATAATCATAATATAATGAAATCATTTTTTGGTGAACCACCAAATCATGAAACACAAGCCCATTCTTAATGAAAAAATATTTGAGCATTAATATACATATACACTTAACATGACAATGACTATTTGTTAGTTTTTGTCAAACTTAAATTTGTAACCATCCTTATAAAATAATGCGAAGGATGGATATGTGGCTTTTTTAAGTATGAAGTGATTATTATTGCTCAAGTATTTTCAGATTGTTGATATTGAACTCTATGCATGTATACAGCGGATCGAATATTAAAATTTGAGATTTAAGGCCAGCCATGTTTGAAGATGGCCTTAAGGATTTTCAATTTTAAATATTTTTCTATTTAAGAAATATCTTGAAGGTCTTATTTGCAAAATATAAAATAAAATATCATAATAAGATTTGTAATTGAGTATTTGAATCTTATCTCATCATGATGCAACTTATTTGATTAGGGTTGTATCAAGAAATTTTATGAATATTCATCTATTTACATAAACAATTATTAGATTGTGGGTCATATCAACACTTTTTTTTTTAACAAAAACAAATTTATTAATAAAAGGAAAGGTTACAACAAAAGATGGCAAACTAGGAAATAAAAAGACAAAATACATTGATAGTTGGGCTCAGTATTTGGTCGAGACTTCTAGTGCCCCAATAGCTCGCACGGGCCGTCCAGTAAGGTGATAAAAGTGTCCAGTATTAGACCAACTACGAAAAACACCAAAGGTTGCCACTAGCAAAAAGATGAGGGCACGAGCCCCGGCCACATCATAGCCCCAGAACAAATCGGAAAAAGAACAGCGAGGACATAGTAAGGCATTATCCGAAAAAACACAGCAATTGTAACACAAAACAACAAGTCATCGTCTTCGACAGATGTGAGTCATATCAACTCTAGTCTTAATCCAGTCCTATAGACAGAATGGTCCATATGAGTAAAACTTTTATAATTTTAAGATGTTATTGGGTTAATAGTCGTGTCAACTCCACATCTATTTGATGGAGAACAAGCCAAAAATTGAAGAAATATGACCCTATCCTATATACAGGGAGTCCACGATCTCTTTAAAAGAATTGTTAGGATTGATCCAGTTTCAGCTTAACTGGTTCTGCAAGACACTACAATCATCTCTAGTTTATAAATAGGATGTATAGCTTGACATAAAAAAAGCGCCCATTAAATAAAGTAATTTGGAATTCTTGTTAGCTCGCTTCGTCTCCTCCCTCTCTCTTCCAATTAGCTCAAGAAGAGCTCATCTTCCTCCAAGAATCATACCAAGAATTTTGGAATTTTATCTCAACCTTTATATACAAATATTTAATGTTTCTTTTTCTTTCTTTGGCAACAAATCAAAGTATCAAGAGCTAGCATTTCTCAACCTCACCTCACTTAAGCACATAAGCGCATCATGATGATTTCTTTTACAAAGAAGTGAGTTTGCACAATATTTCCAAGTAGTTGCACTCTTTCTGGAGTACCATAATTGGAGTTTAATTTGCCTCAAGGAATTATGCGTAGCATTTTGTAATTGTTCCCATTTCAATCTTTGATATTTGACATAAGTTTTATCTCCGGCCATGCATGGATGATTTGAAACTACTCAGATACAGCTTTTCATGTCTCTATTGGTGAATGGATTATTATTGTAATAATTGCATAGTTGTTCATTTTGAGCTCGTTTGATTACATTATGTCTGATTCTGTCTTTCAGAGTATGCTTGCGAGCTCATTTGGTGTTCATTCATGGATTCTGGTTTGCTCTGAAAAGAAAGATACCACAGAGGCATATATTGATTTAGCGTTATTTGAAATGCTGTGAAATCATTTTTCTTTGTTACAATTTTCTAAATGAACAGATAACCTCAGCAAAATAGAACAGATCTAATAAGAACAATAATAATAATCTTATTATTTCACTTAGTAATGATGGAATAAGAAGAAGAAGAAGAACAAGAAGGAGAGAAGAATGGCTAATTGTCCCTTGGAACTCTTATTCCAATATAACCAAACCCAATGACGAAGAAGGCGATGCATTGCATGAAGAATAAGCCGAAGAAGTGATTATTTCCATATTTGTAATCATAACACCCACACAGTAACAGGAAGACACCCATCAACAGCTCAAGAGGATAACACCTGAGATATTAAAAGACAGAAATTAGTTCAATGACGACTATTATATACTATTTTCCTTTCCACCTCAAAATTTTGAATTTTTGTCACACTTTGTTTTCAGGAAAATTGAGAAATTTGTTGCAGTGCATATATTAAATGCTTACCTTTCACAAAATTTCTCTCTTGATTGTTTTGAAATGGAAATATTTGTTTTTGTCTTCGATATATCTCCTAATTTCTTGGTGACAATCCATTCAGTCGACCTTCCAGCTTCGAATAATCCAATAAGAACTGCTTTGCATCGATGAAGTGCCATCACATTTTCAAAAAGTGCCCAGAAAACCAGTAGATGAATCGAGCTGCAACGTTAAGAAATAGAAAGAAAATCATTTAGAGAACAAAGTTGATCGTAATTAGAGGAAAATTAGGAAGAATTAATACAAATTACCTTGGTGTTCCAACGGCATTTAGAAGGGTAATTGCTGTAGGCAGATATATTATGCCCCATCTGGGGATTTTAATTTCTGGGAAGAAAATGGAAAGGGGGATGAACACACAGAAGAAGAAAAAGGTGACAAAATGAGTTACAATTCTCCGGGCGATGAAAAAACTGTAGATAATGTAGAATTTCTTCAAGAAGGAGACCTGCTGCATTTTTCAAAAGGACAAAGTGTTAATTCAATGATATAATACTATTAATTACAGATATTCTTAATTAAATAAGCTTAATGGATGACAGATGAACCTTGGCCAACAAAATTTCCCAAAATAATTTCTTGAACAAAACAGCTGGGCCACATGACCATCGATGTTGCTGATAGCGGTAAGCCTTGAAAGTGCTTGGCAATTCACTTTTTACCTATTTAATTCATTAACCAACCAGATAAAAAGTTAGCATGAGAGAGAGAGAGAGAGAGACTGATAATTTTCATTGAAAAAGACAAGTACCTTGATGCTTCCAACATAGACAAATTTCCAGCCTCTAAGAGTTGCTCTCACGGCCAAATCCATGTCTTCAACAGTAGTTCTGTCTTCCCAACCTCCGGCATCATTAATGGCTTGGATTCTCCATACTCCTGCTGTTCCTGTTCAGTTTTGCAGCAAGTTTTGTGGGGATTAATAGGTCTACTTAGGAATTTTGTTTGCTACTCTTTGATATATCATAAAAAACTTAACTTGATCGGGCATGAATCTAGAGGCAAAATTAAGTTGATAATTTTCGAAATTAAATTTGAGATCATCTGAATTCTAATTTGTGCAAACTTATAGTTGAACTGAAAGTCTCGAAAAGACGAACCCAATGACACCAAATTCGACCCAATCCGAGTCCAATGAGTCCATATTGAAGACATGAAGCGCATTTGGAAGATTTAAATCATAAATTAGATGATCAAACGGTTTCCAAATGTGACATGCTATAATTGAATCGAGCGGATTGATAAGACGAATCCAACGAGTTCAAGATCATTGAATTCTAAAATCATTAAGGAACTCAAATACTCAGTAAACGATCTACAATCAAAGAAGACGATATTGGCCTTTCATTCAAAACACTCCCTGCATACCTTTGATCTCCCACCTATTTATTGACCATGTCAGTCTCAGAAAACTATAAATAGACTCCTCATTCTTCACCTGAAGAGGGGCCAAGCAAGGAAGAGAGAGAAACTAGAACTCTCATGCCACCAGACTCCTCCTTGACCACCGTCGGACCACTGAGCGTCGTTAGACTATTGCCGGACTTCCATCGGGCCATCGAGTAATGTCGAACTTTTGTCCGGCCACCAATTAATGCCGGACTTCCTCCCGACTTCCAATTATTGTTGAACTTAATTACACTTGGTTTCCAACTAATGCCGAACTTCTGCCCAGCCATCGACTGATGTCGGATTCCACCTAGCCCTTAACTACGGTCCTTCTGACCTCAGTCATCAGATTATAGTCCTTCCAACTTTTGTTGCCAGACAATGATCTTTCAACATTCTTCGCCTACCGACTATGGTCCTTCTGACCTCCGTCATCAAATAAACAATCTTTCTGACCATTGTTGCTCACCGAATATGGTACTTTTGACCTCGGTCGCCATACTATGGTCTTTCCAACCTCTCTCGCCCGTCAACTACAATCCTTTTGACCTCCATCGCCAGGTAATGGTCTTTCTGACCACTGTCTCCCATCGACTACAGTTCTTTCGACCTCCGTCACCATACTACAGTCTTTCCGATCTTCGTCGCATACTAATTACAGTCCTTTCGACCTCCGTCGCCATACCACAATATTTTTGACCTTCGTCGCCTGTCGGGTATGGTCCTTCCGACCTTAGTCGCTAGACTACGATCCTTCTGACCTCCATCGCCTGTTGGCTACGACCTTTCAGACCTTTGTTACTAGACTATAGTCTTTCCGGCATCCGTCGCCTATCGACTACAATCCTTTCAACCTCTATCGTCAGACTATGATCTTTTCGACTTCCGTCGCCCGCCTACTACGTCCTTCAGACCTCCATCGCAAGACTACGGTCTTTCCGACTTCTATACCCCGCCAATTACGATCCTTCCGACCTCCGTCTCCAAACTACGGTCCTTCTAACCTCCATCGCTAGCCGACTATGGTCTTGTCGACTAAACAAACATGTAAATATTGATTCTTCTGATTCCCATCATGTTATGAATTTTATATGATGTATATTTCCTACATTAAATCAAGGTCTTCCCTTAAGGAAGAGCCTCATTTGTAACCAGCTACAAACACTCACTATAGGAAAATCATTTATTACCGGTGTCATTTTTCAGCATAAATTGTTCATTTTCCAGCATTTTTGGAATTTACTAGTGACTTTACGACGATAAATTTTCCATCAATAAAATCCGCGTAGGAAAAATATTATCGTCGGTATTTTCTAGTGCATGAAAAATATTTCCAGCAGAAAAGGCTGCCAAAAAAAATAAATAAAAAAATTCAGAATTAATTAAAAACCGGCAGAGAAATTGCCATAAATTCTTTTGAAAGATTAGGTCTTCGAAATACTGCCGGAAAGTCATCGGAAAGCCGTCGGAAAATCCGTTGGTAATGGATAATTTTCCTATAATGACTAGTGGATTCATTCAAAAAGAGCCAGACCCTATGGTTTTTTCCCTTTTCCAGGGTGGTCTCCACGTAAAAACTCTAGTCTCTTATGAACTTTATACCCTCTCTTTTATCTGATTGTATGATGAATTTTTGTACAAAGATAAGACGTTAAACTTTATATTTCTCTATCGCCACGAGTATTCCAGGTCGCAACAATTATAAATAATAGTCAATTTCAATTTCAACCTAAATTGGTGTGTCCAATATAGAATCTCTAAAAAAGAAGAAGAAGAAAACCTTACCATTGTAACCAAAGAATCCGCAAGTGGTTGATCCTGATTCTTGCTCCACCTTAAAGTGATAATCCATAGACATTTCTTGCATCCTTGTCATCATGCATTCATCTGCATTTACTATAAAAACAAAAGAAGAAGCATTAGTAGAGTAATCAACCATATCTAATTTCAATCTCGATCGAAAGCTAAGAAAATCATTATTATTAATTAAACATTATTGAGATTATAACCAGAATCTCAATTTTATATGTTTCATTTGGGGTGATTTTTTTATGCTTCTTAAAGCAACTTTTGAGTTTAAAAATTAAAAAAATTATACTAAAGAACTGTTTTAAGAAGCAATAAAAAAGTCGTTCCAAATGAAGCCTTAATGTCATATTTTTTAAAATAGTATAGTAAAAAATATCATTATTAAAGTATGATGAAAAGTGCTTTTTCATTCATTAATTTTTATCCTTTATAAACTTTTTTTTTCAATAATTTTACAATTGCTTATGTTATTAATGGATAATAACATAAAATTAATCCTAAAAATGAGCACTTACAGAAAAGCAACATGCAATACTGAAGAAAAATAATACCCACTGTAAATTCTCTTTTGTTTCTACAAATAACTTTTTTATTTATTTATTGTGAACTTACCAAACTTCCATCGAGCTTGAACAAGAGCAAGGTTGGGGTTGTGAATAAGGAATGGAATGGTTCTTATGAGGAAATCAGGCTCAGGTTGAAAATCAGCATCAAACATAGCGACATATTCACATATTTGCACATAGTCATGCTTCATTCCCATCTTTAGGGCACCAGCTTTATATCCCTTTCTATTATCTCTTCTCACGTATTTTATGTTCTTTCCCTTCTTCAGCCATCTATTGCATTCTTCATAAATCAGCTCCTACATTATTACATCAAGAAAATTAAAATAATGTTGTTAGTAAGAAAAAATGTTATATCAACTATCAAGTATTGTTTCACACATAAAAACTTATAAAAAATACAAACGTATTATTATTTACTGAAGAAAGTAAGATATTGAGATGACCTATCTCAATATGTTACACGAAATGTTACCTTTATCATCGGATTTGTTGAATCATCAAGCACCTGTATTATTACACGATCTGTCGGCCACATAATATTACATGCTGCTCGTATGGAAAACTGGTAGACCTGCAATATTACTTTTGCTTCATAAGTATTCAAAAACAAATGCATGTACATGTGGAGAGAAGATAGGCATTGTATAAAGGTGGTGGAAGGGATATTTTGTAAGCTTAAGTATTAGTTTGGAATAGCTTTCTTACTGTTTTGCTTTTCAAACCGCAACCACATATTCTATTACTATTACTTTCAAAAGAAATTTTATGCATTTGATAAATTACTATATACAACAGCTTTATAAAACTATAAGAAAGCTATCCTAAATGAAACCTCAGTCACAAAAGAGATTTTTCTATGTTGAATTTTGAAATATTTTGCAAATTTTAACTCTTGGGGCAGTATATTCAAGTTATAAAAAGAGTATTGTTTCACTTTCTAAAAAAGTATTATTGAATAAATTTACTTAAATAATATCATTTTTCTTAATTTTTTATTTAAATATTGGGTAAGAATTTATAGGAAAAGAAAATTTTATGTCTAAAGCATATTAATCATATATTTTTGAAAAAAAAAATAATTTTTTATTTTTATGAATGTAGCATGAACCGTTATATTTCAAATTATGACCTCTAGACTTCATTATTTTATATTTAAAATGATTATAAAGCTAAATAATAAGAATTATTTGAGTGTAATTAGGATAATATTAGTTAATACATTAATTATCAAACCACCATGAAATTTACCTGGTAATATAGAAGTAATCCCTAGTTAAAAAATGTCATAGAATATTAAAAGAAATTAGGCTTATGAGTAGTAAAAAATTAAAGAAATGAGTAAGACAGGCAAAAGCCTGAATAATAGATAGATGAAGAGTGATAAACGAGTGAAGCATTGAAAGTAAGAAAATATAAAACTAATAATGAGATAAGCAATTAGAAAATGGACAAACAATCTCCATTGTTTCTTCATAGGTTATAAAAGTATTAATTGGATAAATAATGTGTTAGGTTTTTAAAATTTGTAAAAAATTAGCAATCAACAATATTCTTTTTGCTTAAGCTTTTGACTAAATGCCTAGCTATATAAAATTCATGAAGGACATATCATCCTAAAGGTGAAAATTAGGAGATTTGAAACCATAGCCCTCACTAAGGAATACAACGCAATCATTCAAAGAAAACTTTTACAAAAAATAAAAGATGGGGGGGTTTACATGCATACTACTTTATATCATGCTAGTGACATATCTAATACCTAAAACTTTAATATTTTATGACTATCACTCAATTGATATATTTGATATTAAAGTTGTCTATGGGTAATAAACATGAAATATTAAAAATTTGAATGTTAGATATGTAAATAACATGAAATAAAGTGGTATATAGGTAAATCCTCTTGAAAAAATACCAGGAGTTTTATGATTATATATACTATTCATGATGATAAATTATTGGATAAATCATTGAGTAACTTAGGAGTAAGCATCGATTTAATGCCTTAGTCTATTTTTAGCAAGTTAGGATTAGAAGAAGCAAAACTTGCACCTATAACTATAACAAGTTGGTAGATCATGGACTTGTCCCTAAGAAACTATTGAGGATGTAGTTATTCATAAAGGTGGATAAATTTATTTTTCCTATTAATTGTATTTTGCTGGATATGAAAGAAAACAAAGAGATTCCCATCATATTTGTAGGATCATTTCTAGCAACTAGAACCCCTTATTGATATTCAAAGAAGAGAGTCACACCTTTAAGTAAAAGATAAAGTAGTGATATTCAAAATGCATAATATAATTAAGTACCCATAAGAGAATCATAATCATTCTCATATAGATGCCTCAAATTCTAAATGTTATGGTTAATCATTTAAGGCTCACAAATGCTAGATATTTCCTCCAAGATAATCCTTTATTTTGTCAATTTATTAGCATTGATCAATACAGGATAAATTCTTACAAAGGTCATTATCAACGATAAGATTCCAATATGTTGGATGAAACATGAGGGAGCAAACAATTGAGTTTCCCTTAGTTCTCTTATGCCCTTGGACATATATGGAAAACTTGGTCGTCATGTAGGGGATAATTATGACTTTAATGATGTTGAATAAGAGGAGTTAATTATGTAATAGTCCAAACTCTTAGCTATCGAGAGATTGTCCACTTTGACCTAAGACTTTCCTTTAAATACTGTGGTTTGAGTTATGAAACCCCTCAAGTAAAAGAAGCTAAACTCTTCACAATCGAGATATTATCCATTTTGGCCTAAGAACCTAATGGTTTTGTCCTGTTGGTGTAACTTCCTAGAAGGTCACTCCTCCAAGAATTGCTTCGGGATGAGCATACTTAACTGCAGAGTTTCTTAAATAAAATTATGATCATTACATCAAAAGGCACCTCGATGTTTTAAGAGTTTAGTTTCTTTTACTTAAGGGGCTTCACAATCTCCCTCACATACATAAATGATATCCTCGTCAGCATTTTTATATCAGAATCATCCACCAAACATATATGATTATAGTGGCAGCCCCTACAAGTTCAAGTGGTGGCTTCTGTCATGTAGCATTTTGTCCTATACAAGATTCAAGAGGTGGCTCATATGGTGTATCACTTTGTCTTGTATGACACTTAATTATCGAGAATTTATCCGGTTTGACCTAAGAGCTTCACATTTGTGTCATATTGGAGCAATTTTCATGTAGGTCACCCATCTCAAAATTGCTCCCGGAAGAGCACTCTTAATTGCGGAGTTTCTTAAATAAAACTCTAACCATTATACTAAAAGGCGCTTCGATGTTTTAAGAGTTTATCTTCTTTTGCTTAAGGGGTTTCACAAATTAAATATTACAGTATTACACCATGGAATGATCCAATCTCAACTACTATAGATTGGGTAAAATTGCTTAATTACAAATTAAAGGAGGTTCATCCAAGGTCATTTGAAGGGAGACCATACTAAGAATTTTTATAGAAAATCCTTAAAGTTATGAATGTAATGAGAATGAGCTAGATTAAAGCTCCTTGTTGATTAATACAGGATTTATGAGGACAATGAGAGATAGAAAATGATGCTCATGTCAACCCTGAATATTTATAATATTAGTGAAAGAGATAATAATTCAAGTCACGTTGATGAGATAATCTTGATATAGGTGGTATATTCCATCAATCGTAGAGTTTTCAATAATAATTTAATTATTTTAGAGTGTATATTCTTAACCATGAGAATAAATAGGTTATAGTTGAACACTTATAATAGTAAGAATTGTCCCAATGGCTTTCTTATGATGTCTTTATCATTAAGCTAGAAGCTTGTATAATGGTCATATGAATAATGGCTCAATGCAAGTATCCTTGGTGAATCAAATATTCATTTGTTGTTTCTTTTAAATAAAAATATTTTTATGTTGAATGTGTCTAGACGACAAAAATACAATCTAGGCCCCATAATTTGGGTTTTTTTAATAGTTTCGATTACATGTGATGTTCAATATGTAGGGCCTCCTTGAGAATGTTAGTATTAAATTCCTTTTAGAATCAACCCATGATTAGCTCCTCCAACATCATGGTAAAAAATTTCTCATGTAACGTCTATAAAGTCATTGTGTAGTTCAACATGTTCTGGCCTAATAAAATTAAAGGTAATTCATTAATTTTTTGCATTTGAGCTCTTTTGCACGTGTTTGATATTTTGTATGCATGTGTTCTAAAGCGGGTCTCAAGATTTTTTCTGAGTTAGAAAATTTAATTTTTTTTTCTTAGGGGCATCACGACTCTGGGATTGGCGGTTCTGCGACAATGGTGCTCTTGGGTTTTTGGAATTTGACTTTGTGCTCTGATGTAAGCCATGCACCACAACACCGTAGGTTCCTGAAGGGAGCACCTTGTTTAGCACCTCATTGCGCCACGACACTGGGCCAAATTTTAATAATAAAAATATCAAAAATCTATTAGTTCATTTCCCTTAGGCAGCCAATTGTAGAGAATGATATGGGAGAATTTGAGAGAGAGAGAGAGAGAGAGAGAGAGAGAGAGAGAGAGAGTTGATTTTGGGCTGCTATGAATCATTTTCGACTGACAGCCCAGTTCTGAAAGTTATCCAGATTGATGTAGGTTTCATTTTACCCAACTCAGTTTTAAAAAATATGAAAATTTATTAGAATTTTTAATTAAATTTATATTTCTCTAACCAAAAAACTTGGATAACTTTTCACCCCCAAAATCGTCATCATGTAATTTTCAAATGTTATAGAGATAATGATTATGGACATTTAGTCATTTTTATGGGAATTAATTTTACACCGGATTGATTCTTAGGGTTGTTGGTAAGACTTGGCAGAGTTTTTCATCAAGTGCAAGCTATGGATATGCATGATAGTCTTATAATGATCCACATGTTAGTAAGGGTTTAATGAGCCATCATAGAAGTTTATAACTAGAAGTTTAAACCATATTAGTAAGGATTATCATAGAAGAACATAAGCATGGGTAGAGGCTTTTGAAAGTTTTGAGGAGCTATTAGTGTTTGTCCCCATGAGAAACTCTTTATGAACTAGTCATCGAAGTTCATTATGAAGAGTATCTTAAGGGACATTATTGAAAGGGGTTGTATGTGAATTCATCGTGGAAACCAATTGATAATGGGTTGCAGGGAGGGGGGAAAAAGTGAGTTGAGATAGCCATGTCATTATCAGTTAGATGGGGTACATTATCATCTTGGTGACGAGCAAGCTTAATGTTGGTGTCTTTGAATCTTCCAACCATTGCATGTGGTTGATAATGAAGAGGGAAATCCTTAGCTTGATTATTTTATCATGATGTTGGATTGCACATCCATGTTGGAGCTAAATGATTTCATCTTGAAATTTATCTATATTATGAAAGTAGTCTTTTGATAAAAAGACAAAAAGCCTTTGCTTTTGTGGTTAGGCCTGTGGGGGTAGGAGAGCAACATAAGCCTAAATTTCCTATTTAAATGACTTATTTATAGAGTATAGAGAGTTGAAGCAGAAGGGTCTCAATTGTTATTGGTGCCATGCTTATCGTCCATTGGGCAGATGTTTATAAAACCCATGATTATGAGATTGTCTTGTAGAAGGTGCTAAACTATTGCATGCTAAAAAATTCATGATGGCAAGGGATGTGTTTATCATCTTATTATTGCAAAAAAAAATTCAGCTCACACATAGATAAATAAACCACGATGTCCAAGATGCATAGATTTTTTCATGTGAAACATTATAATAAGTGAAAAATTATGGAGTCTAACTCAACTGAAATGATTCCACCGTAATGATTAAAAATTACAATGAACTACCATACCACCATTTCATAAGAGAAGATATGATAACAAGATAAGGTAATCAACAAACATTGGCGTTAATCAACAATGGACATCAACTCTGTTTGACAGTAAGTGATGATGGGTGGCATAGATTAGTAATAGTCAACAATGAGCATTTATAGCAATTAACATGGATGCCATTGGTGGCCGATCATGTACATTAACATGCTTTAGTGACTGATGATGATGTATGTTAATGGAATTTGATGGTGGTCATTGATATCACTCAATGGGAGGCATGAGCAGCAATCATTAGCTAACAATGATAGATTTAAGTGGTGGTTTACTTCAAACATTAGCAATTGATGATAACAATCAATGGTTGATGTTTGCAGTAAATGTCAAAGATTAATGATTGACATTAGTGGATGATGCAGATGTTGAATGTTGATAGATAGATCGTTGTAACTCTCTCCATAAGAATCTTCAATGAATATGTAAAAATTCTCTTTATAGTGTTTTGAAGTGGCATCCTGATTATTTCTGCCAAAAATTTGGGTACTCCATCAAATGGTAATAGTTGATCCCCTTGATATTTTTAAGTTCTTTAGACATTTCAGTGCTTCACTATAATCAAAATTTAGTGATCTTGGGCTCTTCAGATATCTCGTGTCAAAACTTTCGTTTCAAGTATAAACATATTGAAAACTAATTTCAAATGGTCCTAGAGTTGAAGTTGAAAATTTTTCATTCAAATATTTTAACTTTTTGAAAGTTATAAATTAAGTCAATATATATATATTCAATCAATCTAAATTCCTTATAACAGATTAATAATATATTAATATTTATGCAAACTAAATATTGTCTTAGTATTACTCAAAGATGCTAAAGAGAATGGAAGACTTTGATATTATATATATATAAAGGTTAGCATATATAAAATTTAATTTTGGCCCAATTCTCTGAACCAGCCTACCGAATCTAAGCCAACTTACATAATTTGTCTTGATTTAGAATTAACAATCCTATAATTGTTGAAATAATTTAGTACATTTAAATGTTAACAAAACAATGAAGGAAAAAAAAAAAAAAGCAAAAGGTTTGAAGAAGAAAATGGCATTAGAATTGTCCATCATAAATATAAGAAAACATTAAGCATCTTCTTTATCAAAATAAACATATATGTTAGGCTTAATGTATAATACCTCTTTCTCATTGTACATTGGTATTTGAACAAGAACCAATGGATATGCCAAGCTCCCAAGCTCTTCATCTTCTTCAATAGAATGACACTTGTATATCCTCTCCGGCCTTCGTCGAAATATTTTGGAATAAAGACTCGCAAATCCCATCGTTGTCTTCTGCATCATTACCAATACCAACAATACCAAACAAATTACTAACATTGCTTTCATCAGCGGTAAAATCATGACCCTCCTCGTCCACATTAATGCAACTATAATCTTTCTCGCTATCGGTAAAATCACAACCACCCTCATCCATAATAGCGTCATCCATATGTGATATAACAACTTGTCAATCAGCATACGAATATGCTCATAGAGCGAAAATGTAATTACACCTGAGATAGAAAAACAAAATTATTGCTAATTAGTGTATAATCATAACAAAGAAAATAATTATATAGAATGTGCTGAGGAACTTAAACTAATTTTAATAACCTTCCATATTCTTCTTTCTCCTGCCTTGCTAATGTTAATGCTGAATATTTGTAGACATGGATGTAGCAGATGGGTTTGCTCATATAGAAATTAGAACACATGAGGGAGTATAGACCTTGCAGTTGTGTTTATTATTGAAGCTTGTTCTTCGAATAATAAAATTATGATTGAGAAATTATTGTTTTCTTGTAATGATCGATGGAAATTATTGCTTGGTTGAAGGAATGAAACTCTTTATAAAAGAAGAAATGAACGTTGAAATGTCTGCATCTGAAACAAGCTTAAACATTACTGATAGTCTATGAATATTTTTATTCTATAAATTTAGAGAGAGAGAGAGAGAGAGAGAGAGAGAGAGAGAGAGAGAGAATATAGTTTTTCCTACATAGGATCCTCTAATAATGCACCAAGAAAGGGAGTTCATCTTGATTCGAAGGTGTAGCTGGACCGTTCTATACTTTTGTATGTGATTGATGTTTAATGATTTGATCTGTGAGCTAAAGCAATGCTGCCGTTTCAACATCTACGTACTGATAGATTGTTTTATTATCGACCGACCAAAAATAATATCTCAATAATGTTTTTTTTTTCCTTGAAAGGACCGAATACAACATGAATCATTATTTAAGGTTAGGCTGAGTGACCAACTCCAACCTTCAGGCAGGGAACTCACTGAATTCATGAGTAAAATTATACAGATAAGAAAGATTAAATAACATAGAAGGAGAAAGAGAGAGAGCTTAGGGAGAAACTCTATGATACCATATGTCATGAATTTATCCTATGACCTCTTTTTTATAGGTCGAGGTGAAGTACAATACTATTTGTTGAGTTCTGGAATGTTTACGACGGTAAATAGATAAAGTGCTTAGCATCTTAATTTTGAACGAAGAAACAAAACATAATTTTAACATACAGATCAAAAGAGAAGGGTGCAAGTGTCTTAAGAAACAACATAATTTTAACATGGGAAATCTTGAAAAGGGAGAAAAACCACGAGGTCTTGTCCAGTTGAAATGGATCCACTAGTGTGTATTGTTGATTACAAATGATCCCCTTCATGGGGGGAAAACGTTGGCTTAATATAAAAAATATAAAGCACATTACATAGTCGGGGTTGGAAGAATATAATGATTTGAGAGCTATTCTCAAGAGAATGTTGGCATGTTATTTTGGTTGGTAGGATCACTGTAGTTGGGAGATGGAGGTTGGAGAGATCGTAGTCGCGCAACTGAGGTCGAAGGGACTATAGTCGGGGGACAATAGTTGGATGGATCATAACGGGGGGTGATAGTGATTAGAGGGATCGTAGTCGGTGGGCAGTAGTGATCAGAGAGACCGTAATCTACGAGCAGCCATAGTCGGAGGTACCGTATAGTCAGTGGGTATGGACCATAGACGGGGGGCAACAAAAGTCGGAGGGGGATCGTAAACAATAAGCAATGAAGGTCGGTCCAACGGAGGTCAGAGGGACCATTGTCGGGGCACGACGGAGGTCAAAGGATTCATAGTCGATGGGCGATGGGGGTTGTAATAACCTTAGTCGACGGGCGACTGTGCTTGGAGGTCGTAGTTGGTGGGCAGTGGAGGTTGTAGGATTGTAGTTGGTAAGCCACAATGGCCAGATAGAGGTCTACGTTGGTAGCCGGACATATCTCTTACGATGATAATCAAACAGAGATCTGATGGCATTAGCCTAGTAGAGATCCAGCATCGACGGGTTGGTGACGAGGGTTCGTCGACTATGGCTCCTGGGTGGAGCTCCGAGATGCTTTAAGCCTCAAAACTCTCTTGAGTCTTCAACATAGGGTCCGAGCCTCTAAAACTCCAAGCCCCCCATTCATGTGCGAAGTGTGTGTCTATTTATAATTTTTGAAGAGTGGTGTGACTTTCTAGAATTTAACTTGGAAGAATTATTCTTTTATCTTTTAATATATAACAATTAGAGCTATCTAATTTTATTTATCAGTAATAAAATTTAATATCAGCGAAAGCAAATTCTATTGATCAAAACATACATATACATCTCTATTTATTTCTCCAATATCATATATAATACTCATGAGTCATACAAATATAATCTATCATTTTATTCATAAATATAAAAGAATAAGTATAAAAAAAATTAAAAGTAAACTTGTAGAAACCTGATCATTCTCACACTTAAGGGCATTAAAATAGGATTTTGGGTCGTGTTCGGGTCGAGCCAGAAATTGACCCAGGTCCAAACGTGTTGACCCGAATCCTACCAGTCAGGTTATCGAGTTGACTCGACACCACCTGCAAACTCAAAATATAGCAAGTGGAGTTCAGACGGGAGCTCGAGTTAGGGTGTGCATGTGCGGAGTCCTGATAAGAGAGTGAGTCTGCGGGAGGGCTCACTGGCGCTGTGGTGCGAAGGGGGAGTCCAGACATGAGTGCGGTTCCGTAGGAGGGCTCACTGGCACTGCGGTGTGGAGGGTGGAGTTCAAACTCGAGGGAGGGTCTGTGAGAGGGCTCACTGGCCCTGCGGTGTGGAGGGAGGAGTTCATACTTGAGGGCGAGTTCGCGGGAGGGCTCACTGGCTTAGTGGCGTTGCGGTGTAGAGGGTAGACTTCAGGCGCGATGGGAGAGCACTGCGGGCACGACACGGGATCAAGTGTTGTAGCCTGTGAGTGGAAGCGACTCGTGAATGCAGGATCTCTTTGCAGGCGAGTTTTTGAGTCATTTCGGGTTACCAGATCAACCCATGTTATAACTCAAAAACTTGAAAATACATTTTTATCTATAACAATCAAGAATATATTTAAGAGT
Organism: Dendrobium catenatum; assembly: GCF_001605985.2. NCBI lineage: Eukaryota > Viridiplantae > Streptophyta > Magnoliopsida > Asparagales > Orchidaceae > Dendrobium > Dendrobium catenatum. The sequence goes on along the minus strand of NW_021319309.1, from coordinate 4,857,881 downwards.
CATTATAAGTACAAATCATAAATCGTCTTTTTCAAAACATCTCTATTATTGTGTATTAATTTAACCAAATTTTTATAATTTTTTGGCGCTAGTGAAAGTCCTTAAGAAACTGACACTTAGGATCATTAGATGTTTGTTTTACAAACCGATTTTACAAGAATTTTTTAAATAAAATGGACTATTTTATAAATATTTTTTTTATAATTTTTGGAATCCTGAAAAATTTTTTATGAATTTTATTTTGAAAATTCTTTAGAATATTATTATTTTATAAGAAATCTAAAAGCACTTCTATTTCCCTTGAGCCATTTTAGCCCATTTCGTGCAACAAAGAAATGGATTTGGGAAATGAGAAGAAAGAGAGGAAAGAGGAGAAAGGTAGCTAGGTTTTGATATTTTGGCTACACATATTTTTTATGACTTTTTAATCACATAGTTTAGAATATTTGATAATCAATAAAAGATTATGCTCACAAGTTAAACAAGTAATATATATATATATATATATATATATATATATAAAAATATATATATATATAGAAGGATATAAATTTTAAAATAAAATAATTAAAATTATTATTAAAATAAATTTGAAAAAAGTTGAGAGATCCTCTGATTTTCAAAGTTATTTGAAAATATATTTTTTTTAATTTTTCAAAATATTTAATTAAATATTAATTAAATACTAATGATGTTTAAATAATTCAAGTTAATCAAAATAAAATAAGTTTTAAACTAAATAATTGAAAAATATTGATCATATTATTATTAAGTTTATTTTTATTAATTAAGAGATTTAATAATATATTCAGTATAACCAAGCATATGCCGGCAGCTACATACCCTAGCAAGTTCGGCGTCTCCGGTCGCATTTGTGGTGCTACGCGACGATCGTCGGCCCTGTTACTGTAGGTTTGTCGCTACCCTTCTTTCCTTAGCTCTCCTCGCCAGCGCTTGAGGGCTTCGTCCCCAGATCTTCTCGAGGAAGGATCCTGGTCTGGTCTTCTTTATCCTTCATCTGCTCCATAGGATGCTGGTAACATCTTTCATGTAAATCCTCTTGGGCTTTTGGCAAGAGACCAGCAGGTAACTCAGGCCTTCCAAATTCTTAAAACACGTCCTAACTAGAAATAACTATGATTCTGATTCATTCCTACCCAAGCAGTCTTCTACATTCAATGGAAAACCGGAGATCCTTTACTCAAGGAACAAATTGAAAAAATCTGGCAGCTTTCTTTGAGTTCTTCTTTACGGGTACATTTTCGTTTGGATGATCTAGCATAAACATTACCCGGAAATGCATCATAGATTTGCATTTAGCAGATAACGACACCATTGGATTAATTGGCAGGACGCATATCTTGATCATTCGTACATTCTCCTCTTGGTTGGGGTTCATTCGCGTCTGTTTCCTTGAAAAACCTACGCCATCAACGGTTTTGTTATGTGGTTGCTGAAATGGTCGCCTCTATTTGACACAAATGAGGAATCCCCGATCGTTCTCATCTGAATTTCTTTCCCCAAGCTAGAATTCAATTTATGAACCAAGCTGCCCTATTTCCTCTTGCTTTAACTATGGACCTTGTTAAAGAGCCATCAGATCAAGAGAAGTCAGCGGGAATGCTAGATAATAAAATTTAGAGCCACAGTTTCATTACTTACAACGAAATACCTCTCCCATTCATGTGGTAGTAAGGAAAGAAAGAGTCCACTAATTCGTCTCTTGGCATCAATCAATACACTTTAAATGGATCAAACCGGCGAATCTACTCGATTATTTATTTTATTTTTTTAAATCATGTATCTTTGTGCATAAATATTCATCGTGAGAATAAACAATTTAAGTTTTCTTATTCACTTCTTATTTTCTATATGGAATCAGAGTAATGTTAGGGTTATATTTTTCCAAACTTGCTTCTTCTCTCGTTTATTATTTATTCTTTTAATTATATCATGTTTCTTTGACTTATCTTTTAAGGTGTCAACTATCATAAAGGATGAAAACTAAATTAAAAAAAAAAGCTTTAAAGGGATACATGCCTCATATAGCTTGAATGGAATAAACTATCTAAAGCAATCAAAAAGTATGAAAATCTTCGTAAGAGAAAACAAAAAATTCCATCATCTTTTAGATCAACCTCTAGATTCGAAAGATCCATGTTTATATTTAATGATTAAGCAAATTTTATGATCATAATATATTCATGGAACACCATAATGCCTTCAATAAGTGGGTCATACATGTTCCTAACAATTGTAAAGATATTTGGGACTCTGTCAAATAGATAGATTTAAAAGTTAAGGATATTGCTCTGATATTTGAGATTAAAATTAAGATATCAACAATCAAGTAATTTAACCTACATATTATTGAAAATTTTAATACATTGGATGTTTATTAGCTTGATTTAGGATATTACTAAGATCTCAAGGTGAACTGTAGCAATGATTTGATGATTCTCAAATAGTTTGTTGAAAGACAAAAGGTTCTTGAGTTTCTTACATGACTTAGTAAACGATTCGATCAAATTCATATTAAAATTTTAATTAGAGAAGTCTTTACAGTAGTGCTGCAAATGAAAAGAGCATTCGATAAGCTACTTGTGGCTCGACTTGATTACAACTCGTTCATGATCATTTGTTTAAGTAATCAAACAAGCTTGAACAATTTTTGAAATACTCGACTGTTAAATAAACAAACTTGAATAGTTATGCATTTGACTTGAGTTTAGGTAATTCTATGTTAGTAGGCTCGATAAGGCTCATTTGTTTAAAACTCGATAAACATAAATGAATTAAACATGAACATCTATTCTTTTAAATGAACAAAGCTTGAACACAAATAAAAAAGCTTGAATTGAGCTCGAACCAAGCTTGAACAATCTAATAATAAATAAGCTCAAATATGAACAAGCACATATTCTGCTCGGCTCGGTTCATTTGCAGCCGTACTTCTCAGTCATATGAGCCAAATAAGGAAGGAGGTTGATAGTGCTTGAAAACTCTATTTATGATACCAATTATAGTGCTCCAGATTCTAATTTGAAAAAAATATTCTTTTATCTTTTAATTTACACAAACAGAGCTATCTAATTTTTTTATCAATATAAATAACAAAAATAAAACTATCGATCAAAACATTAAAATATAACCGGCAAATGCTCCGACTATCATATTTGATTCTTAAATCTAACGATCTGAGAATGCTTTGCGGGTTAAATATTTAAGTTTCATCATCCTCCTTGAAAGGACTGGAGTCGATCTGATTTGAATTAATAAATGTCTAATCTCAATCATAAAGGTTTCTAAATGAAATTCATCATAAAACACTAATATTAGATTTTAACATTCGTATAATCGTCAATTATTAAACCCAATCCTTTGTCAGTGGGTGAACAAAGTTGGCAAGGTTCCAACAACCAATCTTCAAAAAACCACAATGATGGCCCTGTTGAAAGGAAATCTCAACCGGAGGAGATCTTATTTTCAGCATATTTAAACCTCAATACAAAATATAGATATACAATGACTTTAAATGATGGTCATGTTGACAAATAATCTCAACCAGAGGGGTCAAATCTTAAAACCAGTAAAAGTTTGAATTTTTAAAATGAAATTTATCACTTAAAAACTTAAAACTAAAACCATTCACCTTCTGCGACAGTTTGTCAAGGGTGATAAATTTGAAATTAACCTCAGCTCACAAAGAGCAAATGTCATGTCAGGTGTAAAGCTAAGGTTCATCCTCAAATAGCCTCTTGCTAGCAGGGACGTAACACATGTCCTCTGATCGAGTAGTTTTGCAGCAAAATGACACCATTATATTACAATCACGGTCAAAGCTCATACGTTCCTTAATGACGTCAAACTCTTGAGTAATGAATCATAGGGTATATTCGATAGACACAAATCCTTTTTTGTCAGCTAAAGTGGATTCAAATGTACCCCCTTAGACAAATACCACACTAGGTCTACAAGGTATTTTTGGACGAAGCAACCCATGATTGCCGATAAGGTGCCTTCTGTCAGGTTGGGTCGACTACCTCCTCTAACTAAGTAGACTAGGGACCATGACAATTGACAGCCTAGGACTACGGAATCATGAGATCTTGATTGGGCTTATCTTCGTTACCCCCATCACCTGTTTTAAGTATATGGTAATAAAGTTAAAAATTCAAACTCAAACTCAAACCTTAAAATTGTTGCTATTATACGCTGGATTTGCAACCTATTTGACCTATCTTATGACTAGCCTTAATCGAAAGTTCTCTCTCGTTATTGGGATGGGTAATTAACTATAGGGGCTTGCGCCTATAGGAAACCAGAACTCAGATCGTAAATTCCTCACAAAATGAGGGCGAAATCTCTTAGTAGTATCTTATCTAAAACCCAATCTTCCTTCTGAAAATTTACCCCAAAATCTAAACTCGTTAAAACCCTCCCCATCAACAAACAAGAAAGAGATGGTGCGGAGAGGCCGGGGCGCAAAATTTTCGGACCACGATGTTGAGTTCAAATGGACTTAAGAGGAAATGATGTAGCACATTATGTGTATAAAAAAAATAATCTAAATGTCCAATTATAAGATCCCAAGCGGAGTCTAGTCAGGGTCCATCACAAGAGCCTACTAAAAAAAATAATTTTAATAATTAAATTTCAAATTTAGGATTTAGAAGTTTGCCTTTTTTGTTTTGAGGAATATGTATGGGTTGGTCAATTAATGAACTATGGAAGAGAAAATAAATTATTGGTAGTTGTTACCCTCCTCTAGTAATGACCACCCGCATTGTTTCTTTCTAAAATCTATTTCTTCTTTTTGAATGATAATAGTCTAATAGTCATAGTAAACTCTATTATTAGTGCTTGTATTTAATATAAACTTTCTTGTTTGATTAATAGAAAAAATTTGGAGAAAGTTATTTTCTTGTGGTTAGATGGGTCATACTCAATCATCTTTGGTGAGAGTAGGTCTTCTAAATCTTTCTAACAACTTCTCCTGCTTTCTAATTATCTCCCAAGACTAGCCAATTAACCCAAGCCACCAAATTCCTCCTTGAAGCTATCGATCAAGACTAGGTGCACTCTTGTCTGGTCTTATATTCCTCCTCTCCATCAGCCCTCAAACCTTATAAAATGTCTCCAAAACCTTTAGATCATAACTTCATACCCTAACTAATCATTCACATCCATTTCCCTCCATTTAACCTTCATTAAACTTGTTATTGAAGGAGCAAAATCAAATCAGTCCAAATTAGCTCAAGCAGGTTAATCTTGGCTCTCCACCAGCATATCCTCTTTAAAAGCCTTTTCATTCCACCATAAATTCTAGATCATACTTCACATTATAAACTAATCATGTACATCCATTTCCAATCTCCAGTCTCATCATAAAGTCTTTTGACACCATCCAATTGCCCCATTCTTCTAATCATGACGGTGTTAAAGCTCCACTGCCACCAAAAAACTACTTTCTTTACACGTAGAACATGGCCACATGTGATAAAGGACAAGAGTGGCCATCCAGTTTCACTTGGGTTGGCCAATTTTGGGCAGTTTAGGCCTTATCTCAAGCAGTCTAAGAGACTACGGACTTTGTGTACATCAGATCTTGTTTACACGTTTTAATGTTTTTCTTAGTTTATCTTGAGATCAGTTGATCAGCCAAATCAAATCAAATTGGGCTCGAGTTCAGACCTTTTGCATTATCTTAAGATGCCTGCTTTCCATAAAATAGGTATTTTTATAGGTTTAATAATTACAATGTTTAAGCAATCGTCTTATTTAACTTTAGTTCTTCATGTAGCAAGAAACTTATGCTTGACATTGATGTTTTGGATCATCATATCTTAGGTCTTATTGTTGATTATTTATGGAGTTTTATCCTTATTGTTGATGCAATTTTATGGAATATTCTGTGAAACATCTTCAGGTTAAGTATGATAATTTTTATTTTTATGGCTAACTTAGCCTTGTATTGTGTTACGCCTGGACCGGTCCGGTTCTACACCCGGCGGCTCAAGGCCGGGCGGAACCAGGCGGAGAACAAAGAGGGGGGCGGAAGTTTGGTGGGCCCTAGCATGGGTTAAAACGCATTGTGGGAGGGAAATTTTGAAATAGAAGGGTCTTTTAGGTATTTTGTAAAACTCCTTTATTGTTAATTAGGAGGATTGGGCGGAAATTGATTCGGATCTTGAATTTGAGATCCAGGTTTTCTTGCTTGGGCTCTTGGCGTTTCCGGAGATAGGAGAGTTGTTCTTCCTTTCGAATCGAAGAACAATTGTATCTTGCTTATGTTTACTCATCCATTAGTGAAATACAAGTCTCTACTTGAGTTTCTCTCAGTTTTCTCGCATATTCTCGCTGATTTCCTGTGTTTGACTGCTGTCCACTGTTGAAAACAGCAGTTTTTCCTGCTGTTTCCCTCTCCAGTTTTGATTAGGATTACTTGCGGACTCGAGTATTCCTTTGGGTTACTTGCGAACTCAAGTATTTCCTATCAAATTGGTATCAGAGCGTTGTCTTGGGACCATCGGCGGCTGAAACTCAGAAATTTCAGCAAGAAACTGTTGTCCGCAAGAGAAATTCTCGGTAACCGTGGGAGAGAAGATGGCCGGAAGGAAAGTAGAAGTTTTGGAGGGTGAAATCGGCCAACTGAAGACCGATTTGGAGGAAAGAACCGTTGAATTTCGAAATCAATTTGCGTCCATCCATGAAAAGATGGATGGGAGGTTCACGACATTAGAAGAAATGATGAAGAAGATGTTAGAGGGCAAACCAAGCCCGACGACAGTGGAAGCAAGGGAGGCTACTGGCGACAATAGGAGAAACGGGAACCCGAACCCATTGAGGGGGAGGGAGACTACTGAAGTGGAGATCCTTGATGGGAATGACAGAATGCCTCCGCTAGAACTGCTTTCTAGGGAGGAGATGAGCATGGGCTATGACATAAGGGGTGTTGAATTTTTTGGGAGAAGGGATGAGTTCTACCGTCGAGGTGTTGAGGAGGAGCAGAGAAGGGAAGAGTATGAGGAAAGGCAGGGGTACGACCGGCGGAGGGAAGGTCGTGACCACTGGGGAGTTTTTCCCCCTCGGGGAATGGGAGGTTATGGAGGAATTAGGGGAAATGGGGGAGATCCGAGGGTGAGGAAATTGAAGATGCCCATCTTTGAGGGCGAAGACGCACATGGCTGGATCTACAAGGTGGAGTGACACTTTGCGGTCAATGGGTTGACAGAGGAGGAGAAACTGACAGCGGCAGGACTGTGTTTGGAAGGGAAAGCATTAGCGTGGTATCAGTGGCGGGACATGAGGAGGCCCATTCGAAGCTGGAGGGAGTTCAAGGATTGTCTGCTAGAGCGTTTTCGAAACCAGTAGGGGAGGAGACTCTTACGAGCAGTTATTTTCTCTGACACAGGAGGGGACGGTCGCAGATTATCGCGACAGGTTTGAGTACCTTGCGAGTAGGCTGGATCGTCTTTCTGAGACCGTGCTGGAGGGGAACTTCATGAAGGGCCTTAAACCAGAGATCAGGGCAACTGTCAGGGTGATGAGACCACGAGGCTTGGGAGAAGCCATGGAGTTGGCACAATTGGTGGAGGACCAGAAGCACCTGGAGAGGGGAGCTCGTGGCAGTAGTTTCGGGGGATCCTACAAGATGATGACTACCTTCCTAGCCCCCAAAGGAACTGCACAGGGAGAACTACGAGAAGCACCAAAGGAGAGGACAGGAGGAGGGGGCCTGGAGGAAATTTTAAGAAGCTGACAGAAAAGGAGATCCAGGAGAAGTGAGCTAAGGGGTTGTGCTTTAGATGTGACGAGAAGTACATGCCAAGGCATAGGTGTAAGGACCGAACTCTTCAGGTTCTCACCATCTGTGATGATGAGGAAACTGAGGAGGGAGGTGAGAGCGGGATAGAGGAGGAAGAAGAAGAGAAACTACATCTGGATGTAGCTGAGGTTTCACTAAACTTTGTGTTAGGATTCACACCAAATCACACCATGAAGGTGAGGGGAGAAATAGGGGATCATGAAGTGGTGGTGTTGATCGACAGTGGGGCCACACACAATTTCATCTCTAACCAGATTGTACATCTGTTAGGAGTGAAATTAGTGGACACGGGAGGATATGAAGTGATGATGGGCACGGGGAAGGTGGAGATGGGGAGAGGAGTTTGCAGGGGAGTGGTATTGTCCATTCAAGGGATCCAGGTGAGGGAGGATTTCCTTCCCTTAGAATTGGGAAGTACCGATGTCATCCTGGGGATGAAATGGCTTCAGACTTTGGGGGAGACCAAAGTCAATTGGGGTGCTCTGAGGATGGAACTGATGGTGGAAGGACAGAGGATGATGATCCAGGGGGATGCTGGGCTATCGAGGGCAGGAGTATCTCTCAAGTCCATGATCATATTCATACAGGAGGTAGGAGGGGGATACTTAGTGGAGTTGCAACGCTTGGAGCAGGTCAGTGTGGAGGAAGAAGGAGACATCCCACTGGTGGTGCAACCACTCATACAGCAGTTCAAAGATGTGTTCCAGCCACCGCAAGGCCTGCCACCACCCAGCGAGCAGGAGCATGCCATCCTTCTGAAGGATGGGGTGTCGCCGATTAGTGTTACCCTACCGCTACCCCCAGATTCAGAAAGATCAAATTGAGAAGCTGATCAGAGAGATGTTGGAGGCATGGATTGTCAGACCCAGCGTGAGTCCTTTCTCCAGTCCTGTCTTACTCGTCAAAAAGAAGGGAGTTAGAGGTTTTGTGTGGATTACAGGGCACTAAACAAGGAGATAGTACCAGATAAATTTTTCATTGCAGTGATCGATGAGTTACTAGATGAGTTGAACGGAGCCTTAGTATTTTTCAAGATGGACTTGAAGTCTGGCTACCACCAAATCAGAATGGAGGAGGACATTCAGAAGACGGCATTCAGAACGCATGAAGGGCACTATGATTTTTTGGTGATGCCGTTTGGGCTCACTAACGCTCCGGCTACTTTTCAGTCCTTGATGAATAGAGTGTTCCGGCAGCATCTGAGGATGTTTGTGTTGGTATTCTTTGAAGACATTTTGGTGTACAACAGAATAGAGGATGAGCACTTAAAGGAGGTTCTTAGCATCCTACAAGCCCATCAGCTACAGGCTAACTGAAAGAAGTGCAGTTTCGCCCAGTTCAGGGTGGAATATTTGGGGCACGTTGTTTCTGAAGAGGGAGTGGCGGCCGACCAGTCAAAGATTGAGGCAATGCAGAAATGGCCCATTCCTAGGAACATCAGAGAATTGAGAGAATTCCTAGGATTGACTGGATACTACAGAAGGTTTGAGAAGGGATACAGCACCATCGCCTGGCCCTTGACCGAGCAACTGAAGAAGGACAATTTTCTATGGGGAGAGGCGGCAACCCAAGCTTTTGAGAAGTTAAAAAAAGCGATGATGACAGTTCCAGTGTTAGCTCTACCAGATTTCAGTCAGATCTTTATAGTGGAGACCGATGCATCAGGATATGGCTTAGGAGCAGTGTTGATACAGAATCACAGGCCTATAACATATTTCAGTCTAGTGCTATCGACCAGGGCTAGATTGAAATCAGTGTATGAGAGAGAGCTGATGGCCATAGTCTTGGCCATTCAGAAATGGCGCTCTTATCTTTGGGGACGACATTTCATTGTTCGGACCAATCAGAGGAGTCTGAAATACCTGCTAGAGCAAAAGATGGTGACTGAGGAACACCAGAGGTGGTTGCAAAAGCTGTTAGGCTATGATTTTGAGATCCAGTATCAGCTGGGGGTGGAGAATAAGGTAGCTGATGCCTTGTCTAGATGTGTGGGGGAACTTTAGGAGGTGGCAGTTTCAGTACCCTTGATGGTTGATTGGGGGGCCATCAAGGAAGAGAGTATGCAGAACGAAGAATTGAAGAAGATCAGGGAAGGTTTGATGAAGGGCAGTAGCAATCATTCAGGAGTACATAAGACATAATGGAGGTTGGCATCGGAGCTCTACTGGAAGGGGATGTATAAGGATGTTGAGGAGATGGTGGCAAGGTGTGAGGTGTGTCAGAGAAATAAGTACATGGCAATGGCGCCAGGGGGATTACTCCAACCATTAGCACTCCCAACAGAGTATGGGAGGAAGTGTCTATGGATTTCATCGACGGCCTACCCCGTTCAGAAGGGTTCACAGTCATTTTTGTTGTGGTGGATCGACTCAATAAGTATGCACATTTTATCCTCCTAGGACACCCTTACACCGCAGTGTCAGTGGCGGCAGCATTTATCAGGGACGTGGTTCGATTACATGGGATTCCAGAATCAATTATGTTGGACAGAGACAAAGTGTTCCTCAGTCAGTTTTGGAGAGAACTGTTCAGAATGCAGGGCACAATTCTCAAGAGGAGTACCGCGTACCACCCACAGACAGATGGACAGACATAAGTGGTTAACCAGAGTTTGGAGACATATTTGAGGTGTTTTGCTTCTGAAACACCCAGGAAATGGGCTAAATGGTTGCCGTGGGCGGAGTACTGGTATAACACTTCGTACCATTCGGCATCCCAAATGACCCCGTTCAAGGTGCTCTATGGAAGAGAACCCCCCACACTTAGTACATTATGGGAAGGGAAACACACCTGTCTCTTCAGTCGAACAATACTTAAAGGAGAGAGACCGGGTGTTGGAAGAGTTAAAGAAATATCTGGAGAGGGCACAACAAATAATGAAGAAGCGAGCATATACACACCGAAGAGACATACAATATGAAGTGGGGGAGAAAGTGTTTTTGAAGCTAAGGCCCTACAGACAGAGATCAGTGGCTAGCAGGAGGAACGAGAAACTGGTCCCAAGATATTTTGGCCCCTATGAGATCCTGGGGAAGATTGGAGCAGTAGCGTATCGTCTGAAGTTGCCCCCCCCTGCTACTATACATCCGGTGTTCCATGTGTCACAGCTGAGGAGAGCCCTGGGGGAGCACGCAGTTAGTGCCGAATTACCAGCAATAATGACGGAGGATTGGGAAGTGATGTTAGAACCCCTAGAGCTTATGGGGGTAAGATTAGATCAAGAAGGAAACAAGGAAGTGTTGATTCAATGGAAGAACCTCTCTGATTTCGACGCGACTTGGGAGCCGTTGGAAAGAGTGAAAGAGCAATTCCCCTCCTTTCACCTTGAGGACAAGGTGAGTTTTTGGGAGGGGCGTAATGTTACGCCTGGACCGGTCCCAGCTGGACCGGTCCGGTTCTACACCCGGCGGCTCAAGGCCGGGCGGAACCAGGCGGAGAACAGAGAGGGGGGCGGAAGTTTGGTGGGCCCTAGCATGGGTTAAAATGCATTGTGGGAGGGAAATTTTGAAATAGAAGGGTCTTTTAGGTATTTTGTAAAACTCCTTTATTGTTAATTAGGAGGATTGGGGGGAAATTGATTCGGATCTTGAATTTGAATCTTGAATTTGAGATCCAGGTTTTCTTGCTTGGGCTTTTGGCGTTGCCGGAGATAGGAGAGTTGTTCTTCCTCTCGAATCGAAGAACAATTGTATCTTGCTTATGTTTACTCATCCATTAGTGATATACAAGTCTCTACTTGAGTTTCTCTCAGTTTTCTCGCGTTTTCTCGCTGATTTCCTGTGTTTGACTGCTGCCACTGTTGAAAACAGCAGTTTTTCCTGCTGTTTCCCTCTCCAGTTTTGATTAGGATTGCTTGCGGACTCAAGTATTCCTTAGGGTTACTTGCGAACTCAAGTATTTCCTATCATATTGAAAGTACATCACCTACCTATAATTGCAACTCCTAAACTGTGGAATTTGTGTTGCCGTTGATATTGGAAGATTAAATCTCCTAAGCATATAAAATCTTTATCATGTATAAACTTAGAATATTTTATTTTGTTCTTTAGCTTTCGTTCCTAACACTCAACATTGGTCAATATTTTTTTGAAAATACTTTGCTCACTCACCAAAATTTCAAACAAGTGGAAACTTTACCTGATCACAACTTCTAGTTTTTTTTTTTTTTTCCCTTTTTAAAGGCGTTATCTAACCTACACATCATGGTTGGGATCTGAAGTTTAGCTTTAGGTTATCAAACATTCTAACATTACAAAAATACAACATTTAGTCATTAATTCACTTCGTACCCAGAAAATCAGCACCAGCAGAATTATTAGGTAAGGGAAAATAAACAAAAAAGTTTACATTTTTTATTCATATATTCCAACATTACAAAATTATAATAAGCAACCATTCCATTTTTCCAATATGACAAAAACCCCTCACAAACACTTGTTGCATCAACACTGGGCAACTTTTACGTGTTTAAATTTAAGCACTACTGTACATCAATATATGAAACTCTCTGTTTGAAAACGCTCATTGCATACAGACTTACACTACATTACCATCAAAATTACAAAGTCTGGAAGCTACGAATTATGTGTTCCATTTGATGGCTTTGCAAGCCCAAGCTTTGCAACAACTGCATTTGCTATCACCTCATTTGCTTTATCTGTAGGGTGGTACTCATCCCAGAACACATACTTGCTTCTATCCTTACACAATGATGACAATGGGGTGCACGTAAGTGTAGGCCTAATTTTGGCTACTCTACAGCACGGCTCATTTGAGTTTGAGAAACCTGCAAGTAAGAAAAAAATTGTTTGTCAAACGTTACCCTTTAAAATAGGATCAGTAACATGTATAATTTACAAACCATATATCTCAGGGCGATTAATAAGATCCTGAAAGATATCATAGGCATCTCCAAATAGATAAGTAGCATTTGGAAGAGTTTTTGATAGAGTCTCAAGGACATTCTTGGCTTTGTTGTTGAACATAATGGATAGTTTGTTGGTAGATTCCTGACACTCTCCTGATAATGTCAAGAACCTCTGTAAGGGGATGCATCCCATAGGCCCCAAACCAAAGAAAGTAAGTTTCCGCGCACCAAGAGAGTGCAAAAGCTGCACAATTTATTCAAATTTTTTAATCTTCAATGAAAACCTTACAGGAAAATGTTTATTTTTCCCAAAGTTGAATTATTTTGTCAATGATTGTTTGAGTTTATAACTTACTCTTAGTTGGCCGTCAAGTGAAGCTATGACGTAGTTTGTGAAGGTCTCTCCATTATAAGTCCATGAATCAGCATAGACTGGCAAGAGAAAGTTGTTGATATAATCGTTGCTACCCAGAGCTACAACATAGTGAGCTTGCTGGAAGAAATTGGTTGCAGCTGTCTCGCCAATCTTCATCTTTATCATTTCTTGAGTTCCTTGAAACAATTCGATTTGCTTGGAAAGTGAAAATCGTTGAATCTGCAATACGAAGTTCTTATCCATCATTGCAGATCTTCAGTAACTGTTTGTTTGATTCAATTAAGGTTCATTTGGCTAGATAAAGTTTAAACAGTTAGTGAAATTCCAGAATCTGTGTTTAGAAACACAGAATTTGACTGTTTAAATTCTTTTGATTGCTTGGATCTATATTATTTGTAGAGCTTGAGAAAGCTCCAGCTGCCAGTCACTTGTTAGAGCTTAGTCTGTTGATTTTAGTGTTTATATCAATTCATAATTTTTCATTTTTTTAAATATACAAGAAACCTAATCGATCAAATGAGATGGGTCTATTAAAAAAATTAAAAAAAAAAACAAGATTAAAACTTACAAAAAGAGATGAAGTTTCATTCAAGATGCCACCACCTCCTGATGCATAGCTCACTCCACTATTGAGTATAGTCTCATCATCCAGTGTAGGGTCTAGGAAAGCTGGCGGCCTTGGGAGACCCATTCTGTCACCTGAAACAGAAGAGCTTTTCAACTTATTTCTGCTATAAGGAAAATGCTATGGTCCTTCACCTATAGTTCTCAAAAAATTTATAGTTATTCTATTTGAATTGTGTATTGAACTGAGTCCTATTTCACTAATTAGACTATTTGCACGCTTAATGTGGGTGCTAGCATTATTTATTTCTAAATTCTCTTAGGTGAGCCTGGTAAAAGAGTCAAGCTTGAGTGAGCTTGCTTGTGTTCAAACTTGGCCCATTCAATTTTTGCTTAGTTTAATCTTGTCCCTTGTTTGATTATGCTAAAATGTTATATATGTCTTGTTTGGTTTGTTTTTAAGGCTCATTGAGCTTAGATTTTGGAAGACTATTAACCATTCTAATACTGAACTAGTTAATCATAGGCAGCAATTCAATCGATTTAGATGATTGCAGGAGGAATAAGATCCAAATCCATTACAAAACTACTCAGATTCTATCCAATCAATCTAATAACTTCAGGAACTTTACCTACTATATCAGCAATGGTGCGGCCATTAGTGAACCTTCCATTGGGCATTCCTCTACCGAAATCAATCCCATACCATGGCAAAGCAGCACGAGCCAAGCTCTTACTGAGATAGTTATTGTTCCCAACATCAGAGAGCGAATCGCCAAAGATGAACTGAACAACCTTGCAATAACATCTCCTTTCTTCTGACCCTATAGTTGCAACCATAAGAATGAAAATGACTACCTTTACTCCTTTGTTGAACTGATCCATTGCTCTGATGAGATTTCGGAACAGCTTTTCTGGTCTTATTTAAACAGAGAAGAGTAAAGAAAAATGCTAAGGAAGTACTTGTATTGCAGTTGAGAGTAGAGTTGAAGAGGAGGAGAAGGGAACGGAAGCTGGAAAGTGGAATTAGAAGGGTTGGATCAACAAACCCTGACCTAACTTCAACAAAGTTGTGACTGACATTTTAGTTATGACTGCTATCGGAGGAGTTGGCTTAGTAGATTTGGTTGGTCAGACATTCTTCAAACTTTGGTTTTACATTTTAGTTTATCCATGGTAAGTGATGCTGGAGTAAAGTAATGCGAGAACATGCCATATGTTTACACTAAGGGTCTGACACGTAATTTTTTATAAAGGTGATTGTAAAATTATTGTGGAGAAAATTATTATTTTAAAAGCTTGTTGTACAAAGTAGCTTTCTATTTGAAAACAGCAAAAAAATAATAACCAATACGAAAAAGATTTCAAACGAAGTCTAAAATTTCGTTTATGACAGCTTTCTTACTGCTTCTTAAAGCAGGTTTTTAATGAAAAATTTTAATTTTTATACTTAAAAATTGCTTTAAGAAGCAGTAAGAAAACCATCCCAACAAAATTTAAATTGTGCTCAGAAAAATATAGAACATTTGTTTCAGTGTGAAGTTGAGTGTTATCTAGATTAATATTAGTCAGTAGGAAGAATGATATCAGCTATTACTTGAAATCTTTCAGAATTTTACACGTATTGTCACACCGGTTACTTGAATTTTGATGAGATGAGGATGTTTAGAACTCAGAAGTAAGTTGGCAGCAACTGGAAGTGTAAGGGTGGCAACATAAGAGTCATTTGATCTTAAATTTTGCTCTATAAAACTAAAGCAATCAAGAACTATTAGTGCTGCAAATTATTTGAAGTAATTGATCTCAGTCAAATTAGATTGTATCAGTTGCTAGAAACGGGTTCAAGTTGGTTCCAATGTACTAGTAGATCTATAGCTATCAACTCAAAAGCTTAAGCAATAAGGTTAGGCTCATAAATAATATATTGAGAATTTAATTATTATTTAATTTTTGAGTGAAACTATTTTTCACTAGTACATGTATTATCGTGTTTAGGGTTATTAACAATTAGATCTCGAGTTGCTTCTCCAGTAATCTCTTTTAAAAAAAAAATATTACGTTCGGACGCATCCAGAGGTCAATCTGAACGGGCCATATCACCTATTTAGGAGGCCAATCCGGATGCGATGTTCGGAGGCCTGATTTGCCTCCGGATGCATCCGGACACCCACATAAGAAGGACACACAAGATTAAACTAGTATTTTCAATTTTGTAAATGAAATTTCTCCAAATAAATGGAAGGGATCGAAGAGCAGATTTTTTTTAATCTTAACATAGTGAAATAATTTTAATTGAGACATGCCCCGACATCTTTACCTTTTTTATTTTCATAAATTTTTTTATATACAACATTTTGTTATTTGCGTTTGTGATAGATCTTTGTACAAAGTTAATATATTATACCCTTTCTTTCTATTGTCATAAATATTTAAGCACGCAATAATTTTTAGTCAAGTCAAGTATAATTGTAGATAAAAAAGATCTAATATCCATTCTAAGTCAATTATTTTCAAGTAATAATTGATTGATTTTCAATCTTGTTGGATAAATTCTTAATCTAATATACACACATACACTAATGTATATAGTTTGTTATGCATAAATCTCTCTCTCTATAGAAATTAATTGTTTTTCTAAGTTCATATATTTATTTCTAGGCAAACTTAATTCATTAAACTTAACATTATAACTTAATTATTAAATTAAGTTATAAATTTAAATAAAGTTATTAAATTAAATAAAATTATTAAATTTAATTAAGTCATAAATTTTAAAATAATTAAATCAAAATTATAACGTTTAATTTATAAATATATTAAGTTATATTAATTAACCGCTCTTCCTCGCTCTCTCTCCCCCCTCTCTCTGTCACCGCCTTCTCCCCTTCCTCTCATTTTTTCTCTATCTAGAGGAATACTTCAAATGATTTGTCATATTCTGAACTCATCAAATCATTTGACATATTTAGACTACGTGAATTAATATGATGAATTTGCTCATTTTTAAAATTTTTAATAATCATTTTTTTTTACTTATTTAAATTTTAAACATGTTACTCTTAAAAATTTGGCCACTTCAATATTCTCAGTCTTAACAGTTGGCATGACAACTATAGAGAGAGATATCATGATTGACGTGTCTGGACTTCGTGTTAATAATGTGGTTATTGAAGTAGGGAGGGTAATTATATCGCGACAACGTGGTTGAGATAGCAGATGGTTGTCGTCATCTTTTTAGAATGCTATATCTAGGCCAATTGTTAAGCTGATAAGTGTTATTTGATGATCGAGCTAATCCGGTCTGACAAATATTTGGGAGTGTTATATGTGTAATTTGATTGTGTTGATCAATCGTGTTATTCTGTTATCTTGGACCTCAAGTTTGTCGTGCTTATTGGGAGGTGCGGGGGTTCATCCCCTACTTGGGTTCGAGTGCTTGGAGTGGCGTAACCGAGCGCCTCGACGTTGTGAACGCAAAGAGTGAAGCATCGCAACAATCTATATGCAACGTCGCATCGGATCAAGATAGAGGTTCAAGCATTAATTGCAGTGCTTGAAACTGGCACCGCAGTGCTGCGAGACGGACATGACAGCTTTTTTTTTTCGTTTTTCTTAAGTTAGTGTCCCTTTGTGGATATAATTGACTCTCTTGTATTTTCTGTTAGTTTACACATTGGGAACAGTACATGTGAGAAGAGAAGCAAAGAGAGAGCAAGAAAGAAGAGAGTTATGTACATATTTTTTTTTCAATTTTCATAGTGGACTTTTTGGTGTGGTGTGGCTCCCTTGTTTTTTCCCGATTTTGTATTTTTTCTATGTTAAATCATGATGTCCTTTATTTTTCCATTGCTTTTACTTTCTTGCTTGTTTCATCATTATAGCATTTACTCCTCATCCCCAATAGGGAGTAGGCATGCGAAGTTGTAAACAAGTCGAGCCGAGTTTGATTCACTTCTATTTTGAGTTTGAGTTTGATTAATTAATCGAGTTTGAGTTCGAGCACAAACTTTATTTTATTATGAAAAAGAAAATGATTATGATTCAAACAATTATTATAATAAAATTGTAAACAGAATGAGAATTAGAAAATTAATAATAAATAATAATCTTATAAGAAAGTAATATATAACTTTTAAATATTTTTAATAATTTTGTACTAAAAATCCTAAATGTTAATATGTTTTAAATGTATTTTATGTTAATATTGTTTAAATTAGTCAGCTCAATAGCTAACGAGTAAAGTCAGACCTAGCTCAAGCTTGATTCGTTAGCTCATCAAGCTGAACTCAAGAGCTATTTATTAAGTCGAGCTCAAACTTGCTCACAAGTCGACTCGCCTCACTTACACCCTTATTTGGAAGCAATCGGAAGAACAGGCCTAGTCTAACAGTCCACTTCTTATGACTGTTGATAATCCCCATAAATTGATACCTAACATTAACCAACATCCATCAATTGCCCTCAAGAAACGTCTAATTTGCATCATTGTACCCAACTGATCTCCCCCTAATATCATGCAAAAGACTAAGTTAAATGTTACTTATCACCCAATTTCTAATATTATATATGAATTGTCATTTGGCACTCATCTTCCAATGGCAGCTCTGATGCTCAAAGACTGCTACTCCATTCGAGATGTATCCTGCAATTTAGTATATTATATTGACATCTTGTATACTCCCACATAAGAGTTCTAATGCATGATTTATAAATATAAAATTATTTTAATTAGACTAGATATCCTTATTTTTCCCTTCAATTTTTTTTTTAATTTTAAAATTGTATGCATTGCTCTATGTATATAGGATTGATATATCATCAAAAAAGTATCTTGATCGGGCACGAATCTCGTGGCAAAAATCAAGCCGGAAACTTCAAAAATTAATTTGGGGATCACCTTAACTTCGATTTCAGAAAACTTACAGTCAAGCTGAGCGTCTCGGAAATACAAACCCAACGACACTAAATTCGACTCAATCATAGCCCAAATGAGTCCAAATCAAAGACCCGAAGCACATTTGAAATGTTCAATCCATAATTTGGGTTACCAAACGGTTTCCAAATATGACATGCTTATAGTCGAATCGAGCGGCTCGACGAGACAAATCCAACGAGTCCAAGATCGCCAAATTCTAATATTATTAAGACCTTCAAATGTCTGATAAAAGGTCCACAATCAAAGGATTCAATATCGGCTGTCCATTCGAACCACTCCACATTTGCTCATAATCTCTCATCAATTTACGGGTCATGCCACTCCAAAAATCTATAAATAAACCCTTAATTTCTCTTGAGGTGGGGACCGAAGCAAGAAGAAGGAGAAGAGAAGAGGAGGATAAGAGGGAAGAAACTCCTCCTGGACCACCGCCGTTGAAATTCTGCCCAAGTGATGCCGGAATTTTGCCTGACATCCACGAGATGCTGGAATTTTTCTCGACTTCCACGAGACGTCGGAATTCTACCCAAATGATGCTGGAATTATGCTCGACCTCTAAGTGACGAAAGAATTCCACCTGACCTCCAAGTGACGCCGGAGTTTTGCCTGAATACCATCTAATGCCGGAGTTCTCCCTGGTCGTCGACTAATGTCGAACTTCTACCTAACACCTAACCTCCACTAGTCACCAGATTTTTACCCGACGCCGAACTTATGCCTGTTATCAGGTTTTTGCCAAACATTTATCTGATGCTGGACTTCTGTCCATTGCTAGACTTCTACGGCACACAATCCTTCCGATCTCTGTCGCCAGTCGATTACGATCCTTCCGACTTACATCGCCCATTAGCTACGGTCCATCTGACCAAACGAACACGTCAGCAATAACTCTTTATATTATCATTATGTGCTTCGTATAATGTACGTCAAGCCAAGGCCTTCCCCTTAAGGAAGGGCCTCAATTGTAATCGACTGCAAATAATAGTGGAATCATTCAAATTGGGCTCGGCCTCACGGGTTTTCCCATTTTCTGTGATTTTTCACGTAAAAAATCTTGGTGTCTCCTATAAATGCAACACCCTCTCTCTTATCTGATTGAGTGTCGAATTTTTGTACAAAGTTAAGACGTTAAATTTTATATTTTTCTATCGCCGAGAATACTCCAGGACGCAACAAGGATCATAGCACAATCCTAAGATGACAATATCTCTTAAACACCTAATTTTTTTAACACATTATATATTTAACAAATATAATAGCAATTATAGACATGTTCCTATCCAAACAAAATTTTAAGAACTGATTATGAAACCAGTAAAAAGAAGCTAAATTCTAAAATATTGAGCCACTTTTTGTTGTAATGATTGGAATTTGACTAAGAAACTTTGTAGTTAAGTATGCTCATTCCAGAGTAATTCTGAGATGGGTGACCTATTAGGAAGTTACACCAACATGACAAATCCGTGAGGCCCTTAAGCCGTAGTGAATAATATATGGATAGTTAAGAGTTTGAGGTATTACAAATGGTAACAGAGCAATATAACAACCGGAAGATGGGAATTAAGTGCCGTACAAGACATAGCGCTACACCATATGAGCCACATCTTGAACTCAATTTTAGACAGTGCTATATGATGGGAGCCACCACTTGAACTTGTATGGGTCACCTTTAGAATCCTATAAGCCTAGTGGATGATTATGGAATAAAGAAGCTGACAAGAACGTCAATTACTTAAGTGAGTGAGATTGTGAAACCCTTAAGTAAAAAGAAGCTAAACTTTTAAATCTTGAGGCACATTTTGGTGTAATAGTTGAAAGAAACTCTACCGTTAATCGTGCTTATCTCGGAGCAATTCTAAGGTGTATGACTTACTTGAAAGTTATACCAACAAGACAAAATCGTGGGACCCTTAGGCCAAAGAAAATAATATCTTAATAGTTCAGAGTTTGAATTATTACATTTGATAGCTCAAAGTAAATATATACATTAACTATGAGTTAACATATATTTATTTCTTTAATTGAATTAATAAGTTTTTTTTAACAAGTAGGACAAAAAAAAAAAGAAAAAGAGGCTAGTGATTTGAGTTGTACAGGAAAACCCAAAAAATAAAAATAAAATTTAAATTACGTAATGATGCAAAAGAAGATACATATTATTTAAGTGCATGTAGCCCTCAATGCCCCTCATTATCTTATTAGTTGATATTGATAAACTCAACTTGCACCTAACATAATTTAATAGAATGACATCAAGAGAAAATAAAAAATTTATGTCAATATATATTTATTAAAATTTTTATCAGAATTTATTTTGAAAGTTTTTATTTTAATTTTTTATTTTTGAGAAAAATGTAATATCAATTATTTATATATTATATTTATTTTAAAATAAAATTTAAAAATTTTTAATATTAATTATGAATAATTTTTTATTAGGATATTTATATATTGATAGATTTTTTTAATTAACACTACGGTCAAGTATCCCATCGAAGAACGCGTGGCATACGTCCTTAATCATCTTTTATGACGAACTCTCAACCACATCAAAAATAACATTTTTAAAGAGCATATAAAAAATACCATAAAAAAATGCGAAGGGAAATCCCAAGCCTCATCTAGAATCATCACCGTCCGTTGGATCCCCACAAACCAACGGCTCTCCGATCGCAGAATCTCCCCCATCTTATCCTCTTCCCTTAACAAAGAAATCCCATTGCCGTCCTCGAGAGTCCCTAAAAATGGCCGCCATATCCTCAGCAATGGCCGCCGGCCAGAACTCCGATTTCCTCGGCCTCCGCCTCGCGTCCACAAGCTCCGAAGCCCGCAATGCCAACCGCCGCCGTCTCTCCCTCCAGATTCGCGCCAGCAAGTCGAGCCCCCGCCTTTCCGGCCGCCCCCTCCGAGTGGCTGTCATCGGCGGAGGCCCAGCTGGAGGAGCTGCTGCAGAAACCCTCGCGAAGGGAGGCGTGGAAACAGTGCTGATCGAGCGGAAGCTCGACAACAGCAAGCCATGCGGAGGCGCGATCCCCCTTTGCATGGTGGGGGAATTCGATTTACCGCTGGATATTATCGATCGGAAGGTGACGAAGATGAAGATGATATCTCCGTCAAACGTCTCCGTCGACATTGGCCGCACGCTGAAGCCCCATGAGTACATTGGGATGGTTCGCCGTGAAGTGCTGGATGCCTACCTCCGAGAGCGAGCTGCCGAAGCCGGAGCCACCGTCGTTAATGGCCTCTTCCTCAAGATGGACTCCCCGCCGGCAGGCTCCGGTGAGAGGTATGTATAAATTTGTTTCAAATTAGCAGTAATCAGTAAGCGAGTGAGTGTTTGCGGGCATGACGTTAGAATTCTAAGATGTCTCTTTGTTGGCGAGGCCCTAATTTAACAACACTGGTAACAGAGTATAATCTATAGGGAAATTTGGAGGTTATTTCTGTCTCAACTAACTCAGTTTGGAAATGAAGAACACAACGAGGAAAGTGAGCATAATTCGTATTGTTTTCCCAACGCGAATTTGGATCTGCTATGATGAACTTGAAGACTTCTGCTGAATTGCATGCATTGGCTATGCTTTTGATGCTGAATCTGAATCCTTACTGAAACAGAAAATTTACATTTGCTCTTATTTTCTTTATCAAACTCAATTTATTTCTCTGAGTTCTTATAAGGTGCAAATTTCAGCTTGTTTGGAATATATTATCTGGCATGCATTTATGAATATAAATTTCTGTGTAGAAAATGGGCTTATTGTTGAACTTAATTTCTCTTAGTGCATTCTATTGAGGGTCCGTTTGGTTGCAATTGTTCTAATTTTAAGAGAGTTCTAAGCATAATATAAATCAAATGCAATGTATTTGATTGAAAATTATATAGATCAGACAAATTTTTTATTTTGATCAATCAAGGCTAAGGCTTTATTGAGCAACGAAGCTCACACGATGACTGCAAGTGCAATATATCAGTTGCAGGCATCAGACGAGAACAGGCTTGATTTTTATGAGAAAATAAGCTTAAAAATTGATGAACACAACACGCATGAAAACATAATGGCTATATAAATATGAGCATTCGAATCTGCTTTTCTTTCTCTCTTGTTTGACTGACAATCTCAGTGCCACCACCAGATACAAGATCTACTACAACGAGTACAACAGCAAAAAGTCGGCAACAGGGGAGAAGAAGGAGATGGAAGTCGATGCGGTGGTCGGAGCTGACGGAGCTAATTCCCGTGTAGCTAAGGAAATCGGCGCCGGCGATTACGAGTACGCCATCGCCTTCCAGGAGCGAGTCAAAATCCCCGAAGCCAAGATGGAATACTACAAAGACAGGGCAGAAATGTACGTCGGCGACGATGTCTCGCCCGATTTCTACGGCTGGGTCTTCCCCAAATGCGACCACGTTGCCGTGGGCACCGGCACCGTCACTCACAAATCAGACATCAAACGTTTCCAAGCCGCAACCCGTCTCCGCGCTTGCGATAAGATTGCCGGCGGCAAGATCATCCGCGTTGAAGCACATCCTATCCCCGAACACCCCCGCCCTCGCAGGTATCATCGCCTATACCAATCCTTGAACAGCTAGAGAAAATGATCAATTGGTACACTTCGTTGCAGGGTTCTCGACCGAGTCGCGCTGGTAGGTGACGCGGCCGGTTACGTGACCAAGTGCTCCGGCGAGGGAATCTACTTCGCGGCGAAGAGCGGTCGAATGTGCGCTGAGGCGATCGTGGAGGGTTCGGCGAAGGGCACCCGGATGATCGACGAGGGGGATCTGCGCAAATACTTGGAGAAATTTGATAAGGCGTATTGGCCGACCTACAAGGTGCTCGACGTATTGCAGAAGGTCTTTTACCGGTCTAACTCGGCGCGGGAAGCGTTCGTTGAGATGTGCGCCGACGACTACGTGCAGAAGATGACGTTCGATAGTTACCTTTACAAGCGCGTGGTGCCCGGAAACCCGTTGGATGATCTCAAGCTCGCCATTAATACTATCGGGAGCTTGGTTAGGTCTAGCGCGCTGAGGAGGGAGATGGCTAAGATTACTGCGTGAGAGGTATGGTTAGATTTATATATTCCTGTTGTTTGTGTTCTTTCAGTATCAATAACTGTCATGGGTGCATGCCCTAAAACCCATTGTAAGTTGTAGGAAATGGGTGTTTTAAAATAACTACATAAAATTTAAATGATTTCAAAGATTTGTGTTTTTGGGATAATTGAGATCGCCTTAGCTCAGCAAATTAAATAAAAGCTATAAGGTCCATAATAATTATACAAAGATTTATGCTGATAAATATTTCACCTTGAATTTTCATGATGGAGTTAAAGACTCCTTTTATTCCTTACTAGGCAACTAAGGGTAAAAGTGTTCCAAAGCACGGCCAATTCATCTTATTATAGACTTCGTTTGGGACAATTTTTTAATTGTTTCTTAAAATAGTTTTTAAGTACAAAAATTTCTTGAACTATAAATTTTTGTACTAAAAAGTTATTTCAGAAAGCAGTAAGAAAGCTATTTCAAACAAAACCATAATCTACTAAGGGCATCTCCAACCGAAAAACCCATTTTCCACTCCAAAATGCAGCAAAACATCAAAATGCAGTAATTCATTTTCAATCGAACGGCATTTTTTCTCTTCTTTCATGCGCTTCCTGCGAAGGTAACCATTTTCTCCTCTATTCCGCGCTTTTCACCTCTTTCGCGCGCTTCTTCCGCAAATCCCATAGCCCAGTTTTTGGCGTAGGTGAACAATCCGATGCCAATATTGACGTCGTTCTATTCACCTGCCGAACTTTGGCATGAGATTTGAAATCCAAATGTACCGAATGGTCGACTGCATACAGTGATATGTAGTTCGGTTGGTGATGATCTAAACGGTCTAAATTTGATCCAATTTAAAATAAACTCATATCATCTCTGAATAACCATCAAATTTCAATCAGCGCCAACTTTATATACAAACATAAGGGAAACATGCAGTAATATGATATTCATCTCTCAGAAAGATGGAAATTTAATTTCGGAAGAGCAACTCTCTTTGGGAAAAACAGGGCAGGTAATAAAATTGGCTGCAGAAGTGTCGGCACACAGGTAAACTTGATACAATTGGCTGCTCCCTGATTCATCTTGGTTGCACTCGATAACCGGAGTGTAGCCAATTCCTCCTTTTATTGCTTCTCCAATGCTGCTTAAGCTGTAGGAATTATCATTCGGCTCAATACCTGATCACAAAAATAACTAAGTGTTCTATAAGTTTCATCCAAAAGTTCTATCAATATGTACTTGAAATTTTTTTTTTTTTTGGGTTAAGGCTTTGTTTGGCAGAGACGAGGATATTCAGGTGGATGAGTGGCTTAACCCTTAGAGATATGATAAGAAATGAGCATATACATGAAAAGGTTGGAGTAGCTCTAGTAGAAGATAAGATTAGAGAGAGTCGCCTTAGATGGTTTGGTCAAATAAAACGGCGGCCTTCTGATGACCCGTTTAGGAAAGTAAAGGTATTAAATTTGATTTATGTCAGGAAAGGTAGAGGCAGATCTAAAAAGATTTGTTTAGAAAATATTATAAATGATATTTCTTTATTAGATTTAAACGAGAATTTAACTTTTAATAGGATATAATGGAGAAAAATGATTCATGTAGCCGATTCCACGTAGTGGGATAAAGGCTTGATGTTGTTGTTGTTTTTGTTGCTGCTTTTTTTGGGACGGCTTTCTTACTGCTTCGTAAAGCAGTTTTTTAGTACAAAATATTTTTATTTTTTTTACCAAAAAGCTGCTTTAAGAAGCAGTAAGAAAGTCATCGAAATGAAACCTAAATTTCATTCATTTTGACAGTAACTACTCGTACCTGAACTACTTAGCATATGAAGAATACCATCAGCTTTCCCCTTTAGATTAAGTGCAGCTTTGAAGTAATCATGCTCATTAAATACAGATTCAGCGCAAGTTCCATGCTTTGCCCATTCATGAGCCCAAAATGACTGGCTGTTGCTGCTGGGACAGGCCATTGATGGCCATTCTGTATCCAAGCTGTTGATCAAATCACTTATCTGCATTAAATTTTGTTATAAAGAATCAATCAATGCTTAATTCTTCTCCGAACATAGGGACACAAATCATTTCATTCTGTTTGTTCACCGTGAATGAGGATTAATTATTATGTGCGGATGCCGAACGTCGTTCGAAGATTAATCAGAATGCGTCATATCACCCCTATGTTTGATACCGTGCCTCAGTTATTGCTCGGTACTGCTGACATATACATTTTGGTTGGTCTTCGAACGACGTTGTGTCTCATCTCCGCACATAATAATTTCTCCACCATTAGAACATGAATATTATACTTATTTGCGTTGATTCCTATATATATATATATATATATATATATTTTAATTGAGTAAAAAATAAAAAAAAAATTTAAATATTCTTTTAACAAACATATATGTAAAACTCCATCTCCATATGTTTTTAAAATGATTTCATGTTTCACCAGCTGCTAGCGCTAATTAGTCATGCAAATCATTAATCAAGCTTATTAGTTAGTTAAAGTTGATGCTTTCATGTAAATTTTTTTATTTGATTAATTTATGATTCTAATTAGTTGGGCTTAATTAAATAAAGTAAATTAAATTAAGGCAACTCTTTAAAGGAGGTTAAAATATTCAGTTGGTAAGAAAGATAATCTCTCTAAGTTAAGATAAGCTAAAAAAGTTATTAAATTAATTTTAGCCTTAAGCTATGTTCTTTGTCTCATCAAATGAAAAAGATATGCTGAAAAAATAAGTTAAGATAAGATAAGCTAGTATAAATCTCAGTTTAGGTTTTCACGAATATTTTTTTTTGTGTGTTCCCTGGCTCTCTCAATTACCTATATATTTATGTTGTATATTCGTTCATAGCTAAGATAAAAATTCTCTCACTCTACCAACGCGAATCTACTAGCTAGCACGCAACAAGTGCGTTTTTAAATAATGTTGTTGAAACTAAAAGGAATATGAGCTAATGCGTTGAGCTTGACTCGTGATTAATTAGCTCATTTAGCTTGACTCGTGAACCCTTTATCAAGCCAAATTAAGCCTGAGCCAACTCATAAACTAGCTATCAAGATCTTATATGCGCTCAAGAGAATAATGGTGTTGTTTCTCCTTTGCTTAATAATGCGGTGCATGAGATAATGCATGCATCTTCTCAGGATCAGTGTGGTGTAGTTTTTATTAGTTCTGGTGTTTTTATTTCGTCTCTTGTTAATGCCCAAGAGACGGTGGATGTGCCATTAATTGACTCTGATGATGTGGGGGGTTGTGCTTTGGCTTTGTCGAATGTGAAGATGCAGGGGGTTGGGGTGGTGGCAAGATAAACTTAAATTTGTTGTGCTTCGTCTGATGTTGCGGTTTCGCCTATTCTTTTAGAGGGTCCGGTTTCACCCTCTCTTGTTGGGGGATGCTGGTGACGTGGTTTCGCCTATGATTGAAGGGTCTGCGGAGGCCCTTGTAGAGCTAGGTGCCTATAGTTGTTATGTTCCCTAACGGTTTGATTGCCAATTTGTTTATAATTTAGGTGTTACTTGTTCTAGGTAGGGGTGTCAATTTCAGGTCACGGGTCGGGTTCGGGTCGAACCCGAACTGACCCGGGTGCGAAACGGGTCGACCCTAACTCAAACCGGGTAGAGAAACGGGTCGAAAAAACGAACCCGGACCCGACCCGGCGGGTTGCCGGGCCGACGGCGGCGGACGCGAGCGCGGCGGGCGGACGTGAGCGGGACAGC
>NW_021319309.1:4753147-4818884 GCF_001605985.2 Dendrobium catenatum | reverse complement strand
GTTAAATAACAAGCCAATATATTGATGAACATAAATAAATAAACAAGTTAGCATCCAAGCTTATTTATTTATCTTACAAAAATTAAAAAATGGTTCAAATTACAAAAATAAAGCAATAAAAACTAACATTATAAAAACAATTATCAGATTGTTGGAGTGAACTTACAAGCTTTTATTTTTAAATAAATAATCACTTTATAAACAACTAGTTCTATGAGATGTCTTAGGTTTCGTTTGGGACGGCTTTTTTATTGCTTCTTAAAACGATTTTCTTATACAAAATTTTAAATTTTTGTACTAGAAAGTCGCTTTCAGAAGAAATGAAGCCTTATTATTTTTTAAGCAACTTTTTAAAAAGCATAAAGAAAATCATCTCAAATGAATCCTAATATAGTGATAGTATTTGAATGAATAAAAGAGCAGAGATTGCAGTAAGCCAAAGCTGAGCTGCTGCCTTTACCTGAAGAACAAAATAGAAGAAATCAAAGCCCTGAACTTGTAACAAAGAGGAAAAGGAAGGGAGAGCAAACAGGAAGAAAATCAAAACGGATTTCATGTTGCTCTGATCTTAGAAGAAATCAGAATATTCACTATTGAAAGCTCTATTTATAAACAGAAAAAGTTTGGAAATTTCAGTAATGTACACATCATTTACCTTTTCAACTTCAATAATTAGCACCGAGGCTGTAAAATTTACTTAAACTAATTTGTCGTTCGCAAAGCAATCAGCCAGAGGAAGAAGACAAGACGACATGGTGGAGGAGAACAGCACAACGGGTACTACACGCGGCCTTTGATGCCGCGAGGAATACGTACGTTATCGAGAAGGGTGGAAGGTTGTGACTTTTTTAATTCTGTATGAATAAGTTACGGTGCATGCGGTATGACAATGATTTGGGGAGAATATTTTAATTGGATTATATAAAAATTTAAGATTTAAAATCAAATCAAAATGCCTGCTCATGGGGATTTGGAGAGTGCCACGTGGAAGTTGAATGACACGTGGAAAATGTTGAAATCTAAGCACGGCAAAAACGTGAAGCTGAGAGCGGGATGAAGACAGAGAAATATTGAGAAGTAAATGATTTCATTATTTCCCTATTCTAAGCAGAACACATGTATATATAGAGTATTTCGGTAGTTACAGATAATGCAATACAAAGGCAATACAACAGGCTATACTAGTTTCTTTACAGGTTGTTGTTTTGGTGTTCTAATAGAAAAATCATCATTCATGAAATGATTTTTAATTTTCAGTTTTATTTTTTATTTTTAGTTTATATGAGTGGTCGTTGGGTGAACCGTTCCGCCTATTCTCTCTCAAAGGATATGTTCTTAATTGTTAAATTTTATATTATGATTGTAGAAATAAATTTTCATCATAGAAATTATTAAAAATAATGAGAAAAATAAAGTAGTCAAATAAAATTTTAATTGTTATTTGAAAAGCAAAACAATCAAAAAATTATAACATACATACATTAAAGTTTTATTTGGGACGGCTTTCTGAATGTTTTTTAAAATAGTTTTTAATATAAAATTTTTAAATTTTTTTACTTAAAAATTGGTTTAAGTAACAATAAAGAAAGCCATCCCAAACTAAGCCTAAAGATTTCATTTGAGCTAAAGCAATTTTTTAATACAAAAATTTTTAATTCAATAAATATTTACAGTAAAAAAACAGTAATAAAATTATCTCAAACTAAGCCTAAATCTCCCTTCTATATCACGAACTCCCTTTCTCAAAACGAAATTACTTTTTGGAGATTTCGCAACAATTTTGTAAAACTTTCATGAATCTATAGTAATTTCGGTGACGGTTTTCTCATCATGTTTGAAGATTTGCTTAGTTGATTTCTAATTTATTTATTTTTATGCTATTCTTCTTAAGATTTCATTTTTCACATTTAACTTTTATTTTTCGTTTACTTTCTAAAAGTAAACAAGTAATGATATTTATGTACATGCACTGCATAGGATTCATTTTATTTTGATGTTGTGATTGAAACTTCAGTCCCTTTTGCTCTTTGCAGCATAAAATTTGATAACTACTCAAAAAATTATTGTATTTATTTATTTTTTTTTTTGAAGTTTTAATTTCGTATGAATACAAACTGATATAGATTACATGAGATTTTTTAATTTAAGTCTTTGAAATATGACATATCAAAGTATAATACTACCTTATATGTTGATTTCTTCTTAGACTTTATTTGGGATGATTTTTTTACTGCTTCTTAAAACAGCTTTCACAATGATCGTCATTCTAAAAACTTTAATGATGATTTTATAGTGACAATACTAAGGTATTCGATTTTATATTAAAGGCGGCTATCACGATGATTATTTTTGTTTGTGCGGAGATTATCAAAGCCAAATATGACTACATAGCTTCACAATGATCGTCATTCATATGAGCTTGGACCTAGTGCGGCAAAGCCAATATGCAGTAGTCTTATCGGAGAGGCTACAAAATCGTAACCAACGAAAGAGAATAGGATTTCTCCTAAAAGTATAAAATATGGGTGTATATCATATGCCTTTCTATTACATTTTTTGCATATGTGTGATGTAGACTTCCTCTGACTATAAAGAGCTAATCAAGCAAAAAGGCCAAAAGGATACATGTAATCGAAAAGTTTTTTTTTTTTTTTTTGCGATGAGGAAGCACTATCCTTAGGCCAGTAAAAATCCGGGTTGACCTAGCAATGCAACCCACACCAATTTATACGGACCAACACTTAAGGCTTTCACTGCTTGTAAAGGGATTTGAACCAGTTGTAATCGAAAAGAGAATAACGTGAAAACACTAGTACTTGCATAATTGGGAAAATAAGGAATACAAAATAAGCATGAAAATAGGATAAAAGTATTAGAGTTGGTCTAATGCACCGCATCAAGTCTACCCTGATTCAGAAAAACCTGGTTAGGATAAACTAGAAACTGATTCACCTTCATCAGGTGGGTAGAATTGAAAGATGTTATCTACACTGAAGGTTGGTGATGTTTGAATGTGTGGTAGTAAGTAAATGATATACGCATTATCATTAATTTGTATCAGAATTGTGATTGGATAGATCTTTCTTGGACCGAGCTTTGAGTACATGCCGGTGGGAAATCATTCTTTATGAAGTATGACCACCACTAAATACCCTAGATTGTACACTTACGGCTTACGCCTCCTGTGCACATGGGCGGATCCACGTTAAGCCTTGCCCTACCCTAAAAAAATAATAAAAAAATTATTATAGTATTCTTTAGATAATTTGTCCCCCTCAATATATTTTTTAGTATTTATTACAAGGTTTTTTAGATAATTGATCCAACATAATTAAACACATTGTGTAGAGATGTTATTATTAGAGAACAATGAACCAAATACAAAGAGAAATAGTAAAGAGAACCCTGTCAGGGGGCATTGCCCCCTTGGACCCCCGACATATCTGTGAAGTGTACAATGATGAACAAATAAGGGTCGAGAGACAGTTCCATCGGAACAAATTTTGGTTGTAAGGATATTTATAAAAAAGAAAGAAAAAAAAAAAAAAACTTACACTTTTACTTATAAGTTTGACCCCCCCCCCCCCCCCCCCCCCTCTATGAAATCAAGGCTAGATCGCCCCTAGCTACCTGTGCACATCCGCTTGCTGCTTGTAGCCACTATTGGATGTCTCAAGCTTTTGCTTTTAAATCTTGAAGCATGTTAGAGAATTGTTGAGTCATATCTGCAGTAGCCTTTTTTTTCACATTCGCGTCAACAATTCTCTCCAGAAATGATTGATAAACTTAATGTCCCTATATGCGTGGAATGCCACGTAGACGAATTATGTTATTGAAGAATAAATGAGCAATATTGAGTGCATCAAATGTCCTTTTGCACTCTATAAAGTGAGTCATCTTAGAAAAATGATTGACAACTATCATGCTAAAATCAGATCCCTTCTTTGTTTTGGGTAAGCCAAGAGCAAAATCTAGGCTTAGGTCCTCCCAAATGGAGTCCAAAATTGAAAGAGGTGTATAAAATCTAGTATTTTGTCATCCTCCATTGTACATCTGATAGATAACACATATTTCAATGATCTAGTTACATCTTTCGCAAATGTGGCCAAAAGAATCTCGTTTGCAGTCTCATGTTCACTTTCTTCAAGTGCCATGACATTACAATCTATCACGCCTCAGTGCCAAAATTTCCACTCCGGCACCACAGCATTTTAAAGTCACCAACATCGCGGCGTAGCAATTGTGACTTCCAAAGGACAAAATCTGTCAACGAAACGACGTGACTGATCACTAATTAATTGATTCATGTCAGCAAGCACGGTGAAGGAGCTAAAAAAGTAGTGTAGCGGCATTGGTTTATTTTATGGGCACAACAGCTCCGTTCTTTCAAGTGCCGCAATGCCAGTTTCCTACTTTATGTTTTCCTATAAATAGTCAATGTGTTATGTTTGTATGATAATTCAATCACTTTTATAATTTTAGTACTTCTATCTAAGAGAAACTAGGGAAGTATTATACATAATCATTAGAGTGTTAGTCTATGTTTGTTTGAGCAACTGCATACATTAAGGAAGAAGAAGTGTAGAAGAGATACATTGATCCTTCTTGGTGATATTATTCGCTAATATTTTTGTTCTTTTATGATTCAAATGAAAATAAATTTGTTTATTTTTTCTTTTATGTCTGACTGATTCTTTAATTTTGGATTGATGATATATAGAACATATTAAGTATTAATGAAAACATAATAGTATATATATTTTTGATTAAGACGATTTTTGATTTGGACTTATAATGAATACCAAAATAATTTTTTATTGTTATAGGTAAGGATATCTTTTTCAAAATTTTGAGTTATAACAATATTCACACAGATGTTTGGGGCCCGATGAAGACAACACCATTTGGCGGGTGACGATACTTTGTCTCTTATGTTGATGATTACTCCAAATATATTTGTGCGTACACACTGAGACGCAAGAGAGAGGCACTGGAGATTTTCAGAACTATGAAGAAGTGGATTGAGGCTTAGAATGGCAAAAAGATATGGTGTATCAAATCAGACAACATAGGTGAATACACTTACAATACATTCTTACAGGAGTGTCAAAGATCTGGGATTGAGCATCACTTCACTATTAGAGAGACACTGCAAAAGAATAGGATGGCAGAGAGGATGATTCAGACTTTGGTGGAGAAAGTTCAGTGTTTGTTATCCAATACTGGGTTGGATAGAGTTTATTGGGCTGAGGCAATATACTATGTATATCACTTGGTGAACCATTTGGCTTTTGTATCTATTGGGAAGAAGACCCCAAATGAGAAGTGGTCAATGCATCATGCTAGAGATTATGAATACTTGAGAGTGTTTGGGTTTCCAACTTACTATCATGTTTAGAATGATAAATTCAAATCACGCACGAAGAAGACGATCTTTCTTGGCTTCTAGTGTGGAGTCAAGGGCTTCAAATTCTATTATTTAGTAGAGAAGAAGATTATCATTAACATGGATGTTACTTTTGATGAGGCAAGCATGTTGAAGCTATAGGACTCGAAGCAGGGTTAAAGCCTCAGG
Organism: Dendrobium catenatum; assembly: GCF_001605985.2. NCBI lineage: Eukaryota > Viridiplantae > Streptophyta > Magnoliopsida > Asparagales > Orchidaceae > Dendrobium > Dendrobium catenatum. Next base: position 4,813,309 of record NW_021319309.1, on the reverse strand, counting down.
GTTTTATTAGGACCACATATGCACTGTAGAAATTGGAGTTTGATGTAATTCCATTTCTTCTTGGGAAGCCTATCATTTCTAGGTTAGGTACCTAATTCAACTGTAGATCAGGAGGTAGAAGATGATGTTGAAGATAAGATTCCTTCTCGAGAATTTATTGCTGAAATATCCCAAAATCGGCTTGGTTGAGGGATCATATTGCATTTGCACTTTCGGCCACCGAAGTTGAAGTTCCTAGTCACTATAATGAAGCAGTCGAAGTCCTGATGATGATCTTTGGAAGAAGTTTATGGAGGGAGAGAATTAGTCTCTTCAAAAGAATGTTACTTAGATATTGGTGAAGCTTCCTCTAGAAAGAAAATCCATTTGGTGCAAATGGGGGTGTGCAAAGAAAAAAAGATCTCAAGGAGTTGATGTGTGGTATATGGCTAGGTTGGTGGAAAAAGGCTTTGTGCAACAGGAATGGATTGCTTATAATGTTGTGTTCTTCCTAGTGGTTAAGCATCCCTCAACTTGTGTTCACTTAGCACTTATAGCACAATATGGTCTAATTTTGGAGTAGCTAAATGTGAAGATTGCATTCTTAACAAAGAATTGCAAAAGGAGATCCACATGTTACAACCGCCTGGATATGAAGCCTCAAAAGAGTTAGTTTGTAGATTGGACAACTCTTTTGTTGGAGTAGTGAGCAGGTTCACATACTGTAGGAGTTTGATGAACATTAAAGCTCATAATTGATTGTTCATTTGTTTTGAAGAACTACTCTTGACTTGATCCCTTAGGAGGAGGTACCTAGACAACCATCTAGGTGCAATCATTTTGATATTGGAGCCTAGTTTGTCATCTTTCACTTTCTGAAGTGAAATATGAGGTGGAGATTGTTGATTTAGAATTATTTCCAAATCTAATTAAAGCTTAAAAGAAAATTTATATAATTGATTAAGGAGTTTATTATTTTCCTAATTAGTTGATTTGATTCAAGATTTTATTAATGCATTAATTATGAAAGATTTGATTGGCTTTACTTATGAGATTAATTAGTGCATTGATTTGGAGATCTAATTGGCATGATTTGATCTTTACATTAATTATATTTTTTTATTAGATCTTGTTTCAAATTTATAAATAGGGCATATGAAGTGTTATATGCATTAAAATAAGAGAGCTAGAGAGCTTATTGTAAACCTATTCTTTTCTCCAATATAATGAAATCATCATTCATTCTCCGTGAACATAGACAACTTCGCCGAGTCTGTAGAACCGTAGAAACAAGAAGCAAGAGATAAGAAGAACAGATGGAAACAAGAAAGTAAAAGCTTGTCTTATTCATTGTACAGGACCCGGTATATATAACCTCAGTAATACAAGATAACAAATAAGATAATGACACGTATACAGTAAATGTAATCTAATTTAATTATTTATCTGAGTTATCTAATATTCCCCGGCAAACTGATGGGGACTGTTGGACCGTCAGTTTGTGTCTGAGAGTAATGAATCTGGGAGTCGATAGAGCTTTAGTGAATATGTCAGCTGTTTGGTCGATTGTCTTGATAGGAAGTAGACTGATGTTATGATTTTGTATATGGTCTCGAATGAATTTCTGATCTATCTCTATATGCTTCGTTCTGGCGTGGAAGACTGGGTTGTTTGCCAGTGCAATAGCCGACATATTATCACAGAACATTTTGGTCGGTTGATCTGGAGGTATGCCGAACTCTGCAAGAAGACGGCGAAGCCATATCACATCAGTCGTTAATGCTGCTAATGCTCGATATTCCGACTCCGTGGAGGAACGGGCAACTGTAGGTTACTTTTTGACTGTCCAGGAAATGATCGTGTTGCCGAGGAAAGAACAATATCCTGATGTAGATCTCCGAGAATTTGGATCCCCCGCCCAATCTGCATCAGAATAGGATTGAAGCACAAGATTAGATTAAGTGATTGGAATACCGTAGGATAACGTACCTTTAATGTACCGAAGTAGCCTCTTAAGAAGATAAATGTGTTCGGGTGTTGGATCATGCATGTGTTGCGAGAGTTGATTTACACTAAATGCAATGTCTGGACGTGTTAAGGTTAGATATTGCAACGACCCAGTAATCCGTCTGTAAAGCGAAGGATCGGACAGGGACTCGATTTCTGGAATAACAGACGGAAGTTTCGTGCAGTTTGGATTTGCCAAAGCCTTGCAATTCTGAAGATCAGCTTGTTTAAGAATAGACTCTGCATATTGCTGTTGAGATAAGAAGTAAGACTGGTTTTGGAAATCGATTTTAAGACCTAAGAAGTCATGTACGTGACCAAGATGCTTCATATTAAATTGCATATGAAGTTTGGATATGACAGTATCAATTTCCTTCTGATTATTACCAGTTATAAGCAAGTCGTCGACATATACAAGTAAATAAATTTGAATTTCTTTGCAGCGAAAAATTAGTAAAGACGGATCAGCATTACTATGAATAAAACCAATGGAGACAAGATATGAGGTGAACGTGTTATACCATTGGCGAGGCGCTTGTTTCAAACCGTAGATAGCTTTGTTCAGGCGACATACATGGCCGGGATTGATAGAGTCTTCAAAACCTTTTGGTTGCATCATGAATACTTGCTCCGATAATGTTCCGTGCAGGAAAGCATTGGCCACATCTAACTGCTGTACTGGCCAGTCATGGTGAAGAGCAACTGTAAGCAAAATACGAATCGTCGGAAGTTTGGCCACGGGACTGAAGGTTTCTGTGTAGTCCAGGCCGTATTCCTGATGATTGCCGAGTGCTACCAATCTGGCCTTGTACTTTGCTATGGAACCATCTTCATGACGTTTAATCCGATACGTCCATTTGCTCCCTAGTATAGAGGAATTTGGTGGTGGCTCAACTAAACTCCAGGTTCCCTGTTGCTGAAGTGCTAAAAATTCCATAGCCATAGCATTTCTCCATTCTGAATGTTTCACAGCTTCTGAATATGAAGTAGGAGCCTGCATATGTTCCTGTAAAGAATTGTTATGAAATAGATTCAAACGAATTCTGGGTTTAAGCGAGCCGGTTCTTGCTCTAGTGACCATGGGGTGAGTGTTATGAGGTAGAGTAGTCTCGGCCAGGTTGCTGGGAGGCGTAGGTGAAGAAACAGAGACTGGAGAGGAAATGGGCAGATCATTCGAATAATTGACAGGGATGGTTGGTCTATGTGAAGTGGCAGCTGGTAACGGAATGGGAAATTGGTTAGTTAGTGTAAGGGAAGGCATAGGCTGAATTGCCTTGGAGGTAGGTTGAAGTAAAAGAGGAGGGGTTTCCCGGCTTGGAGAAGAGCCTGAATCAGCAGATAGGTGTTGGAAAGGAAATTTGGATTCGTTAAAAGTGATGTGTCTGGAAATAATAATCCGATTAGTCGTAGTATCAAGGCATTTATAGCCTTTGTAAGTATCAGAATATCCTAAAAACACACACGATTTAGATTTGGGCTGAAGCTTATGTCTAGAATGAGGAGGGAGAAGAGGAAAACACTCGCAGCCAAAGACACGAAGATGAGCATATTTCGGTTTGGTTCTATGAAAAAGTTCAAACGGTGAAAAGATTTCTGGTAAGAGTAGAAGGCAGTCTATATTTTTAGAAGATGAGAAGTTAGAAACCAAGCATTCAACATCGCATAGATATTTAGTAAAAGGGCAATGTGACTAGTGTTGAGAAGGGTTCTATAAGAGATGGTCTTCCAAATAATGTGGCTGTGTTTGGCGCTCCGCAACCCAGAACTGTTTTGTTCCGGGGGTGTAAGGACAGGAAATTTGATGAAAATACCGATGTTGTGTAGGTATGATTTGAAATTGATGGCTCAGTAATTCCCTTGCCACCATCAGTTCTTATTGTTTTAAATGATTGCATTAGTATTAGTTTTCAAACTTGAGATTTCAAAAGCAGTAAGGATTTGGAAGAAAATCAGATTAAACCGCATAGGATAAACCCACGAAAATTTTGGTTAAAATCGCCCACAAATACACGTAATAAAGAAACCTTGTTGTAGAAACCACCGGGGAAGGACCCCAAATATCGAATGTAAATAAATCAAGAACCATGAAAGAAGGTGGAGATTAGTGAATATGTTTCAAAACAGTTTATGAGTTTTGGAACTCTTTAAAAAAGAGCAAGAAAACATCTTTATCATAGGATGTATTATACTAGATGGCGGAATAAGTTTGGAATTTGTTGAGTAATCTGCACCTATGTGAGGATGTCTTTAAGACTCTGATGCCCAGCAAGAAAGAAGAAATGGTTTTGGGACTGAAGAGGCTTCTGCGTGCAGGGATATGCTTTGCGTGCTAAATGAGGTGTATAAATCGTGATATGCATTTACAACGGTCCTTGAAGTCTTAATAGTGTAAGTCTTCAGGTCCTTCCACAAGAACCAGAGGAAATCAAATGTAATAGAAATGGCAATTAGGTCTTGAATTAATTTTGAGATAGAAAGGCAAAATTGTACTTGTAATTCCAGGAATATGAAGAATATTCGATAGTTTTTAGCTTACTCGGAGGGGGTCGGCAGTAGCCGACCTTACAGAGGTTGGCGATGTGACGAGAGCGACCGATCCTCAACGACGATCCTGTCAGAGCCACGATATGGTTGAGATATGGACATGTTATCCATTGAGTTCGTGAGATGAGATGTAGCGCCTGAGTCAAGGAACCAAGAATTTGTAGAAGATTCATCTGCGGCGACAAGAGCACGAGTGGAATTCTGAGACTGAGTTGGAGTATAGTTCGCATTCATTCTGTGCCAGCATTCAGACGCTGAGTGCCCTCTTTTAAGACAAATTTGACAGGTCACTTGTGAATTGGTCGAGGATCTGGTCTGCTGACCGGAGGAGGAAGAGGATCGACCTCTGATACGACGACCACGACCCCGATTTGTGTATAAGGCAAGATTTGGATCACCAGCTGGAGGATGCTTGGCGGCATCAGATGCGATATGAATTTCTTCACTAAGAAGAAGAGGATACAGCTGATCAAGGCTGATAGGTTTAAGCATTGTGCGAATGGATGTTTTGAAAGATTGGTAGGCAGGCGGTAACCCATTCAAGATATACAGAATAATATCTTCGTTGTCAATTTCCGCTCCAGCAGCGGCTATTTGGTCGACGAGAAGCTTGATTTCCGAAAGATATTGAATCATCGTCGTGTTCTTGAATGAAATATTATGAAGAGTGTTTTTAAGCTGGATAACTTTGGATCTGTTGGTGGCTTGGAAACGGTTTGCAAGAGTGGACCAAATGGCGGAAGTAGAGTCGAGATTAACGACATAAGGAAGAATTGATGCAGAAATGGTGGAACACAAAGATGCCGCAAGGTTTTGATCGGTAATATGCCATTGATGATATTGCAGATTCGATTGAGAAGATCCGTCCGAGCCAAGAACGGAAGGAGAAGGAAAAGGAGTAGAAGAATCAAGAAATTTTTCATACCCGTTGGCTCGAAAGAGCTTGAGAATTTGGGATCGCCATACCGCGTAGTTGTCCTGAGTGAGAGATACCGGGATGATGTTCTTGATATTGGAAACCACAAATTTGAGAGTGGCAGAAATCGTATACTGTTCTTGGTGATCATCCATCGCGCTATCATGAAGATGGGAGGAGGTAGAGTCCGTCATCGAGGTGGATCGGCGACCTAGGATACTGATACCATGTAGAACCGTAGAAACAGCAAGCAGGAGATAAGAAGAACAGATGGAAACAAGAAAGTAAAAGCTTGTCTTATTCATTGTACAGGACCCGGTATATATAACCTCAGTAATACAAGATAACAAATAAGATAATGACACGTATACAGTAAATGTAATCTAATTTAATTATTTATCTGAGTTATCTAATAGTCACATAAATCGTCGTGTTCTTCGTGTTGTTTGTTGTGTGATTTTTAATTTATTATTTTCAACCATGCAAGTGGCGCTTACATGCATCAAGCAAGAAACATTTTAGCAAGGCATAGAGAATTTCAAGTATATCAGCCCGACATAATTGTAAGCATCCGATCATGATTGGTGGTCACCGAGTTTGGCTTCGTCTAATAATACTAAACGAGATTTTAATACCATAGATGACGAAGCCAAACCCCATAGATGACGAAGCCAAACCCTAGATTATAAATTAATCTAATAATACTTCGTATAAATAAGTAATCTAATTAAGTTTATTTAAATAATTAATAGTCTACTTATCATTATATTAGTTTAATCAATATTTATAATTTATTAGTTACTAATTATTAGTTGTATAATTATCAATAAATTAGTTTAATATAATTAGAAGTTAAGACTATAATTAGATCATTAATAATATAATTAGATAATTAGATATTAATTGTATAATTATCATTAAATTAGATAATTAGCAATATAATTAGAAGTAGCTTAATTAAAACTAATTATCAAATTAATTATTAATGCTTTAATTATCAATTCATTTATTATATTACAAATCATCTAATTATCAAACAGTCGTACAAATTAAATCCAAAACACATTAATTTTAATTTCTAAATGAACCAACCCCTTTAAATCGTGAATTAAGTTGCCAAATAGTTTCTAAGGATTTATCAAAATTTAACATTTATTATATCAAACAGATTTCAGGATTTAATACCTTCAAAATTTACTAAATCTCGGGATTTACGGGATTTACTAAATCCACTAAAGTTAAATCCAATCCAATACCAAACAGCCCTTTAGGATGTTTAAGAAATTTGTTTAAAGATCAATCAATACCTTGCAGTAACCAAGAAAATAGAATTGCAAAAGTTCTTACTAATCTTTCCAGAGATTCTGAGGGAGATTCCTTGATCAGCATTTATAAGACGCAAATACCTAAATTCCATTATCACTTTCACTAAACAGTTCCACTTCAGGCTGTCCGTTGAGTTTGAAAGCCCAATAAATATGATATCCTACCAGTAATCATTGCAAGAACAGCGTCCATATCTGAAATGGTGGAATCTATTACGATCCCTGACAATCACTTCCCTGTTATAAACACTAGATAAAACCTTCGTGAAATCATGGCAGTCTACACATATCCGAAGGTTCTTTGCAATTCTAAGAGTTCTACCTGGAGCAGTTGCAAGAATCCCAAAAGCAAGAGCTATCTTTTCACTGTGATAGGAGAGTGCACCCTTCTTCTCCTCCCTATCCAAATCATGCAGCTCTGACGCCATGTTGGCAACATAACCAGCAATTTTAATCTGCGTTCCAATCTCTTCAAGCATTGCATAGATTTCTTCCTTCCTTGGATGAGAGCCATCATCCGCAACAAACTCATGAATTTCTCCATTGAGTTCCATCGTAGTGCAACCAGGATTTGTTTGAATTTCTCTCTCTTTCATCAACTTCCTTACATCGGCCACCTTATTCCAATGGCCTGCAGAAGCATAGATATTGAGTAATAAGACATAGTCCCCAGCTTGCTGAGCTTTCAATTCAATCAGGTGCTCAATAACACGTTCACCGAGCCCAACATATTTATGGATTCTGCAAGCCCCAAGCAAAGTCCTCCAAATTGTAGCATCTGGCAGAACTATCATTTCATTTACTATAAAATTGTAGGCACGATCAAGCAAGCCAGCACGGCCTAAAAGATCGACCATACATCCGTAATGACAAACATTAGGAGTAAGTCCATACTCAAATCTCATAAAGTCAAATAGACTAATCCCTTCATCAACTAACCCACTGTGACTGCAAGCTGAGAGAATCCCAGTAAATGTTTGTTCATCAGGAGCCACACCCTCCCTCTGCATCTCTTCGAAAGCATTGATAGCTTCCCTTCCATAGCCATTCATTGCCAGCCCTGAAATTATTGAACTCCAAGTAACAACATTCTTCTCAGATGTATCACAGAACACTCTATAAGCCTTCTCCATAGACCCGTTCCTTGAGTACATTACAATTAGAGAATTCCTAATCTTGAGAAGGTTTCCATATCCATGTTCCTCAACATATTTATGCACGCGCTCACCAAATTTAAGCGAGCCCAAGTGGGCACATGCCTGAAGCAGGAGCAAGCAAGTAATCTCGTCGGGCTCCAACCCATATTCTGGGCTCTGCATTGCGTCAAAGAGAAGCAATGCATCCTTCGTTCGGTTACTGCAAGTAAAGCTAGAAATTAGCACATTCCACGTTACAGTGTCTCTAGTTGGCAATTCATCAAACACCTTACGGACACTGTCCAGGTCCCTGCACAGAGAGTAAAGGGTCATCAAGGACGTCAGAAGAACGGAATCAGATTGGTGGCCATCCTGGACAACTCTTCCGTGAACCTGCTGTCCACTAAATAAAGAGGAGAGTTTGACACATGATTTGAGAACAAAGGAGGAAGAGAATGAGTTACCACGAACACCAAGGCTCCGCATGTGCTTGTAGAAGGTTAGTGTGTTGGAAGGCGAGATAGTTTGCATGTAGGCTTTCAGAATGGTGTTGCAGGCAATGATATCGAGGATAAGGTAGGTGCGGAGGAGTTGGGCGTGGATTTGGATGAGATGAGACTTATTAGATGAATGGGCGCTGATGAGGGAAATAATGTTTCTTGCCGGGGCTTGGTAAGCTAGGTGAACAAGGGAGGAAGCCATGGACAAAGGAAGGAGCTCAAGGCTTAAGGCGGGTTTGTTTTTCATGGAAGAAGGGAAAAAGCGGTTCCCGACCGTTGGGACGTTCAAATATCATGCTGCCCGATTGCCCGATTGCCCGATTGCCTGGTGGTTTGGTTTAGGACTTGGCTGTTCACACTCGGTATTAAACAAGCAAACAATAAATAAATGAGCCCTCATTTATTTCGGATATTTATATAAATATTTTCTTGATTTAATTTATTTTTAAATATTTAGGTTAGGAAGATTCCTAGTGATAGAATGAGAGTCTGACGTTCTAAAATTAAACTTGATACATCCTAAAAAAAAAAATCTTGACGGGGCAAGAATCTCTAGAAAAAATCAAGTTAAAAACTTCCAAAATTAAAATTGGGATCATCCGAACTCGGATTTCAACGAACTTACAGTCGAACTGAACGTTTTAAAAATACGAACCTAAAAACACCAAATTTGACTCAATCCGAGCCCAAATGGGTCCAAATCAAGGGTTCAAACAACAATTTGGATTAACAAATTGTTTCCAAACATGACATGCTTATAGTAGAATCGAGTGTCTAGATGAGATGAATCAACGAGGTCAAGATCATGGAATTCCAACATCATTAAGACCTTCAAATGTCTAGCGAACGGTCCACGATCAAAGGATTCAATATCGTCCATCTATCCAAATCACTCCCCATTTACCCTTGATCTTTTTCCTTATTTACAGGCCATGTCACTCTAGAAAATCTATAAATAGACCCATCATTCCTCTTGAAAAGTGACCCCTAAGACTAAGGAGAAAAGAGAGAGATCAGATATCACACTTGCCTCCTTGCCTCCTCGACCACTGTCAGACCAAAATCTAAACCAGACCACCACATGACACCCTGAGTTCCACCAAACCACCACCTGACACCCTGAGTTCCGTAGGACCACTACCTGATGCCCTGAGTTCCATCGGACCACCACCTGACGCTTTGAGCTCCACCGGACCACCACCTAACGCCCCCTGAGTTCCGCAGAACCTCAACCTGACGCTCTGAGCTCCACCGAACCACCACCTGACGCTCTGAGTTCTGCTAGACCACTACATAATGCCTTAAGCTCCACCTGACCACCATCTGATGCCCGGAGTTCCGCAGGACCACTACTTCACGCCTTGAGCTCCACATAACCACCACATAACGCCCGGAGTTCCACCAGATCACCACCCGACAACTGGAGTTCCGCCAAACCATCTCCTAATGCCCGGAGTTCTACCGGATCATCACCTGACGCCCAGAACTCTGCCAAAGCACTACCTGACGCCCGATGTTCTGCCAGACCACCACCCGATGCACGGAGTTCTGCCAGACCACTACCCGACACCAGAGTTCTATCAGACCACTGCCGACACAAGAATTCTGTCAGATCACCGCCCGACGCTGAAGTTCTGCCAAACTACCATTGGACTAGCATCTAACACCTGAATTTTCAACTAACTCCGGACTTCTGACAGACCACCAAGTGACGCCGGATTTTCATCCCCGTTTGTCACTATATTTCAACCATACGGTTGGCATTTTTAATCTGATCGCCCTTAAGGATGAGTCAGCCCACTATAATCTACTTGAATTCTAGTGAAATCATTTTTAACTAAGCCAGGCCTCGTGGTTTTTTCCCTTTCCAGGGTTTTCCACGTACAAAATCTTGTGTTCTTTGTGTGTGAGCTGGATATCCGTACAATGTTAAGACGTAGGATTATAACTTTATCACCATTTATATTCTAGCACGCAACAAGACTAATATCTAATACACATACCCATAAAAAAGGGTTGCACAATGTAACAAAATTTTTACATAAAAACATGGAAAAGAAAACAATTATGAAGCATGACTCATGTAAAATTATTAGGCTAGTATTTTTCATCATTATAAATGATATCATTTCTAATAATTGGAAATTTATTTATACAATATAATATATATAAACTCAATGGTGATGACACGTCTCATTACTGGTTGTGACTATATATAAACTCAAGAGTGTGGTGTGATCTTGATATTAATGGTGGGTGTCAATTTTGTTGGTGATGGCGGGCATGGTGATGATGTTAACCATAAGCGTTAGCTTTGCTAGTGATGTAAGTTGTTGTTGTTAGTGTTGATGACATGTGTTGGCTTTATTGGCCATGGGGGGAATCAACATTGGTGTCAATGGTGAGCAATAGCTTTCTTTACGATACCAAGCGCCAACTATGTCAATATGGATGTGTATTGACCTTATTAGTGATCATGGGCATCAACATTTTAATCAAAAAAGAGCAACACCCAGCCTTCGTAGTGATAATGGGTATCAACCTTAATGGTGATGGAGGACATCAAACTTAGTAATGATGTTAACCTTGTTGGTGATGTTGAACGATTATGGATGTCAATGTTATTAGTGAAGAAGAGAATCGGTGTTAGTGTCGATGATAGCCATCACTTTTTTTGACTTTAATGCGTGATGGCTTTATTAATAATAGCGAGCGGCAACAATAATTGTTGGTCTTGGTGACAACAAGCTTTGGGTACTACTAGACATAGCTCTAGATTCTCTTCTTAAGAATTAATTGTAGGGTCTCTTCCAAGCCTCTTCAAAATGATGGCCTCTAGTTAGATTTTATAGATGTTATAGTCATCCACCAGAAATTAGAATACTACATCGAAATATCTATTTTAAGCAAGTTTAGGCCTCTTGTTGATCCACTTATTGACACCCTCAAAACTTGCCTACATATATGCTCTTTTTGCTGAGAAATCAGATCTAAAAGCTTTGAGTTAATGTTTCTATCATCTATTATAAACTATTACAAGTAATATTTCAAAAAGACTAAAATTGCCACTCCAAAAATTTTGTTTCTAAACCAATCATAGCTAAAAATCAATTCAAAGAAAATCGACCATAAACAACAGAAATCAGAACTAAACAAGCTAGCAGACACAAAACTGAATCAAACTGAACCACTTTGTTTGATTTTGGTTTATTTTTAGTTCTCAAGCTATAAATCACAAATCAATAGATTGAATTCATTTGAAATCGGTTTTTTAGTTTACATTGGATTATTTTCAAACTGAACCAACCCACAGTGGTGAACAGGACACTGTTCTTCAGCATTCTATGAGTCTTTCCGGGTGAGAACCAACAAGCAAACCACAAATCAGAGCCAGTAAAGACTGAGATTTCAACAAATGCAAGATATTCTCAGTCCTCGTCAAGCCAATAATATTATTCTCATATCTATATCTCTAGTTTGCATACAACTAACAAGTTTCAGTATAAATATGAAAATCCACTCAGATATATAATCTGACTGATTTTCATAAACTTCTTATGATTTGCTTCATGGAAACATAAGTTCCAATCACTGCAATAAGAACTCCCACCACCAAAATAGCCAAAATCATCACTAATTCTACATTCCAACGTCTCGAGCTCTTGAATATCTTAAGGTAGCACAAAGATGGCAGCACCATTGTAGCACTGCTACAGAGAAAAGAACCAGTAAGAGCTACGATATATCCAAAAAATGGCAGAGTTAATGCTATAATTACAGTGCTAATCAGGAGGAGAGTCCGGATCAGAATGCCAATGAATCTGTTCTTTGTGACCTGGAGCCACTCTTCAAGGGCGTTCACAATTGGAGTAATTATCAGCGCATACTTTGCTAATGGGTTGATCAAAGTAGTGTAGATTGCAAGTTTGGAGCTCATTTTTTCCACTGGAAGATTTAAAGTCACCTGGGGGTTTGTAGCTTCACCAAACATTAGGTACCCAATGACTGCCATTACTCCATAGATAATGGTGCAGATAACAAAACTGACAAATAAAAACTGCAATAAGAAAGATTGAGAAGTTAATCAAGCAAAATGAATTATTTATATGAGATTAATGAACTTCAGTATGGTTTTTCTCTTCTCAGATTTTAAAAACAAGGTTGATACATATATTTTACTTACACGAGAGAATTTTGTTTTATCTGCCATTGATGAATATATGGTAGGAAAGACTGAATGTCCACTGTAACAGAAAGCAAATAAGCTCAATGTTGTAGGGATTCCACTCCAATTGATAGCAACTCCTCTTTCATGAAACCCAACACCATCAACTGCTCCAACCCACATAACAGAGAGAACCAAAATAAGAGAAGCCAAGACTCCGCCAACCGACACATAGGCAAGAACTCCCAAATTTCTCAGCCATGTTGTGGGCAATATCACAAGTGCTGAGAAAATAACAAAGCCTGATTTTCCTCCTAGTTTTAGACCTGCAATGTGAAATTTTGCCTGTGGAAATAGTTTCCCCAAGTTGTCTCCTTCCAGTATAAGGAATTCAATCGCGACGAAATAGAGCTCAAGGTACATGAAGAAAGCTATCAACATTCTTCCTTTCAACCCAAATGCTAGCTCTCCAACGTCTGGGTAAGTTCTGACAAGAGAATTTGAATCCATACATCTTTGAAGGAGTAGTCCAGTGTAGAAACAGATAGCAGCCAAGACAAAAAGAAGCATTAAGCTTAACCATCCTCCCTCTGCTAGAGCATATGGAATTGACAGGATTCCAAATCCTGAGAAGAAGACATTTTTGTTTTGGTATTAGGTTTTAAACTGAAAGTTTGAATCAGGTCATTTTTTTATGAGGTAGCCTATAGATGGTATCATTGACTAGAAGTGAAAAAACATTTCTTTTATTACCATGAAAACTACTATTTTTAACAAATATAGCTTTTCCCATCTTCTGAAAAAAAAAAAAGGATTCTTTCAGCTACAGAACTTCGATATTACGCTGAAGTTGTTTAGGATAAGGCACAAATAAACAGCTTTCCATTCAAAACTCGCCATATCTCTCTCAAGTTTCCATGGAACAATTCCATAGATCTTTTGAATTGTAATTGCATGCACCTTATGCCTTAGAGCATCTCCAATCGAATGCAAAACATGCGTATGGCGTCGTTCAGATGTTCCGTTATTTGCTTGCGGGTGAACAATACGACGCGTTGCACTGTTCACCAACGCGATTTTTCTGTCTCAACTGGATTTGCCGAAGAAACTCGCCAAGAGGAGAAAGACGGTTACCCTTCGCAAAAGCCCGCAAAATGGAGTTCGATTGGAGATGAATCACATTATTTTTGAATTTCAATGTATTTTAGAGTGAAAAATGGAATTTTTATAGCATGCAAATTATAAGCTTTTGGTACTGATCAGAGTATATTCATTCAAATACATGCAAGAAGAACTTACAAATATATATATATGATGATTTATACACATAAGAGAAGAGGCTAAAACCTGAGAGAGCATTTACTCCATTGAAGCAAGTTCTAAAGAAGCTACTACCAGCTTTGGAGGGCATATGGGGATCCATTATTACTTGATTTAGCCGTTGGATTGTGCAAGGTTACGGTTCAGAGCTTGAGAAGCGGTTGCTTATATAATGCGCAATAGGAAGGCGCCATGATATAATGGAAGTGATTTACAGGCAGGGACTGTTAGTGAGGGTGAGTAGATTGCCATTTATGTCAAAAAATAAATATAAGAATAAAAATAATTGAAATGTAAAGTTTCCATTGTGCGGACAAATTTTAAAAATAAATCTGTAAAAATAAAAAATAAAACATTTGAACAACAAATTGAGACTGGCTTTTGAATCTTATATATATAAAGTTTGTAAGAATATGAATAATTATATTTATTAAAATAATAGATATATAATTATGTTAATATGAAATTAAATTTCTGATAATATATTTAAATTAAGTTAACTCTTAATTGAGGTCTTGTATTAACTTAAGTTAGATATAAATTTAATTAAAATAATTTATGAATAATTAAATTTGTTAGATTAAAATATAGATTATTTGATTAATTTATGCATAATTAACTAAAGTTAATTTAAAAATATAATTAAAATTTAATATTACTTACTATATTTGATAACATTAACTTAGTGTAATCTAATTAATTTCCTATAATTATTGTGAGACAGTTCAGTAAAGGTCATTTTTTCTGGGAGTAAAATTAAGTTATTAAACAAATTAAATATCTTAATTTTGAGATTATGAGATGTGCATTTGAATTAATGTTGAATATAAATTTTCTTTGCGGAATAACATAAGGGCCATCGACAAAGAGCATGTTGAAGTTTTAAGCTTTTCATTATTTTAAGAATTGAATTACATAGATTATTCATGAGACAAATACAAGTACAAAAGTACAACCCTATGTCGTGGCCTGCGTGGTATGACATCTGTGCCTGATGTGTAATGATGTAGAGGTCTGATAGGCCGACATATTATTACGTGCGGAGTCCGGACATAGAGTTACGTGCTGAATCTAATAAAAATGTGACACATGTTTTGTACACAATTTATACAAATTTTGTACACTCTATGTACAATGTGTACACAGTGTGTATTTTATGTATATAAGTTTGTACACATTATGTACATAATTTTATAATTTGTGCAGTGTGTACAGTTGTATATTCTTGTACAAAACATATGTGCCCGCTTTTATTGGAGTCGCGACGTATTCAAACTCCTCACGCAATAATTTCTTATCTTGTAGCGCACACACTCCTCGAACTCTACCATTAATATTTTCTGATAACAATTATAAAAAAAATATTAGATTACACTAAACTTAATGGTTAAACCAATGTAGAATGTTGACATTCATTTTATTAGAACTTTTAATTAATTTTAATTAATTATGCATATAATTTTAAATTAAATAATAATCTATACATTAGTCTAAAAAATAATTATTCATAAATTATTTTAAATTTATATCTAAACTTAAGTTAATCCAGGTTTAAATTAAGCGTTAACTTAATTTACTATATCATCAAATTTAATTTATTTTCAATTAACTAATTATTATATTATATATATATATATATAAGCCAATCACAGCTGTTGTCAGCGACTTAGTTTTTTTTCTATTATTGTTATTTTTATTTTCTTATGAATCACTTGGGTAAAAGTTTATATATAAATTATTAATATAAAAAAGCCAGTTGCTGCCGTCGGCAAGGGCTGCTTTTTTTTTATATATATACCTATTCGCGCTGTCTGTCTAACTTTGCTAGCTTTATTTATTTATTTATTTTTCAGATTTATTTTAACAATAAAGTTTATTAATGTAATTATTTAAAAAAATTGTCCTCATTGTTGTTTATTATGATGTGAATCTTCATGTGGGAAGGGGTGTGCGCTACTAGGATAAAATTGAATCAAATTGGCCTTATTTTAATTGGTTTGATTTAGTTGTTAAAACATGAGTTTGACTATTGATTGTAATTTTATTTTATTTTTTACTTTTGATTATCATCATTTTTTTTTATTTTAGAAGATTCGATCTAAATAAAAATTAAAATAAATTAATTTATTCAATTATTAAATCAATAAAATTATGTAAATAATAAATGACATAAGGATCAACTTGGACTTTTTATTTCAAGTTTAATAAAAATTATTTTGTTCTCTTCTTTAAATATATTATGTAAGCTAATGATAACTAAGTTTATGATTAAAATTATTTATATTTTGATTTATTCAAAACTGAATCAAATTGAACAAATTAAAATTCAATTTGAATTAGGTTTCACTTGAGATAACTTTTTTACTGCTTTCTAAAGCAATTTTTTTGTACAATTTCATAATCAAAATCAATTGAATTAGCTAATTTGTATATAAAATCATCCGAACAATCAAAAGGATGCTTGTGGGGCCCATGAAGTGTTGATATTTTTTTCGATCGAGTGCCCAAAAATAAATTTGATATGAGACAAATTTGAACTCAAAATTTTAAATTGAAAATTAAAATATTAATCATTTAAATTAGGTAACACCTATAGTTTTGAGATTGTCACCCTAAGGTTAAGGAACAATTATTACGTCCTCTGACCGGACGTAGATCTACGTCCGGTCAGAGGCTTGTTACTCAATTTTTGCTCGGTATTTTATCAGTATTGATAGGTATTGTTTGATAACATGGAGGAATACCGCTCTGGAAGACCAATACCGAGTTATACCGAGCAATACCGAGTTTTTCTCGGTATTTTTTGGTATAACTCGGTATTGCTCGGTATAACTCGTTATTTTGTCTTCCCCTAATGATATTTCTCTTTATTATTGATATTGCTCGGTATTTCTCATTTTGTGCATGCAATCTTAGTGCCAATCGGACGTAGCTCTACGTACGTTCACCGGACCAAATAAAAGTTCAAGGTTAAGGGCCTCCACTATCCTTTTCTTGGTGGAATGACAGTGATTTTTATCCATTCTTGTACTACATACTGTACAAATCTCTAATGCATGCTAAATGGCCACTTCATTTTTTTTTGGGATTAAGTAATAACAAAGCATGCTTTATAGATAACTGAGACTATTAAAATGGAAGGTTTATCATATTTTACATGGTCATTATAACTGATGTTTTTAAGTGATTGATGCGCAATTTTCTTTGGCGTGTTGATTGAAAATTTTGGCTACTCATTAAGAGGTCTTGAATTCGAGTCTTATATATATATATATAATTTGTGTGTGAATTTGTCTTAATTCAGTACAGGAAATCTAACATTTGGTGAAGAACTTTACAACGGATTATTTTTTATCGAAAATGGCGACGGAAATTTTCAATGATTTTTTTTTTGCGTCGAATTTGAGGCGAAATTTCTGCCAGCAAAATTTGTTATAGAAATTGCCCCCGCAAATGCGCCGCAAGCTAAGTTATGATATTAATTTTAAAAAAAAAAATTCTTTATAATGTGTTTTGTCTCTACGGCCGAATAGAGAAGGGAGATGATTTATGAGTGGAGTAGGTTCGAATCTCGAGTGGGTTGGTCATGCAGGAGATGGCGCGGACAGTCCGGTCAGCCATGAGCATCCAATCAGGCGGGAGATATTTTTCAGTGTTTTTTTAGCAGTTTGTGGTTTTTTTTGGCTTACATTATATTGCAAATCCGTTGGAAATATTCGTGTTGGATTTTTTTCAGCCACAAATAATTTTATGATATCACTTTTTACGTCGGATAATATTCGTCGCAAAACTTATTTTGCGACGGATTTGTCCAGCCAAAAATTAACTTACGTGTGGCCTAAACTTCCTTAAAAAAATGATAAAAGTGATAATTTTTTAATTGAAATTACTCTCCTCTTACTGCGTTTTTCTTCTGGTGATTGATAGAGGCTCTTGTCATTAGATTAATTTTCAGCTACCAATTATTTCTCAGTTTAGGGTACATAGGACTGCCACTAATATTTTTGCGATATTTTTTTAATGTTCTGTTACAGAACTAAACCAAATAACCTCATTCAGCTTAGCAATATTCCCCTAAAAAGACTTCTTTTCTCCTTCCAATCCTTTATTACAAAGATAATTAAAATTGTTCAAAATCATTCATATCATGCATCAAGATTATATATGCTCAACATTTTTTAGCTTTGCTCACCATCATAGAAATTAAGCTCCAATATTAGACAGTGCATTGATCAGAGTAGTATTTTATTATTATTATTACTATTATTATTATTATTATTATTTATCAATATAAGCTAGTTTAATTCATTTCATTTGAACAGCTCTTTCTCATCAATGTTTAGGCTAGATTAACAATGAGAAATTATATGTTTGGGTCAATTTGTTTGGAAAATGAGTCTGGTCGGGTTTTGATTTCTGACTCGTTTTTAAAATTAGGTCGAGTTTAGGTGGACCTAAAAGCTCAAAGTTGACTCGGATGACCCAAATCCTGCTTGCATCGCATCACTCCCGTGTCCCGCACCTGCGGCATGCCTTGCCTAAGCTCGACCTTGCGTCTCGCACTAGCTCCTTGTCTCGTCCGAGCACGCGCTACCAACCCCGCACACGCGCCCTGCCTCACTGGTGCTTGACCTCGCACACCCACAGTCCTCGCTCAACCCCGTAGCCCGTGCTCGCTTGCTTGTTCTGCACCTGGGTCAACATGTTAGGTTTGGGTCGGATCAAATAATGATGGTCATTTTCGGTTCGAACCCGAAGCCGACCCAAAAACCCATTTTGACATCCCTATTGCAAACGACCTATGTTAATCGCCTCAAATCACCTTAGAAGACATAGGCGTGTAAGTTGTGTTGTTGGAATGGAGAAATGTAATTTGGATGGTCGTGGCAAGACGAACTGAGGCCCCCTTGAGTAGGCACTTTCCTGTAGTCGAGCTTGATGTGTATGAGTGAGGATATCCACTCTGGAGGAGAGCGAGAGATCATGGTGGTTGTCTTCTTATGTGTCTGTGTGACGAGTTGCTTGTTCTGTGAGGAGCCATGATTGCCTTCTATGAGGGTCGAATTCCTTTGATAAGCTTGGGCGAGTAACACAATTTTGCGGATCTCAATTTTGCAAGATCTTTTTTTTATTCTTTGTGTAAGAAGATTTTTTTTTTCATTATCCTTAATTAGCTTAATGGAAAAATTAATTTGTTAGGTAAAAGTTTTGACCTAATATATATGTATATGACTAGCTAAGATATCAGTATTTGATTTGCAATTTTCTTACATAATATATGTCTACATTAAAAAAAAAAAATAAAAGTCCCCAAATTATTTTTGTGTGGTCAATTTAATATCAAAGTATCACATTGTTCCAATTTAATATCAAGAACATACAAATTTAATCTAAAAAATCTCTAGTACTGTAGGCGCATTATAAAATTAATTTCAATTTACTCCCTCGAATATATAAAATTGATCCCAATTTAATCAAATAAATCATTTTTTATCAATTTTCTATAGTCCATGGTCTAAATTCAACCAATTTGATATTTTGGGACTAAAAGGAAGAGATTAGTTTAAATTAGAAAGAATTAAAAAGAACACTTGGCTAAACTAAAACTTATTAAAAAGTTTAAGAAAACAACCACAGTAGAAAAGCTGATTCCTTCTTTGCTAAGAAAATGTGGAGATAATTAGTCAACCTCTTATTTGCCTCAAATAATTATTGCAAAAAAAAAAAAAAAAGTCAAGATATTTTTATCTAAACTTAATAAGATGATTTTCCTGTTCATTGAATTTGTTTTGATATTAGCATAATCCATAATTAATAAAAAATTATTTTGTGCAAATAAAAAAAACAAATAAATTCAAATCACTGGCTTATTAAAAAAAAAAACAACACTCTTCCAAAGAGTCAAGATGTTGTAAATCTCATTGCTTTAAGGGAATCATTTGTCTACTTGCATATAAAAGATAAATTTTAGAAAGTGATTGATTTTACAATTTACACATTTTGAATGAAAAAATAAAATTAACATTTTTGAGGGGGAGTTTGAGGAAAATTATGATGTTTTAAAACCACATTAATGTTTAAATATATCCAAATAAATGATAGACAACACAAATTTCACCATTATTCAAAATATAATTCATAATTTCATAAAACCCTACTTAAATCAATCCTTGCAACTATTTTTAGGTTTAATAGTGTTTTAATTTCATTGGGGATATTCATAAACACTTTAGAATTTGCCTTAGATGATTTGGTCACATAAAACGCTGACATTCCGATGACCATATTAGAAGAGTAGATGTATTAAATTTAATCTATGCTAAAAAAGATAGAGATTGATCTAAAAAAAACTTCGTTCAAAAGTATTAGAAATGACTTTTTTATTAAATTTAAATGAAAATTTAACTCTTAACGAGACACGATGAAGAAAAATAATTCATGTAGTCAACCCTATGTTGCGGGATAAAAGCCTGATATTGTTCATGTTCGAGATATTCACAAAACCTCACGTAGTGAGATAAATGCTTGATGTTATTATTGTTCTTGTTGTGTTTTGATATTCATAAACATTTAAACTCGTAGTTGCTTGATCGTTTTTGCAGTTGAGGATTTCACTTTCTTTTAAAAGAGTATAACTTTAAAGCCATATGAAAAACATTTTAAATAATTTATAAAATTAAAATAAAATCTCAACTCATATTTTTCATTTCTATCAAAATCTCGATGATCTAATTGCGACATACGTAAATACACGTGTTAAAGATGTTAATTTTATAAAGAGCTAAAAAATGATATTTATTGAATTCCCAATATAAAATTTTGCTAAATATTTCAATAAACAAAAAATAGCTACAGGATTAAACCTGCAAAAAGAAATGGGAAAAAAAAATATTCTGATACCTGTTTGCAGATGGAGAATGCATCTTCCACATGGCTTCCACCACCATACAAATCAATTTGTATGGAGTGTGCAAAAGATTCCACTAAGGTTTAACAGGTTGCTGTAACCCAATTGGCCAAGGTAGAAAAATTACAAAGAATACCCCTCAAGAATCTTGGATAATGAGCACTGCTTGCTTGTACAGAGTCAGCCAAAATTGAATTTGTGTAGACTGCAACTGAGTAAAAAGCTTGAAATATATCTATTTAGGCAATGAGCAATAAGCATAATATTCTAATCTTGGTGTGAATAGATGGCAACCACATGAAGCTGTTAGTTCAAATTCTGAAAGCACAAGTAGCAGTAGAAAGCTCCATCATTCATTAATGAACTTGTTTTCAAATTTCTGAAGTGTGGAAGAATAATATAACAATGCATGACTAAGGCTTCGTTTCTGACAGTTTTCTTATTATTTTACGAAGCAGTAAGAAAGCCGTCAGAACCAGCATGAAAGACTCATTCTGAAGGTAATGTTCATAGCAATCATTAGAGGAATAGAGATAAAACAATTATATAAATGAGCTAGCTCGTGAACTGATTTGAATATCTTGAATAAGAATAATATTTTCTCTTTTATACTAAATGAGTTGACTCTTAAACTGACTCGAACTCATAGAATAAAGCTCGATTTCAAATTTGAACTAAAATAATTAATCAAGTTCAAACTCAAGCCCATTTGCACCCCTACACACAGGGCACTGAAGTGTTTTATGGGCACCAACAACTTTCAACCTTCATACATTAAAATCATCAATGCCTAATTTAACTTTAAAAAAAAAAGTCTGAAACAATGCAAATTTTAATGGCTGTAAATTTAGTATATAAGTGTACACACATGACTTCTTCCTGGCATTAGACCTTTTGCTTCAGCCGATATTCCAAGATCAGAACACTATGGCTGCAATATCATGATGAAGAATATTTAGTAATATCACTGGCCGTATCATTCCCCTCCTCATGGTTCTCATTTCATTATAAATTCCATATCATCTAACCCATAAATACTAAAGCAAGAACACCTCTAAGCTCTATATCAACCAGTCAAGCTTGGATTAGTTACAATTCCATAATCTCCTAAACCCTATGATGCACAGACATGGACACGGCGACACGGATACGACACGACACGGACACGGGACACTTCAGTTATTGAAAATATAGGACACGGACACGGGTTGGACATGGTATTATAATTTTTATATTTAAAAAACAGTGTATAAAAATTAAATAAATATAATTTTAAAAATAATTTGAAAATAATAAGTCATTTAACTAGAATTTGTGCTTAAAATGATTAGTATTAGGATGCTGATAGTCAGGCGTCGATGTTGATTATCATTCCGAAAGAAGAGATGAAAATACCTTCACTGCCAAAAAGAAATGAAAATGAGAATATTCGATGATTGGGTATTAAGTGCGGACATTTATTTGGTGTTGTGGATACAAAATAAGAAATTTAGTTTAAATCCTTTCAAATACAAGAAATTATATTTAAAGAATTCATAAAATATTTAAGATACGCGTGTCAGACACGCGTGTCCAATTTGTATTTAATATTTTTTAATCGGACACGTTTTCGGTGTGTCTGACAAGTGTCGGAGGAGTGTCGGACGAGTATCGTGTCGGATACGGTGTCGGACACTGCACGCCTCTTTGAGGAGAAGTGTCGGTGCATCATAGCCTAAACTTTACAAGCACAGGAAAGTGAACAAAGCTCCCATATGAAATCTTCGATCTAATGCAGGGTCTATCATATAATGATCACAGCACAAATAGCTAATTTTTACTAATTATGCTCATAAGATGGAAGCATATACGTGAAAAGGTTAGAGTAGCTCCAGTGGAAGATAAGATTAGATAGAGTCGCCTTAGATGGTTTGGTCACATTAAACGGAGGCCTTCCGATGACCCGGTTAGGAAAGTTGAAGAATTAGATTTGACTTATATTAAAAAAGGAAGTGGTAGACCTAAAAAGACTTAGTTAGAAAATATTATGAATGATCTTTCTTTGTTAGATTTAAATGAGAACTTGACTTTTAACATGACACAATGGCGAAAAAGGATTCATGTAGCCGACCCCACATAGTAGGACAAAGGCTTGATATTGTTGTTGTTGTAATCTCATAAGATGGATCACAACGGATGTGAAATAGCAGAAGTTCAGATTATTCTTATATTTCCCCTGAAATAGTGAATGGTTAATGTGGTCATCAGTCCTAATCATGAAGCAATATGTGCTGCATTATGATATAACTGCAGAGGCACTTTTCCCCCTATTTTAAAACCTAATAGTGTATAAATCACCTATAAAGCAAATGAGCTGCTGAAGATTTCTATCCCAATCAAAGTTGGAATAAAAAAAATGGTCCTACCATACTTTTCATTTCACAAAACTTGCAATCTGACTCAGATGGGGTTAGAATATGTTAGGAGTGTGGAGAACTCAGGCTCAAATTTAATCCAATATTTTAATGATTAGGGGCCACTATCAGTATATTAAAATCTCAGCTCTAGTTTCAATTCTAATGTAGGCATAGATGAATCTATTATGAGCATTGAGGGCATGGCCCCTCCAAATTGCCCGAAGTCACTCCCCTGAGTTTCTTGATCGATTGATCAGGTCCATGACTAAGATTTCATTTGGGAAAGCTTTCTTAGTGCTTCATAAAGCAGCTTTTTAGTATAAAAACTAAAATATTTAAACTAGAAAGTTGATTTAAGAAGCATTAAGAAAGTCGTCACAAATAAAGCCTAAATATCTACGGTGCAATTTCTTTTCAAGAAAAAAATAAACTCCACAACTTAGACTTTATAATCAAAAGTTTAACAAAAATTAAGACTAAAAGAACTAGAGTGTAGAGAGCAATCCACAATATTCATGTGCCAAATTTTAAAGACCATAAAATGAGTCACAAATAATTTAAAATCGGTGTTTTGTCAACTATTTGGTAAGATCATTTACTTCTTTTCTCTCATCTTTTATTTTTTTGGCAATAAATTCTAAATTCCAAACCCTAAATCACAACGATTGAATCTTCTTCCAAAGTTTTTTCAAATGAGGGTTCTCACTAACCTCTCCTACTTTTCTTCTCACCCATTTGGAGCTAATTATAAGAAAAGCTAAAAATCACTAATTTTAGTAAACCATATATAGCTCATATTAGATATTTATCTATAATGCTTTGAAGCTTAATTTAAATGTGTAAAAAAAATTTTAAGACGATCGGAACTATGATTATTATGTTAGTTTCCTTATGGTTCCCCCACCCCAAAATGTGGGACTATTTTTTTTTTTTTTACTAAATGTAATTCATAATAAACACACTCCTTCAGGGAAGCAGAAAGTCTAGATGACTCGCTAACTATCATAGGTATAAATGATTTAAAGCTCTTCATAAACAGCCAATGAACCCTAATTTTTGGTGTAACACAAATAGTGACCTTCAGTTATAAAAACTTAAGTGACCCACCTTTGCTCTAAACAAAAATAGCTTGCTTAAGATAGCTATTAGTAGCACTATTAAGATAATAGGACAAAGATTCATATATTATTTTTCATCAATGCGTTGCCAATTAAATAATCAGTTGATGAAGAAACAAGCTTAGATTCATTTACTAATCTATTTCATAGACAAGCTCTTGTACTTTGGCACTGACTCAAAGCATCATGTCACTGTTCTCGTTGAAAGAAAGATTTAATGGCTGATTTTTCTGAAGGGTTTTTTAATAATACATTTTTAGATGGAACTTCCTAAGAGAAGGTCTTCAATTTAGTTTTCCTTCAGTAAGTTGTAGATAATAAAACAATGAACAGATCAGATAGTTGTGATATGGCCCAAATCTCTTTGAGATCGCCTAAGAGAACAAAGAATCAACACAATAAAACAGATCTACCACTGCAGAAATATGATTAAATTAACTACAAAGACATGAAAATAAAATATATTTGACTTGGTTAAAAACTGACCTACATCACAGGACAATAAAGCACAAATTGTTGTATCCCGACCCGGACCGGACTGAACCGGTTCAGAATTTCTCATGAACGCAAGCAAGCCTCCCGCCTCCTTTCACGCACGCAATCAGCCGCAATCTTCGTCTCTCTCGAACTCGAACGACCTAAGCGACTCCCAACCGCGGTTCCCTCTCTCCAATCGCACTACTCATGTGATTCTTCTCGCTCCTTTTGATTCTCCTACTCGTGCTCTCTCTCTCTCTCTCTCTCTCTCTCTCTCTCCATTCAGGGAGGCAAATAAATGCCTAGGACATCATGTTCTCCTCTTCTCCCTTGTTGGAGCCGCCGAAATCCTTTCTTCTCCTCCCTCTTCGCTCAATGCTTGCAACGACAGCTTCGAGTGAGTTTCTCCTTCAATTTTGAATCCAAACTCTTCTCTTTTCTCCTCCTTCCTTCATTCCTCCATTTTATTCTCAAGATATAGAAGTAGATATCCTTTTTTGTAGTACTTTTACTAGATTTAATTTGATGTTGCCTTGATTCATTATTATGATGGATTTTAATTTGTTTTTAGAAAAGACCTCATTATAGGTTTGACGTTTTTTACGGATTTGACCAAACCATAGTTTATTTACATATTTTTAGATTGTATTATTTCATAATTACTTTTGATGTTTATAACATGGCAAAGGTTGATTGGAATATTCTTCATTATGCCTCGATGACAATACTAAATGTTATTTTGGTTTTGCTACTTGAAGGATTGTGGCTTGATGGAGACGAATAACAACTTTCGAGGTTGGAGGTAGTAGCAGTCACTGTAAGTGACTATTATTTATTTTGGGATAAACGTACCCTTCTCTATTAGAGGCTTTATAATCTTGTGGCTTGTGATAGGTTTTAAAATATTATATTGTCGGTTATATTCCCAATATTTATTATTGTGTTTTGTCAAAAAGCATATTTATGACTCATATTGAAATCATCATGGGATAGAAATAGTATTATTATTATTTGTTGATGCACGAGCTTTTAACATTTAAAATGGTTCATGCTATAAAAGGTTAAATTCATATACATTAGTTCTATTTAATGCATCATATGATTCACATGTTGTAAATCATATTTGTTATATAAAACATAATTTATAAAAATATATATATATATATATATTTGTTATATAAATTGTAATTATCATGTTGAATTTCATAATATATGCTGATTATTTGTAACAGTACTTGCACTGTGTGATTATGTGTATATAGATATAACCCTATTGATTTTTGGCTAGCTGGGGTTGACGGGCCCCAAGAGTGAAATTGGGTTGGTGTTTATCTTCCCGATATGGGTATATGATAAACCGAAAATAGATATATCTATGTTTAAATGTATAAAAATAAAAGCAACATGAATTAAAAGTAATAAATGACTAATAGGTCATTTGGAGGTATAATAATATCTAGTGTGGTGCAGTTGTAAACTTTAAAGTGATTTGACATCAATAGCTAATTGGCATATATTCATTCATATTAGAATAGGTTGTAGAAAACATAACATATCTCATCACAATTTTTTATAGATAGTAGTTACTTGCTGAGATTGATTTATCAAACTTGTATGTTGTCTTTTTCAGCAAGTCCTGCAGGCACATTTGATGGACCGCCACCTCAGGTGCAGAGTTACCAGCAGTAGACTGTTTTTGGTATTTATTATTTGGTAGTAGTTTATTATGTTTATGTTTATAATTTATGTGAGTTAGACAGTTTCTTTCTTATTTTTCATTATATTTACATTTCTGTTGGCTTGTATCAGAATTCTTGTAATTTGGATGTTTTGGATATTTGACCTTCTATTAATGAATTGGCTCCTTATTTTACTTTCTATGTTACTTTGATGAATATATATATCATGTTGTATCTCTTGTATATGTATGATTCTCTTTGTGAATACAAAACGGGTCTTCTTATCCCTTCATCGCATTCCATGTTGTTGGGATGTACCGTCTTTCGAATCCGAGGTGTGACACATATAGAGTCTCATAAACCAGTCCAAGATTTTATATAATCTAACCAAAGTTCTTTCATAGATGAACCGGTCATATTCATGTCAATTTCAATCCAATTGATGAACTTAGTCTTCAAGCATCAATTTAAATGTTCCTAAAAATTCATTCCGAAATGAAGCCAAGCAAATGCCATTACAATCTTTAGTCCTTTTGCTCGATCTTGTTAAATCTGAGCATAATCGAACTCACATAGATTGGCATACCCGAGACTAATTGTGCATTGTTGAAATCCAACCGTTCCCTGTGCAAAGGATCCAACGGACACAAAGATCAATCCGTGGGATGCTCTCATGAATCACGCCATAATGAAGGAACGAATTTAGGAAAGATTTTTATGTATTAAATCTGTAGTCTATTATTTCCGCATTAAGATATCTTGTATAGATCTAAAAATAGGGAAGATTGTAATGAATAAAAACAAGCTTTTTTCCTCTCGTACCCCTCAAATTAACATGCATAAGTTGGTAGTGAACATGGCCGAATCTCTAAGATAAAGCTGTCCAGTACGCATCCAGTTTCAAACGGCTTGACTAATAAGACCAACTTAGCACACAAACCTTGACGAACTACTCAGTTCTTCCCACTCTTGTACAATTTTTCTCATACAGACATAAAAATCTGTTCATATCTTGATACAAGGGCAGCTTTAAGATGATCTAGGTAATACAAGGAAATTTCTCAAATTAACAACAATCCGCAAAACTAAAATCAGTAAAATTAAATGATCATGAATTTTCTTACAGTTAACCAATAATTCTGGACCTTCTGCCTGAGGAAGCTTTATGCTAACAGTTCGCAGGTCAACTTCATCCCATTCTTCAACGGCTCCTCCAAAAAAAAAAAAAAAAACCTTCCTGTCCTCAAATATTCATTTGCCAATAGCTAAAATTCACAGCCAGATCCACTACTCCAATCATCTTGAAGGCATGAGCTGGCTCTGACGCTGTAACCTACTTCATGAAGCTCCTTCACAATGTAGTATACTTGAGAGTTTTGAGGATAACTATTTCCTTTTCATGGACCATACCATCCGCTTTAGTAAAAAAATGTATGGGAAGAGAAAATTATGAATCTCTCAATATGCTCAAGAAACTCTAGAGTATCATGTTCTTATCATCTGCCATTTGCAAGCCAACCAATTAAATACCAACGAACACAAAATCACAAGAACAATAACAGCAACCCACGAAAGAAGATTCTAATGATAAGGTTTTTGAATGAACCAGTAAACTCTAAATTGAGGTGTAAAATCCGTTCAAAACTAGATCAATTTCAAAGAAATAGAGCCTTTAAATACAAGATTCCGAATTGCTAGGCTCATCTCCAAAATCTTCACTCCAAAAAACATTAACCATAATTCAAATTCTTGCTTTTTCTCCCCAGTGCATCAACGCCTCTCCCTTCATAGGTTTTTCTCCACTATGGTCTCAGTTCTCCAGATAAGTTCGTTCACCTCCTTATGCTCGATCTCTTTGAATCCCCAAACCAAATATCCCAAAAAAAATATAAAAAAACAATGTCATCGAGTAATTTTCCCTACTTCCTAACCAGTAGAAGCTGTTGCTGCATCCCTTGAGACTCGCTATTAAAGTCAGCATTTATTGAAGTGACATTCCAATTTGGAAGTAAGTCATGCACAGACTTGGTGGGCATTTGTTTTAAACAGTAAGCTCTCCACTGTGGTGCTTGGCAGCAAGAGACTTCTTACTGAATCTTGTAACTTATCAAAAGAATGCCAATGAATACTGACTAGTCATTTACAAAAAAAACATTGCTCTGCGCTTGTCAATTACAACTTACTACAGATATGTGTAGAATTGCAAAGCTTCGCCAAAACAGTGTTACTTATACTGGATCTGGATCCCAACAGAGGCAGAAACCATGTCAATGTAGCCTAAATCTACATCGTTGAAGTAATCTTCATGGTTCAACTGACGGAGAGAAGGTCAGTAATAGATGCTTGGAAGAAGCTGAATTCATAACAGTAGATCATTTTTGGTTTCTGACGGGGCCAAATTATTCTGCTGATAGTAAGATAAGGTGATGCTAGTTTGACAGAGTTCAGTTGGGCATGAAATAGTCGGGGCTTATACATCTAAATATGCCAATATAGAAAGGGTGAAAACAAGTTAGCTGTTTAGCAAATCAATCCATGTGTGAATCTCTGATGAACCTGTTGCAGGTCTCGATTAGTGAGTATATATCCTCTGATAGAGGATGAGAGCAATCTCCAGCAATGAAAACATGAACTTTATTCTGCAATTCAATCCAACTATATCCTGGGTGCTTGAAAACCCCTTTCCTATCCATTGATTCCCTCACTTGTAATGCTTCCTGCCATCTCCCCTCATCTGCATGTATATTGTACCTCAGCACATAAGAAGCACATCCGTTGGGCTCAATTGCGGCTAGGGCCTCTGCTGCTATATCAGCCAAACCAGGTTTGTTATGAATCCTACAAGCACCAAGAAGAGCGCCCCAAACTGCCCGGTCAGGAGGAATCACCATGTCTTTAATCACCTCCAAAGCTTCATCAAGCTTCCCATGCCGCCCGATGAGGTCCACAAGCACAGAATAATGCTCCACATTAGGCAATAACTCAAATTCCTTAACCATTGAATCAAATTCCCTTTTCCCATCTTCCACCAATCCTGCATGCCCGCAGGCATGCAGAACGGATACAAATGTTATTTGCGTTGGTCGAATTTTTGCAATCTTCATTTCCTTGAAGAGATGAAGTGCTTCCATAGCAAATCCATGGTGTGCAAATCCCCCTATCATAGAATTCCATGAGATTACATCCCTTTGCTCCATGTTTTCAAACACACACATTGCTTCAATCACACACCCGCACCTTGAGTACATGGTGATCAAAGAATTGTTAATTGGGGTATCTGGTACAAGTGCTTTAATGATGAGTTGGTGAATTTGAGTACCTTGCCTTAGAGATGCAAGTGCCGCACAGGCACTTAACAATGACGACATAGTATGTTTGTCAAACCTCTCACCAGCAGGCAACATTTCAGAGAAAAGCCCAATCGCCCCTTCAAAATCTCCATTCTGCTCATAGCCAGCAATCATCGTGTTCCAAGTGACAATCTCTTTATGTGGTAAATCGTCAAAAAAGTTTCTTGCTTTCTCCAATTCGCCCTTCTGGGTGAAACCAAAAATCATAGTGTTCCATGATCGAACATCAGGTTCATCCACTTGGCGGAAAAGAAATTCAGCCTCTTCCATTTCGAGAGCCTGTGAATAGCCAGTGATCATGGTGTTCCATGAGACCAAATCTCTCACAGGCATCTCATCAAAAAGTTTTCTTGCAGACAAAAGGTCACCGGCTTTTACATAACACATGATCATAGAATTCCATGAAACAACATTCCTCTGAAAGATTTTGGTCCTCCTACTCGGTGAGTTTTGATTTTGCTCGCAAGGAATCAAGTTGAACACACTCTGGGCTTCCTTTAACCTCCCAACTCTACCATACCCAACAATCAAGGTATTGAAAGCATCAACAGCTCCCTCGATTTCAGATACTTTAGTGCTCCTTAGCAGAATTTTTGTCGCCTCTTCCAAAAAGTTGTTTTGAATTAACCCCGAAACTAGTGCATTCAGTGATGCAGCGTCCTGAACGGGCATAATCTCAAACAACTCTACAGCGCTCTTTATGTCCCCAGCGCGAAGGAAACCTGTAATCACCGTATTCCAAGAAATAACATTTCTCTCATGCATTCCACCAAAAAGCTGCATCGCTTCAACCATCTTCCCATGCCTCGTGTACCCGCTAATTATGGTATTCCAAGAGACGACATCTCTTACAGGCATTTGATCAAACAGGCGACGAGCCTCCATAAGCTCGCTGCGGTCATATGAATTCACGTAGCCAGATATCATGCAGTTCCAGGATATGAGGTCTCTACGAGGCATTTCGTCAAACAGTTTACGGGCACGGGCAACTTCGCCGTGTCGAGCGTACCCAGAGATCATGGAATTCCAGATGAAGACATTGCGGTAGGGGAGGGAGTCGAAGACCTGACGAGCTTCACGGAGGCGACCTCGCCTGATAAGGTCAGAGAGAGCCTTGTTCTGCTGTCTGCATCCAGCGGCGGCCGTGTCGGTGGCGGTGGCAGCAGAGGCGGCGGAGAACGTTCGAATAGAAGATAAACGTACCAGGCTTCTCATGCCGCCGGCGGTAACATGATGAGTCTTCGAAGGGGGAAGGGACGATGGCACCTATGGCCTCGTCCTCGAGGAAAACGAACGCCACGGCCTGCGTCGTCGCCTCCGAGGAAGAGGAATTGCGGCGCGCAGCAACGTCAAGCTGGTGCGCGGGGTGTGTCGTTAAGTATTGCTTCTTCATCAGTCTGTGTTGCCTCTTATGGGCTGATTGTTTACAAAGCTAAAATGATTTCTGAGTTTTAAAGTTAAATTTTGTATTAAATAATTCTGAAAAAAATAAATAGGATAAAAAAAATTTATCAACTCCACATCCTTCTATTTTATTTATATTCTAAATTTTGAAAATATATGTCAAACAATTTATTAGAATTTAATTAAATAGGCATTGATTATGATTGTCATCAAATGACAACTATAAGACATTAGGTGTGTTGCATTTTGGAATATTTGCGGCGGTAGAGGAATAAAAAATTTAACGTCTTAGTCTAATACAAAGATTCAACACACATACATATAAAATTGTAGGGTGCAACATTCATAAACAACATCAAGATTTTTACATGAAAAATTCTAAAAAGGGGAAAAACTATGGGAACTGCCCTAGTTTGAATGAATCTACTAGTATTAATAGTTGATTATAAATAATACATAAACTCGGAGGAGGCTGTTGACTCAATGTAACAATATATATTGTATGTAGCTCGTTACATGATAGTTGTTTTTAAACGAGTGTTAACATGTCTGTTTGGTTAGTAGGACTGTAATCAACAAATGACGGTGGTCGAAGTGGACCGTAGTCGACAGGCAACAGTGGCCAGAGTGGACCATAGTCAAAGGGTGATGGTTTTCAGAGGGACTATAGTTAGCGAGTGACAATTGTTAGTGGGACTAGTTGGCGGGTAACAGTGGTCGGAAGGACCGTAGGCAAACAATAGTGGTCAGAGGAAGGCTCGTTATTAGCTTTCATATGGAGGTTCAACGATCATTGTCAGCCAGATGTTCATCAATGGTGGCTTTGTGGCACAGATTCGTTGGCGGTGAAGCCAGGGTGGAGCACAAGGAATTCAAACTCCATAACTCTTCCCTTTTTCCTCTCCCCCTCCTTGCACTCATGAGAATTTTTAGGGGTTTATTTATAATTATTTTAAAGTGACATAGCTAGTAAATATAGAGAATATCAATAGCAAGTTGGGAGTGCTCCAACAATGACTCATATTGATCTACTTCACCGTGAAGCATTTATCAAGTATATATGTGCTCAAATGATGTCAAAATTAAGCGATTTTGAGCTCATTGGATTCGTCACGTCGAGCCACTCGATTTGGCTAAGCATGTTATATTCGAATATCATTTGGTCATCTAATTTCTGTTTTGAACCTAACAAATGCACTTCATGCCCTCAACTTGGACCCATTTGAGCTCAAATTTGATCGATTTTGGTGTCGTTGGATTCGTCTCTTCAAGATGTTCAATTTGACTATACGTTTGCTCTTTGTTGGGTTCGTCTCTTCGGAGTTTGGATGATCCCGAATTTAATTTTGAAAACTTTCAATTCATATTTACATCGAGATTCGTTAATTAAGATGATTTTTTAACGAAATATCAATGTGATAGATGTCAAGTAAGAGAAAGTAATTAAAATGATTCTTCTCCTTAAATCAGGGAAGATCGAGGGTCGAAAAGCCCACGAAAAAGATCTAAAAAAATTACAAACAAGTGACTCGTGCATTTGGCGACAACCAAAACTCTGAAATAATCTCTGATATAAGAACTACTTATGTCGAAACTTTATCTATGTTGTATAAATATATGTATGAAGGAAGAAATTAACCACTCCAATTGAAATAAAAGCCAAATTGAAGGCCAAAAATCTCAAAGGCATAGCGCAAAAAGTTTGTTGAGTCAGAATTCATGATGCAGAAGCCAAAACAAATCTTTCTAATTAAAAACTGAGAATGTTTGAAGAATTAGCAAGGATGATAAGCTAAAAGCTCTTAGCTGAAATATTCTTCTTTATTGATGTGACTGGTTGAGAAGACTAAACAGCTACAAGAAAATCTGTTGAAGTTTACTAAAAATGTAATGATTATAAAATTGATGTCTAAATAATAATTTCTTCTACTGGAGAAAGCAGCTTCCTATCATAATACATTATTAAAAAGAGTGAAAAATTAATGACAAAATAAAAATTATGATTACAGTCTAAAAACACAAAAAAATAAAAAAGTCGTTACAAACGAAATCTTAAATGAAGTCTAAGACTTCGTTTGGGACAACTTTCTTGTTGCTTCTTAAAGCAACTTTTTAATATAAAAATTTTAATTTTTGTACTAAAAAACTGTTTTAAAAAACAACAACAAAGTCATCCCAAACAAAACCTAAGTCATAAGAAGAATATAAAAGATTTTAAATGCTCTATTGAATATATTGAAGACTGCCCCTCTATACTGAAATCAACTCCAATGCTTTGAGGGAATTGCTAATCAGATAAAACATTATGAGCTCTGATTTATTTGAAATTAGGCGAACTTATGTGGCTACACATTAGGTTGAAGGGGGAGGGAAGGCAAATCAAACTGCTTTACAAACTCCCAAAAAAAAGGGGCAGAATCTACCAATAATAATCTAATGTATGTTAATTTATGCCCAGTTTTTCTTCTTCACTGGTTATACACATCCAGTAACCATATCTACTTGCTCACAGAGCTGATCACAACTTGAGATGGCGTTGAGGAATGTTTAGTACAGCAGACAAAATTTTCTTTTGAAGCAAAATATTTTGCAGGTTTTTCATCTCATCATGATTTCCACACAATCTCACTCATAAATCTTAGAGCAGGAACACCTCTAATCTCTACATCTACCAGTGGTGCTTGGATTAGCTTCAAGTTCCTAAGCTCTGGATCGCTCTGGATCATCTCAAGTGCACGCATTTGATCCTGCAGTGAATATGTTTTATGGAGAGTTAATCATGGAGGAAAATATATCTTGAGATTATTACTGTATTTTGTTTTATGATGTTAGATATCAATAGTCCTTACATGTGGAATGGAAGTAGAGATAAGAGAATATATAAGAAAAAGAGAGAGAGAGAGAGGAGAATTGACTTGATCTATGTGTTGGTGCATCAAATTTATTTTCTCTAGTTTTCCATCTTATTTTTCTACTTAATAAATGAGAAAACCAAACATCCAACCAACTAAGGAAAGAAATGGGCCAAGCCCAATTAAAAACAGCCCGACGATAATAATCCAACCAGCCACAAAGGAGCAAAGAAGTAAAATCGGCACAAGTGAAAGGACCATGGTGTGAACCAACCTGAGAGCACCGAACCCAGCACGATCATGGTTGTTTTCGATCATAGAGAAATACAAAATAAAATACATAGTGTTCAAAAAAAAGTAAAATTTATAAAATGTAAATTCTTGACTACATAAATTCTCCCTTGGGGGAAGAATCTCATCTAATGACGAGAAAGTCTATATAATATGCTAGTAGATATCAAAACAACGAAGTTGCAACTCCTCAACTTTAATCCGAGTACAATCAGTCAGAGGATGTTCACTCCATCTAATCAAGAATCACCGGAGCACTCCATGTCTTGTTTGGGTAGTATGAATATCTACAATATCATCGATAAAATTATCACTGGTCTGAACTGGAACTGTAAGGGGTAAAGTTTCTATGTCCACAGAATCAGTCGGCTCTCTCTTATATAGTAAGATCGGCTACACTAAACACAGGCGAAGTTCCAACATAAGATGGGAGATCCAATAGATAAGCATTTGCTCCCAATTTACGAAGGATTCAGAAAGAATCAAATTTCTTTGGCTTAATTTGCTAAATGTACCAATGAGAAAGTGTTATCGCCGAAAGTAAGCCATAACTAAATCTCTTTCTTGAAAATAAAATTCTCTCCAATGCTTGTCGGCTACTGTCTTGTATTAGGCATTTTCCATGTGGAGTTTTTTTAGGATCTATTGTTGGATCGATTGAATGTGCTCAACAATTTCAGTAGCTTCAACACTGATTCGACCAGACATGAGTAATGAAGTGCGGTCCAAGATGTGGGGAATAGGTTGACCATAAATAATTTCAAATGGGATTTCTCCAGTGGATTGGTTAATGGAATTATTATAAGCAAATTCGGTTTGGGGTAAAAGCAAATCCCATTAAGAATGTCTTTCTCCTACAAGACACCTAAGCAAATATCCCAAACATCTGTTTACTACCACAGTTTGTCTATTAGTTTGTGAATAATATGTACTACTGAATTAGAGAGTAATTCCTAATTTCAACCAAAGTGTTCTCCAAAAATGACTTAAAAACCTAATATCCTTATCAAATATAAAAGTGCAAAGAATGCCATGCAGTCGCACAAGTTCTTTAAAAAATAAATCAACAACATGAGATGCATCAGAGGTTTTCTTACGAGGAACAAAATGTGCCATTTTATTAAATCAGTTAACGACAACGAACACAAAATCAAATTTTCGGGCTGTTATAGGTAATCCTAAGATGAAGTCTATGGTGATATCTTCGCAACGGTTTTTTAGAATTGAGAGAGGAGTATATAGACCAATGTTCTGACATGTTCCTTTGAATTGTTGACTAGTTTTACATTGTTTTAGAAATTTGGATGTATGTTTTCACATGTGAGGCTAGTAATATCATTATTTAACTAAGGTTATAGTCTTTCCTAGACCAAAATATTCTCCTAATCCTTCACCATGAAATTCTTGGATGAGTTTTTCGTGTAGAGAGCTTTGGGTGATACAAAGTCTAGCTCCCTTAAACAGAAATCCTTGTTGAATGATAAATTGAGCAATACGATCAGGAATTCAATTCTTGAAGTACAATATGATTCCCAAAGAGTTTTAAAATTTGGGTGTGTGGCATAGTTATCTTTCAAGAATCAAGGGAGACCATAGTTGGGTGAAGAGTTACTAATAAGTGGGCTCATCGGTTTAAGGCATCAGCGACTTTATTTATGACTCTAGCTTTGCGTTTAAAATAAAATGTGTATTATTGTAAGAAAGATGCCACCTTAGTACGTCTTCGATTCAAAATTTTTTGAGATCCCAAAATATTTTAATACTTTGTGATCGGAGTTTAACATGAATTCCCATTGAATAAGCTAATGTCTCCAGAATTTTAGGGCTTAGAAAATCGTATAGAACTCAACATCATACATTGAATATGGGAATCGGGTATCATTGAGGTTTTTACTAAAGAAAGCAATGGGTCGACCATCTTGACTAAGGACAACTCCTACGCCAATATGGGATGTATCACAGTCTATTTCAAAAATATTTTTAAAATTTAATAATATAAAAATAAGTACTTGGCTCATTTTTGTTTCAATAAGTTGAAATGTTTTTTTAGCTTCAGGGGTCCACCTAAATTTATTCTTTTTAAGACAATCAGTGACTGAGTATATCAAAGTACTGAAATTTTTCATAAGCCTTCGATAACAAAAATGCTAATCCATAAAATCCTGTAACTTCACTAATATTTTTTGGAGTCGACCAACTTCAGATTACTTCTATTTTAATGGGGTCGACTTGAGACAATGTATCCCAGGAAAGTCAAACTATGAGTCATGAAAGAGTACTTTTTAAGGTTGATGTACAAGCTATGATGCACGGACACGGACACGGCGACACGGACACGACACGACACGGACACGGGACACGGCTTTTTTAAAAAATATAGGACACGGGTACGGCGGGGACACGACAATACATTTTCGGTGTCGGACACTGCACGCCTCTTTGAGGAGAAGTGTCGATGCATCATAGTGTACAAGCTTTGGTCTCTTAAGGTTTGGAGGACTTGTTTCACATGCTCAAGATAGTCTTTGTGACAAGTACTATAAATCAAGATGTCATCAAAATAAACCACAACAAATTTTTTAATGAAGGGACGTAAGATCTGATTTATGGTTCGCATAAACATACTCGTTGCGTTTGATAGACCAAAGGGCATGACTATCCATTCGTAGAGTCATTCCTTTATTTTAAAGGCATTTTTTCACTCATCAATGGATCGTATTCAAATTTGGTGATATCCACTTCGTAGGTCAATCTCAGAGAAAATTTTGGCACCGCCAAGCATGTCAAGTATATCATCAAGTCTAGGAATAGGAAACTTATATTTTATGGTTATTTTATTTATGGCTCGATTGTCAACACGCATTCCCGAAGTTCTATCTTTTTTGGGTGTAAATAGGGCTGGGACGGCACATGGACTCATGCTTTCTTGGATTAATCCCTTAATTAAGAGTTTAGTCACTTGTTTGTGAAGTTCATGTTCAGTAGGACTTATACAATAGTGAGGCAGGTGGGGTAAGTTTGCTCTGGGTACAAGGTCAATATGGTGTTGGATATCTCTCAGAGGAGGCAAGGAATCGGGTAAATCTGCAAGAGTTATGTCTTCATATTCATTTATTAGAGGTTGTATTGCTTTAGGGATTTTTTGGTTTTCATCAGTATCTTTTTCTACCAAAAGATAGATTATTTCAAAGTTTTTGAGTTCATTTGTATTGAGAAGCAATTTAGGAGTGGGTGAATTTGAGGTTGTTTGAACAACTTTAGTGGGAGGGTTAGAAAGATTCTTTTGGGGATATAGGGTAAATTCTTTGTTCCCTTGAGTCAGGGTGTAAGAATTTTTCTTACCATTGTGAATGATCTTATGATCATATTGCCAAGGTCAACCTAGTAAAATATGACATACTTTGAGTGGCATGATGTCACATAATACTTTCCTGGGAGGGTTAGAAAGATTCTTTTGGGGATATTGTCTATTGTTTCTATTTTGGTTTTCTGATGCTTCATCTTCAATTTTAATGTTTTGATTATTAGCATTGTTTAGATTTAGTACATACAGGGTATTAGCAATTGTTTCCATTTGTTGTAATAGTTTTGTTAATTGTTGCCGATCAGATTCTTTATTATTTTGATTATTTATTTTTTAAAAGAGAAATGAAGACTTGCCCTACAACCTAAGGCTCTGATAACAAATTAATGCAACCTAAGTTCTTAAATCAAGAAGGAGAATACTAGACATGCAGAAAAACACTTCCTTTCAATATCGCATGAACAAACACTAAATGATGGAAACTTAGTAGAAAATCAAATGTAGGAACATGGTTAGGCAGTCGCACAAGAAAACAAAAAAACAAAACACATAAATTATAATACCCTCAGAACAACCACGAGTGGTCATCTCACATGCACATCACAAAATAGGGGAAGACACTCAAAAGAAAGAATAAACCAGTGATCCACCACTGAAATTATGATCTAGCACAAGTCAATGCTCCTTTGGCAAATACCAACAGAACAGGGCACAAGACCTCCTTACAACTCTCAATTTTTTTAGAGAAAAAAGATACAAGTGGAAGGAAAACTGTATAGGGAAAGTAAGACCAAGAGGAGGAAATAAGGGTTAAGAAAAGACGACAGCTCGCAAGGTTAAAAGAAACCCTCATATTTTTGTTTTCACTTTCAACAACTCCCTACCATAGAAACTCAACCACCATATATAGGAGGGAGCAAAAATAGGAGGGAGGAAAGAGCATTAATTTGTTCACATGAACGCGCCTCCAAATCAGCCAATAAGAACCACCCAAATCAGCCCTCACAAGGAAAAGCCAAAGCAGACTGTATAGGAATCAGCAAGAGGAAATCGAATAGCCAATAGTAGGGAAACCAAACAACCAACCAACTAAGGAAAGAAATGGGCCAAGCCCAGTTAAAAACAATCCAAAGATAATCACCCAACTAGCCACAAAGGAGCAAGGAAGTAAAGTCGACACAAATGGAAGAACCATGGTGTGAACCAATATGAGAGCACCGAACCCAACATGATCATGGGTTGCTTTTCATCATAGGGCAATACAAAATAAAATGCATAGCGTTCAAAAAAGTAAAATTCATAAAATGTAAATTCTTGACTACATCAAAAACCTTTAGAATCTAAGTTTGACCTCCATAATTCAAGTTTATCTTCAACTCCCTCTACAATCTTACCAACAAGAAGAATATCATAAGCAAAAAACATACACCAAGGTACATCCTCTTGCAAATGTCTAGTAAGAACATCCATGATTAAAGAAAAAAGATATGGGTTAAAGTTGATTCTTGATGTAATCCAACTAAAATAGGAAAATACTTGGTCAAATAACCTTGTGTTTCAACACAAGTAACAACTCCAACATACATATCCTTAATGACTTGAATAAAAATATTATTAGCCCATTTCTTTTCTAGAACTCTTCGGAGCACTTCTCTTGGAACTTTATCATATTCTTTCTTTAAATCAATAGATATCATAAGTAAGTCCTTATTTTCTCTATACTTCTCCATCAAACCTCTTAATAAATGTATAGATTTCATAGTAGACCTAACCGACATGAATCCAAATTAATTTTGAGAAATATCAATATCATGTCATAACATATGCTTAATAACTCTCTCCCAAAATTTTAAAGTATGACACATTAATTTAATTCCTCTACAATTAAAACATTCTTATGCATCACGTTTATTCTTAAAAATAGGAATTAACACACTCCTTTTTTACTCATCTGGCAGCTTTTTAATCTTCAAAATAACATTGAAAAGTTTTGTAAGCCAAGAAATTCCTTTATCTCCTAAGCATTTCCACATCTTTAATAGGATATCATCAGGTTCAACAACTTTTTCACACATCATTTTCTTTAAAGCCTCTTTAATTTTGGTTTTACTAATGCAACAATAAAAACAAAAATTTATATTTTTATTTAGGGTGCTAAGATTATTAAAGTCAATAGTATTCTCACAACCTTCATTGAAAAGTTTATCAAAATATCTCATTCACCTTTATTGAATATCCTCTTCTGTAAAAACACTTTTTGATCTTCATTATTAATATATTTCACTTAAACTTTACTTTTTCTCTTTTTTTATTTGGCTAACTTATACATATATCTTTCGCCCCCTTTAGTATTTAATCTATTATATAACAATATAAATTATTAAAAGCTAAATTCTTTGCATCGCAAATTGCCTTTTTAGACTCCTGACGAACCTCTTTATATATTTCCCAATTTTTCGAGCTTTTACACTTAAATCAATTTTTTATAACAAAGCTTCTAATTTTTTATCTTTTCTTACACATTTTAAAAAACGAAAAAAAAAATTAAAATGGCCCTTTAACTTTCAGTGCCTTACCTTCCTTTTCATTGCACAAAACTTGCAATCTGATGCAGATGGTGGTAGAACCTGATTAACAATAAGCCTCTTCACTGGTACACTCTCTTTCTTCAAAGACGCAGAAAGTCTGGATGACTCATTAATTGCCATGACCTAAAGGAACAAAGGAAGAAGTAAAAATTCTATGCTGCAAAAATGGATATGTCCAGTTATAACGTTTCAATAGATTGCACCATGCTCAAATCAAATCGAGCTTGCTTGGGATAACTGCAGCTTTTGGGAAAAAATAATAATAACTCAAATAATACAATTTGTAATAGCAATATTGGACAGTAAAATTCGAAATTAATTTTAAAAAAAGGATACATTAGAGGGAGTCGCATTAAAATTTTCTTTTTGGTTTTTGGTGAAAAGGAATTAACATTAATTGGGTGGAATGTGGAAGATTGTACTATACCGTTGGAATAGTCACAATAACAAATTCAGTGGACTCTGTATCACGAAAAAGCTCCCGCACTTTGATCATTCTCTCCCTTAATTGCTCCAGCTTATCAGACTATACAATACAAGAGCAAAACTTATTAGCTTTTTGGAAATCATATTCTGGTTTTTAAAGGACTCACACTTACAGCATCTTCTCGTGGTTCTTCCTGTCCAAAGACAGATTTAATGGCTGATGTTGCTGAAGTTATCTTCTTTTTTAGCTGAAACAAGCAAGAATTTTGTTGAGGTATCAAAAAATAATATGAAAATTGGCATATGTTGGGTGAATTCTGATGCTGTAATAAAAGGATTGATATTCATAGAAAGGATAACCAAGCTAAAACTTTATGGTTCAAAGGTAAGAGCTGAATCCCAAATAAATTCATCAATGGATTCTTCATGTAATCAAAACACTGAACAGCTAAGTTTTGTGCTAACAAAAAACCCGAAGGAGCCATATTAGTACCCAAGAATATAGTGAGACTATAAATAGCATCGACATGGAAAGAAGGTTATCAGATCGCAGGAGATTGCCCCAATATGATAATAACGTTACAGAGCATGAAGGCGAATATGATGAAGAAGAGAAAAAAACAACAGTCTACATTTGTAGTAACATAGTAGGAAAAGCTAGAGAAAGCACAATCAAGAGCTACCATCAAGCAACTTGAGAAGGAAAATTCGCTATTTCTAATTTAAAATTCAAGAGGAAATTTCCTTAATAGGGTGAGTCCTGATCCAAAAGGATCAAGATAAAGAACATTACAGAGAGTGAAAAAGTGTATATATATATATTGTGTTACTACTCCAAAAAGATGCCAAGCCAGTCACATTATTTATTATATGATACCTAGAATGATAGAAAAATCCCTGATGTCAAATAGTAATTAACATAGATAATAAATAATTTGAACAAAATAAAGTCTGACTCATCGCAGAAATTAACTTCCAGGAGAGAAAATTTTGAGGAAGTACTACCTTCAGAATCTTACCAATGGATGCATCTAAAAAATCTGGTAAAGACAAAAGCCGAAGAGTGTGGCCCTAGTCAATTAAAATAAAAAGATATGTTAAAAATAGTTTATTAATGCAAGTAATGGAATTCGAGCACAAAGCTTACCGTGGGAGCAGTATCAAAAACTATGCGGCTAAACATGCTATATTCCTGTGATTCAAGAAATTGCATGACCTGGATGCGAGAGTTCCATCAGGAATAGAGAGGAACCACAAAGAAACATAACCATTGAAAACAATTTAAATAACTACTAATTTGTTTCGGGATTTCATACCTTCGATATTGCAATAGCTTCATCTAATCCCGGGGGAGGTGTGTCAAGTAGCTCTCCTAGTTTTAGCTCTCCAAGCTTTGATACAAGGATAAAAAGAAAAATGGACAAATAATTAAAAAGAATTTAAACAAGTTGTAATAAGAAACATCATTTTCCTAATACTACTCTTACTAATTAAAGCAATTACTGGAAAAAAAAAAGATAGGATTTGCT
Source organism: Dendrobium catenatum (assembly GCF_001605985.2). Taxonomy (NCBI): domain Eukaryota; kingdom Viridiplantae; phylum Streptophyta; class Magnoliopsida; order Asparagales; family Orchidaceae; genus Dendrobium; species Dendrobium catenatum. The sequence continues at coordinate 4,771,096 of NW_021319309.1, read as the reverse complement.
ACAATTATTAAGACCTATTGTACAGCCCTCAAAATCATATATTAAAGATGTTATGAAGTGTTGAACAAAATGGAATCAAAGTTGGATTTGATAGTTAACTCATTTTCAATTAAAAGCTTAAGGCTGTGGCCTATGAGTGAGCTTCAACCATTTGGTATTTTTACACCAAAATGTTTTTCACCTATCCAATGAGGGATTAAACAAAAACTCTCAAATGTATTAAAAATATCCCACTCAAGTGAGAGCTCTGCATATCGGCCATTAGTTCCCCTCAAATGGAAGTTTTTCAAAATCATTAAATATCTACAACAAGAACTCACTCGACCACATGAATAATGCTCAACGATGTTGAAGGCATCAAAGGCTGAGAGACATAAATTGCATGAATCACTTGATCCAAGTTAATTCATCATCTTTGATATCACCTATTAACAAGTGTGACACAAAGGGCAGAGAAAGTTGAGTCTAATAACATCAACAATCAAATAGGTTTTCAACCCAAAAATTTAAGTACATAAGTGAGAACAAAACACTTATACTTTCACACCAAAATATTGTTTACCTATCCGAAGAAAGCCTAAGCACAAATATGATGGACTGGTGACTGAGCCGCTGGGCTCCACTATGGTGGGCAATGGGCAAGAAGAGAGGGGAATTTGTTTATGAAGGTTTTAATTACAATTTGGAGCGAATTAATTAGGGAAAGCAATCTAATTTGAATTCAATATGATAAGGAATTATTTAGGGAAAGCCCATAAGAGTTAATATTCATTATGTAAGGAGGAATCAAGGGGAATTGTATAGGAAAGTTTTTGTTATAATTGGAAGCGAATTAGTTAGGAAAAAGAAGCTGATTTGGGAGAGAATTAGAAAAGCATGCTAAGGCTAACTATAGGGTGATTTCAGATTATGCTTGATTTTGTTAGAATTAATTTTGCTTAGGTTGAGTGGGCTCTAGCTGACAGCTAGAGATTTGGGAGAGCCGGATCTTCCTCTCTAATTGAAGATCCACCTGTAGCTTGTATTTTTCTTCTTAGTTCTTTCAATAAAAAAAGAGTTTATGTGTGTTCTTCTTCATAGTTTACTTGTGTTTATTCTTTAGTCTAAAATTAATTTCAACCAGGGGTTTATTTTGTTTCTATAAGAATTTCTTATCAAATTGGTATCAGAGTATAAATACAGGTACATATGGCAGGAAGAAATGTAGAACTGTTAGTAGGATGATTAGACAATTGAAATCTAATTTTGCAGAAAAGATTTCAGATTTCAAAAAAAAAATCAGCTATTCATGAGAAAATCTATAAGAAATTTGTCATCATGGAGGAGATGATAAGGAAGATGCTGGAGTTCCAAACCAAATGGAGTCTTTGGAGGTGAGAGGAGCCGCCGGAAACCAAGAGAATGGAGAAAATCCTAATCCGATAAGGAGAGGGGAAGATCAGGAGGTGGAAATATTTGGGGAAGAAGATGAGATGTCACCCTTGGAGCCACTTCCAATGAGGGGAAAGGGTGAATAAGTGGGATTTTTGGGAAGCGGCAGAGTTTGGAAGGAGAAAAAGACAGAGAGAAGATAGAAATACAAGACATGGTTCAACCACCTATACAATAGTATTGAGGGGTGTCCCAGCCAGTTCAGGAGTTGCCTACTCCATAAAAATGCGAGCATGTTATCATCTTGAAAGGAGCCTCACTAATCAGTGTTCGCCTGTACGGTCATCCCCAAATCCAGAACGAAGAGATTGAGAGATTGATCAGAGATGCTCAAGAAAGAGATCATTTGACCTAGTGTTAGTCCATTTTCTAATCTACTGCTATTAGTCAAGTGCTTCTGCAACAATTTCCTTCGTTCTACCTTGAGGACAATGTGGCTCTTTGGGAGGGGAAGATTGATGTACCGGTAGCTGAGCTGGTGGGCCCCCATAGGGTGGGCGGCAGGCAAGAAGAGAGAGGGTAAATTGTTTAGGAAGGATTAAATTGCAATTGGGAGAGAATTAATTAGGAAAAAATTTTAATTTGAATTCAAATCTAAGAGGGAATTATTTAGGGAAAGTCCATGGGAATTAATATTCATTATGTAATGAGGAATCAAAGGAGAATTGTTTAGGAAAATTTTAGTCACAATTGGGAGGGAATTAATTAGGAAAAGATATCTAATTTGAACTCAATTCTGAGAGGGAATTATTTAAGGAAATGGGGCTGATTTGGGAGAGAATTAGGGGAGCCTATTAATGCTGACTATAGAGTGATTTCAGATTATGCTTGATTTTGCTAGAATTAATTTTTCTTAGGTTAAGTGGGCTCTAGCCGATGGCTAGGGATTTGAGAGAGCCAAATCTTCCTCTCCAATTGAAGATCAACTGTACTTGTGTCGTTCTCTGGTTTTGCTGAAATTACATCCACTTCCTATCAAAATACTCTAACGTGTCTTAACAAAATACTCATGGAAATCAAAGATCCATTGTATAATGCAAATCCAATTGATGATTGATTGAAGAGCATCAGTGATTTCATAATTGCTACAATTGCACATTTCAAAAAAAAAGAGCTTTCACTGCACTTGCTGAACAATGTACATCTCAATCATCAATTAATGCTAAACATGAAACACATGCAGTTAGAAGAAGAGATGCAAGTAGGAGGTAAAGGCCTAAAATGACACTCTATTAATCGATTTATAACAGGTCTAGTCACAGATAATTGACAGTTCTATGGATAATGCTCAATCTTTAAATCCTTATGTTGTCAATGAAAATTAATTAAAGGAACATCAACCATTGTACAGAGAGGCAACATAGAAATTTGGCATGTTTTATAGACAAATATGAATATGAAGATGGTTTCTAGGTTTTACCTGATCAGCAAGCATACCAAGCCCCATACTATCCATAAAATCTTTGACTCCAGTACCTCCAGTTTTTTGACTAGTACTACGAAATTCCTCCCTAGATTTATCAGGATTTATCTGTGAAATAGACATTTTAATTGAACATGCCGCAAAGCACACCAAGATAAAGCCAAAAGCACAACTAGTAAACTGGCCAAACATAGTTGCCGTATAAATAAAATAATAGTTTCTGGAAGGTAAATTTCTCTGTTAATATGAAATATGGGCAATCAGATATCTGACCTCAAGTGCAAACAAGGGAGAATCAACTCCATTAACAGGTATCAACGTTCCACCAGTTAAGTCCTAGAAATATATTAACAAACGAAATCCAACATTAGTTTCACGCTCCCATTTGGACAAGGTATCGAATAAATAATTAGCATTTTAAAGCTAATATCAAATCTCATCAGAGATTAACAATGAACCTGTGCAAAAGAATCACTTAAAGAATGTGCAGGATCAGTTGAGACTACAAGAGTAGGATGACCATTATTTGCAAACTTAACAGCTAATGAAGCTGCACAGCTTGTCTTCCCAACACCACCTTTTCCTCCAAGCATGTAATATTTCCTCTTAGTACTCGTAAGCATCTCATCAAAATCTGCAACGGATCCTGCTGGGGTGGCAACTGACCTCACTGCAAAGTTCTTAACAATATGAGTTAAGTTGGGGGAAAATGAAAAAGCTTAAGGCATAATATAACCAAAAGCATATTATATTTGAAGTTTAATAGTAACCGAGATTGATTTCTCACATTGTTTAATCAGTTCAAGATGCAGGACCACACTACCCCCTTTCGGTGATACACTTATGTTATTATTTTTATACAACGAAATATATTTTCTGTTATTTCGAGAACAATTCGGTTTTAGAAAAGGTATTTTCCACCTTGTCTCGTAGTGCTCTGCTTTTCAGTTTTATTTTCTAGTTTGGATTATTAGCTGGCTTTGATAAAATGATAACTTGTTTGAGAATTAGAGAATATAAATTCCTCATTTAGGTCTTTGGGGTGTTACAATTCAGTCCCCTTTCCCACCAAAATCCATGAGCAAGTTACAAGAACAATTTGAAGATATTTGACCAAAATAGTTATTGTCCCAATTGCCACCTCTAAAATCTATTTAGCATTAGATTGACTTGACACTGGGTGCGTAGCCACCTAACATGCCACACTACGAGATGAGTTACAAGGAGCACAACATCTTACGAAATGGTCAGCGCACTACTCAAAAATGACCAAAATAGTTATTGTCCCAATTGCCACCTCTAAAATCTATTTAGCATTAGATTGACTTGACACTGGGTGCGTAGCCACCTAACATGCCACACTACGAGATGAGTTACAAGGAGCACAACATCTTACGAAATGGTCAACGCACTGCTCAAAAAGCAACTCATTCAATATAGTCTCAGCCTATTCACAGTCCCAACTTTACTTATGCCAACAAAAAAAATGAAATCTGGCATATGTGTGTAAACAATCATAAATCAAATTATAATCAAGTATCATTTCGCTTTTCCCTGATTAAAGAATATGTTGGACAAACTGGATGGCACTATGTAATGGATAGAATCAAATTCGTGTTCGCCCAAACAACAAATGAAAAATGGCTTTTAAAACACATGAGTGCCTCTATGAATGAAAGGTTATGCTGGTATGACTATGCAACGCATCCAAAACATACATGCGACTAATGACTGAAGTATTCAAATCTTTTTTAGGCTCCTTTTGCACAATTTAATTTGATGATATACTTGTATTCAAAACTTTCAAATTAGATCATCTTCAACAACTTATAAGAATTTTCAAAGCTCTTTGACAGCACAAGCTATACCTCATTATTTTCAAGTGTGAATTTATTAAAGCTAAAGTCGGATTCCTCAGCTTCATCATCAGTTCCAATGACATTCAGATGTATCTCAAGATGGTTATAACAAATTTAGGATTGGTCAATCCCAAGTCTCTATTTGAAATGCACAACTTCCATGGATTAGCTAATTTTGTTTGTGGATTTAATGTAATTATCTCACCCATCACTATTATTTCAAGGCAGAGCAATTCTCATGGACCTTTGATCAACAAACGACGAGCTTTGAAACAATCAAGGAGCATTGAGTACATCTCCTAATTTAGCTATACCCAAGTTCGAAAAGGACATTCAAGTTGAAACAGATGCCTCTATTGCTGGCATCGGCGCCATGCTCTCACAAGAAGGCAAACTAATCAAGCTTTTTTTTTTGTGAGAAGGTGAGTCGACCACAACAAAAAATGGAGCGTACATGAATAGGAGTTATATGTGATAATTCTGGAACTTAATCAATGGGAACATTACATTTTATAACAAAATTTTGTTTTCTATACAGACCACCAAGCCCATGGTTCCTCAACTCTCAGAAAACCCTAGTAGCATGCATGCATACCCGTTGGGTTATATTCATAAAGTAGGATCCAAATACAAGGTGGCAAATGCACTCAGGAGGCATTATATTTTGCTTGTTATTTTGCAAACCAAGATCACTAGATTAGATTCTATACAGAACTTATATTGCAACGACAATGACTTTGTAGAGCCTTGGATGCAATGTGTTGCTTATCATCTAGTCATCACCAACTACTCAATTCAACATGATAACCTGCTCAATGGAAAACGACTTTATATCTAGAACACTTTACCACGTACACAACTGATTAAAGGCTTTCATATAGACCGGCTTGTTGCACATGTAGGACGCAAAAAAAAAACTCTCGCTAATCTATAGCTCATATTTTGTTGACCAGAATTATGGGAAGATGCCATACGCTTAATGAAGAAGTGCGTTGTTTATCAAACCATTAAAGGCGCTTTACAAAACATTGTTTGTATATGTCTCTACCGATACCTAATTCAATATGGGAAAAACTAAATTTACATTTTGTCCAAATCTTACCGCAAACTAAATGAGGAGCCAACTTTAATTGTCATTATGAATCAATTCTCTGAGATCGCGTGCTTCATTTCCAATAAGAAAATCTTTGAAGATGTCAATTTAGTTTGCCTAATGTTCCACAAAATCATGACTCCATAGGTTACCTGAAAGCCTCAAGTCGAGACATTCACTAAGTTCTTTAGGAGTTTTGGCAAGAACTATGGAAATGATTGCTAACAGATTTGTGGTCAAGTTCAATTTACCACCATAGACTGACTAGCAAATGGAGGTTATGAATCACAAGCTTGGCAACATGCATCACCGTTTAATGGGTGATCTCCCAAAATAGGTGATGATGTTATAAGAATGGCTAAGTTTGCATTCAATTCAGTGGCCAATCAATCCATTGGACAATTTACACAACATTAAATCCAAACTCCCAAAATATAACAACAAATACAAACAATCCATAGATGCCCACCGACAAAATAAAACCTTCAATGTCAAAGATAATATCATGGTATATCTTCAAAAGGAATGCTTTCCTCTCAACACCTACTCTAAGCTAAACCCGCATAAGTTAGGGCCCATGCCTATTGAAAATAAATTCAATGATAATGCTTATGTCAGCACTCTCCTTTCAGATTTACACATCTCCGCTACATTCAACACTCCAACATAAATGCTTATCATTCACCGAATGTGCTAACGTCGAACTTGACAAACTAGAGTCAAGTTCTTTTAAAGTGAAGGAGAGCTAATTTGCTAATGCAAGATCACACTACCCTCTTTCATTACACATACATTTAGTTTGTTTATTTTACACAGTCCAGCATCTTTTCTCTAAAGGGGATCATTTCAGTTTTAGCAAAGGTAATTCTCACCCTGGCTCATGGTGCTTTATTTTTCAGTTTTGGCAAATAAGTATAAATACATGTAATAGGCCTCTTAGAAAAGGTATGCATTAATAATCTTTGTTTTTACCCTTTGATAATATACAAACACTCTATTTTTTGAAAGACTATGCTTCCTCTCGTGGTAATAAGCGTCGTAGATGCAAGCCTATAAAATTTGTTGGCTAGTCTTTGTGGTTGTTCCAGGCCTCTCGGTGAGGCTTTTGAGGGTTCTCGGAAGCTAGTTGTGTTAACATGTAGTGTTGTTGGGGTATGGTATTGCCTTGGTGGCTTTTTTTGCTTCGGTTGGTTATTCTAGGCTGGTCTTAGGGTCTTGGCTTGTGATTGTTGTTGTTTGTTTATGTAGCTTTTGTTGGGTGTTGTTGTCGACCTTTATTGGTTGGTTTTTTGCTTGTTCTTGTTTGTTTGCCTCTATTTTTGTGGCTTTGCAAGTGTATCTTTCGTTGGTGTGGCTCCTTTTGTTGCTGCCTTGTCGTGGCTCCTTCTGGTTATGATGGTTGCAAGTGGCTTCCATCTTGTTGTTTCCATCCTTTGGGCTGGCTTTGATTGGATGCTTTTCTTTCCTTTTTATTGTTCAATTGTAATAGATTGACTGATAGCTCTTAGGTTTTATTTTAAATATTATATTTTTAGCGAAGCTTCTAGTTCTTTAAGGACATGTATGCCTCTGCCAATACCTAATTCGATATGGAAAAAACTCATTCAAATTTTGTCCAAATCTTACCGCAAACTAAATGAGGATCCAACTTTAATTGTCGTTATGAATCAATTCTCTGAGATTGCATACTTCATTTCCTATAAGAAAATCTTTGAAGATGTCAATGTCATTTGCCTAATCTTCCGCAAAATCATGACTCCATGGGTTACCTGAAAGCCTCAAGTCGAATCGTGACACTAAGTTCATTAGGAGTTTTGACAAGAACTATGGAAATGATTGCTAACTGATTTGTGGTCAAGTTCAATTTATCGGTATAGACCGACTAGCAAATGGAGGTTGTGAATCACAAGCTTGCAACATGCATCACTGTTTAATGGGTGATCTCCCAAAATAGGTGATGATGTTATAAGAAAGGCTAAGTTTGCATACAATTCTGTGGCCAATCAATCCAGAGGACAATTTACACAACATTAAATCCAAACTCCCAAAATCTAACAACAAATACAAATAACCCATAGATGTCCATTGACAAAATAAAACCTTGAATGTCAAGGATCATATCATGTTATATCTTCAAAAGGAATGCTTCCCTCTCAACACCTACTCTAAGCTAAACCCGCATAAGTTAGGGCCCATACCTATTGAAAATAAATTCAATGATAATGCTTATGTAAGTACTCACCCTTAAGATTTACACATCTCCCCTACATTCAACACTCCAACATAAACGGTTATCATTCACTGGATGTGATTAACGTCCAACTTGACAAACTATAGTCAAGTTCTTTTAAAGCGAAGGAGAGCTAAGGCAAGACCACACTACCCTCTTTTCATTACACATACCTTTAGTTAGTTTATTTTATACAGCCCAATATCTTCTCTTATTAGGGGATCATTTCAGTTTTAGCAAAGGTAATTCGCATCATGGCTCATGGTGCTTTATTTTTCAGTTTTGGCAAATGAGTATAAATACAGGTAACAGGTCTCTTAGAAAAGGTATGTATTAATAAACTTTGTTTTTACCCTTTGATAATATACAAACACTCTATTTTCCCGCTGCTTCTTCTTGGTTGTGTTTCTCTATTTCTGCTACTATGTCAATTCCTCAATTGCGGACAATCTTCCTAAATTGAAACATGCCGAGCAAAATTTCAAAATAACACAAATCACTGCATCTCTTCAAAAGAAAAGTAGCATACATGATTTTCCTTTTTCGATTTCATTAGAGAATATAAAAGGAATCATTGAACTTTTTGGGCAATGTTAAATGGGATTCATTCCACATGAATTAATACTTCATAGAAATATGGTTCAATGAAATCCAGATGGTAGTTAGAGCTGCAAACGAACCGAGCCGACATGAATCCTTTTTCTCCATTGTGTCCTATTAAAAGTCAAATTCTCGTTTAAATCTAATAAAGAAATGTCATTCCTAATATTTTCTAACCAAGTCTTTTTAGGTCTACCCCTACCTTTCTTAACATAAGTTAAATCTAATACCTCAAATCTAATCTCGTTTAAATCTAAATTGAAACATGCCGAGCAAAATTTCAAAATAACACAAATCACTATATCTCTTCAAAAGAAAAGTAGCATACATGATTTTCCTTTTTCGATTTCATCAGAGAATATAAAAGGAATCATTGAACTTTTTGAACAATGTTAAATGGGATTCATTCGACATGAATTAATAACTTCATAGAAATATGGTTCAATGAAATCCAGATGGTAGTATTGTCTAGAATGCATTACATGGTGTTTGATTTCTTGCCATCTCCCGTAGTTTATTTGTATGATAATAGCAGTCCATATTGAGTAGTCAAGATAGTGCATGAATTGGATGCTATCAAGATTACCTCGACATTCAATGTTTGTTGAATTTCATGTGATCTAACACCTTGCATTTTGAGGGTGCAAAGGGACACCATACCAATTTATTTCCCTATAGTCACTTGTAATACCATACGAGTTTTACAATAGCAGTATTAGGGAGTGAAACAAAGAGGGTCAGAGTTAAGCTTGATACACCAACAATAAGCTCTATTTTCAACCCAAAATCTTAAACTAAAGTGAGGACCAACCACATGAGATTTTTACACTAACATGTTTTTCCACTATCTGATACATGACTAAACCCAATTTCTCATGCACATTAAAAATCATAACAACAACAAATGGGTCATAATGTGCGAGACAGACATAGACATCAAAACTGATACTAAAATCCTTCACCGCACCAACTTGCTAAGATCAAATGACCAAGCCTCCAACATTGATCAGAGTGAGACCTCTAACAACCAACTCGCCAAGATATCCTGCTTTCTTTGTTCACCGTATAAGTCAAAGACAATGTCAAGCCTTTTTGCAAAAATTCCCACAGCAGTTCCATGTTACAAATGTAAGAAAAATCAACATCATAACAATCATATCTTTAGCTTTATCCTACCTCTTTGGTATCGGCTAAAGAACAAGCTACTTTATTAATTTAAAAAATGTCAAATGTATGTAAACAAAGAACAAGGACTACCAACTAAGGTTATCAGTTTTAGAACTCCGTTAAGAAAACTCGTTTTAATTCCCCCAATAAAACCTGCATCAGTACATTGAAGATCAAAACTTAAAGCCTAATTCAGAGGCTCATATCAAATCCAGCCGCAACAAAACCCTAAAATTTCAACAGGGGGAAAAAATTATCAAGCTGACCTTGAATTACGACAAAGCGGCGCTCGCTGGCGCATGACCGCATGGGATATACTTTCTGAGACGCGGGACTCATAGAGAAGCCGCGGTGAGCTGCCGCGAGCGACAGGCGGCGAGCGAATTGAGGCGCTGGAGACAGCAACATCTCCAATTTCAGCGGAGGGCGGCGACTGACCGTATGTGGCCGCCGTCACTCCCTTCGATCTCATATAGAACGGTCAGTCTCCCCCGTTGGATCCTTGGAAACACGGCCACGCTACGGGCTGGCTGTTTGGACAGTCAAAATTATGTATTTTAGTGATGGTTTAGGATGGTTTTTTTATTGCTTTTTAAAATAAATTTTTAGTACAAATTTTTTTATTTTTTACTAAAAATTCTGTTTTAGAAAACAATAAAAAAGCCGTTCCAAACTAAGCCTTAGAAAGATTTAAATTTTTATTTGCTAAACAAACACCAACTATGTATTTTCTAATAATAATAATAATAATAGTAAATTTCAAAATAGTCTCTGACTTTTTTATATCATTATTTTACTCATAGAGTATAACGTTGTTTCAATATAGTCTCATGATTATGCAAAATTAATCTAAATGCTCTTTTTGGAACTAAATTAAGATCAATTTTGTAAACTGGAGTGGTCGAGTTGGAATCAATTTTGTAAAGATTGTGATCAATTTTATATTACAATTATAACATGAGAGACTGTTTTTTTATGGATTTTGTATAGCTGAGAGGCTAAATTGGTATAACATGATACTTTGAGACTAAAATTGGTCATACACAAATAGTTTGGGGACTGATATGTCATTAAAAAATCATCATGATCGAGCAAGAATCTTGATGCAAATATGAGTCGTAAGCTTCTAAAATTAATTTTTGGAGCAGCCAAACTCCGATTTTAGCAAACTTATAGCCAAAATTGAGCATCTCATGGAGATGAACCCAATGACACCAAATTCAGTCCATTCTGAGACCAAATTAGAGAGCCAAAACGTATTTGAAAACTTCAAAGCACTAATCGGATGATCAAATGATATCCAAGTATGACATATGAGCGGCTCAACGAGACAAATCCAATGAGTATAAGATCGTTTAATTTTGATATCATTAATGTACTTAAGTGCTGAATAGAACTCTAAATAATCGAGGGAATTGATATCAGTCGTCCAATGAAACACTCCATGTTTATCCTAGATCTTCTTCATATTTACTAAGCAAGTCACTATAAGAAAACTATAAATAGACCCTCATTCTTCACATGTGAAGGGGGAGAAGAAAGAAAAAAACTAAGGAGCTCTCTTGCATTCTCCAATCAGCACTGCCACCGCCAGATCTCTTCCCGACCATCAACCATCGTTGAACTTCCACCTATTCGTTGGTCGTCATTGAATCTCTTACCAACCACCGATATTTGTTGGATTTATGTATGTTCAATGGTCACAGCCGGATTTCTTCCAAACCACCAACCATCGTCAGACTTTCTCCTATTCGTTGGCCGTCACCGAATCTCTTCACAACCACTGACCAACGCTTGACTTCTGCCCATCTGTTAACTACCTCCATATCTCTCAGCATCATTGGATTTTTGCATGTCTGTTGACTACCACCAAGTCTCTAACCGACGTCGAACTTCCTCATGTTCGTTGACTAATATCAAAACTCCAACCATTGCTAAACTTCCACCCTTCCATTCATTATCACCAGATCTCTTACCATCGTTAGACCTCCGTTGAACCTTCTCCTAACTATTACCACCAGATTTATAATATCTATCACTCAATCAAGTTCGATAAAAACTCAGAAGCACCAATCTAAAGTTTGGCCAATTCTCAGATATGTTGTATTCTTAAAATTTTTGAGTTGAGGGACAAGTTGACCTTTGTCATCTATTCAAACATAGTGGAATGTTTCGTCTATGCAAGTCTATGCAAGGCCTCGTGTTTTTTCCATCTTTGAGTTTTCTACGTAAAAAAATTCTGATGTTCCTTTTTCATTTCAATTATCTATTTGTGTATTGAACTTTCGTGTAAAATATTTTCTGCCAGGAATCTCTCAACCCACAACTGGGACTATTTTGGAATTTTCTGATATTAGAAATATAAAAAAGTATATGGTTGGATATAAATTAAATGAATTAAAATATTACTTATTTCTTACCATATATTTCAATTGTATTAAAATATGAATGAGCGTGATAGGGAAACATAGGCGAGTGCAAGCAACAATGGTAGTAGTCTGAAATAATGGCAAGTGACAAAGACTATGCAGGGTAAAATCAGCAGGAGGTTGTAGGCGATATAGATGTTAATAAATGGCCTAAAATTGTAACATGACACAGACCTAGCTAAAAAAATTGGAGTTTGAGTTAACCCGATTAAGTCTAGGATTTTCAAGTTCATGAAAACATAAGCTTCGAGATATTTTAAATTCATTAAAATTTTACTTTCACTCCATGCCAATAAAATCATTAAAAAAAGTTTTTACATACTAGAATTCTTCAGATATCTAAGCTCTCTCTAATTTTAGGTCTCAATCATATATAGAATGGGAATTTATTTATATTTTTTTTGATGTGGCATTTTGATTATTGTAGTCAAATTTCTCAAGCATTAAATAGGGGGGCCTATCTTGATTATTTTGATCATAGATAATTTCTTAGATTTTTAAGTTCATAATTAAATGATGTTGTGATTGCTGGATTCTTTTAATCAAGACACTCATTTTAACTCTAAGCACACAAGATTCAAATATCGTTTGGTTTATCAAACAATATCATGAAGTTTTCGCCAATGCTTTAAATGCTTAATTTTAAACCTTATGGACCAAATCAAAACACTTATAGTTTCGTTGAATTCATCTCATCGTAAAGTCTGCTTCGATTATAAATTTGTTCTATCAATGCTTTATCTCACTACGTGGGGTTGACTACAAAAATCCTTTTTCTCCATTGTCCTATTAAGAGTCAAATTCTCATTTAAATATAATACAGAAATGTCATTTCTAATATTTTTAACGAAGTCTTTTTAGATCTACCTCTACATTTCTTAACATAAGCCAAATCTAATGCATCCACTCTCCTAACTGAGTCATCGGAATGCTATCATTACATTCTCTCTAATCTTATCTTGCTCTAGAGCTACTCCAACCTTTTCGCTTATATTGCGCATTTCAATTATTAATTTGTTGAAATTGAAATTTAGATGGTCTCAAGTCAATTTTAAAAATTTCTAATTCACATATTTGCATCAAGATTCATACTCGATTAATAATTTTTTTAGTGATATATCAATATTAAAATATAATTTAAAATCATACTTGATACGGCATCACAAAATTAGCTTGAACGCTACACCCTCTCACTTATCTGATTGTGTGCTGGATCTTCGTACAACGCTAAGACGTTAAACTATATATTTCTCTACCGCCGCGAATATTCCAGGACGCAACAATACTAATTTAGCCAACCATATATCCCCATGCAGCCAACTAATAGCCCCTTATTTAGCAGTTTAATGATATACTGGAGTTTAAGCTCATAGGCTCTATCAGTACTTAATTAGTTGCCTTCTCTTTTTGTTTTCTCGCACTTCAGCTTAACAACTTTTATTTAAATATTTAATCACAAAAAGACTAATAAACTTTGCAATGACCTTATTTACCTAACCAAACTGGATTATGATAAAGAGTTTCATGCAAGCACCATTAAACTAGTGATTAGCGACTAATGATAAATTTGGTTTAACGCTAATGATATCATTTAATGGCATCAATTAGATAAATTTCAACTAACCTACCTAATTTATTGGGTTTCACCGAAAGTGAATTGTATTTATATGGTTTCGTTCGAGATGGCTTTATGTGTTTCTTAAACTTTTTATATTAAAAAGCTGCTTTAAGAAGCAGTAAGAAAGCCGTCCCAAATAAGACTTCATTTGGGATAATTTTCTTACTGTTTCCTAAAATGACTTTATAGTATAAAATTTTCTAATTCAAAAATTTTTTGTACAAAAAAATTATTTTAGAAAGCAACAAAAAACATTGCCATAAAAGAAGCCTAAATGTTAAAAAGCTATTCACAAATATCACTCATTTCAACATCAATTAGGACCCTATAATATTAATATCTTATGGAGAGGTTGTATAATTCAAATAATAAAGTAATACTAAGTGCATAACACCAATGTTCTATCTCATAGGGAGGTGTAATTATAGTATTTAGAAGAATTAGACTTCATTTGAGACGGCTTTCATTCTGCTTCTTAAAATATTTTTTAGTACAAAAGTTAAAATTTTTGTACTTAAAACCTACTTTAAGAAGCAATAAAAAAGTCGACCCAAATGAAGTCTTAATTGGTTGTATATGACCTCAAGCTAGCCTACGTCTGGCTGATTAGAGTTCCCACTGCTCGATCTTATCTTCATTTGAATAAAATTTTAGCTTAATTTTTAAAATTGGTGGTTACCGCAAAGCTCTAATTTGAGGTTACTATAAAGCTCTAAGTACAAGCTACTATAAAGATTTAAAAGAACCAATAAGAAATTGTGAAAGTAAAAGTTGGGAAGGGAATAGTAAAATTTTAAATTTTTAGGTTTTCTTTGGGGTTACTTTTTTAGTTTTTTGTGCTTTCTAAAATCATTTTTTAGTACAAAAAATTTTTGCACTAAAAAACTGTTTTACAAAATATTAAAAAAAGCATCACAAACAAAATCTTACTTGAATTAATTAGAAATGTTTTTTTTTCTTTTTTTTTTTTTTGGAAAATTGTTAGTGTTGCGTCCTAGAATATTCGCGGCAGTGAAGAAATATAAAGTTTATCGTCTTAGCATTGTATGAAAATCCGGCACACAATCGGATAAGGAGAGAGGGTCTAGTATTTATAAGACACCAAGATTTTTACGTGGAAAACCCCTGTAAAAGGGGGAAAAACCACGGGGCCTAGCCTTTGCAGTTATACAAGATGAAGCCCTTCTTAAAGAGAAGGACCTTAGCTGATGTTTTAAACGTACAAGACATGTTTGTTTGGTTGGAAGATCCATTGTAGGTGATGGAGGTCGGAAGGACCGTAATCTGCAGGAGAGAGTTTAGAAAGATTATTGTCTGGCGATGTAGGTCGGAAGGACCGTAGCAGGCGATAGAGGTCGGAAGGACCGTAATCGATAGGTGACCGGGGGTCTGAAAGACCGTAGTTGGTAGGAGACCGGGTCAGAAAGACCGTTGTATGTTGATGGAGGTCGGAACAACCATTGTAGGCGATGGAGGTCGGAAAGACCGTAATCGGCGGGCGACGACGGAGGTCATAAAGACCGTTGTCTGGCGACGGAGGTCGGAAAGACTGTACTTTGCATGCAACATAAGTCAGGAGGACCGTAGTCGGCGAGTGACGTAAGTTAGGAGGACTGTAGTCGGCGGGCAACGGAGGTCGGAAAAACTGTTGTCTAACGAAGAAGGTCAGCGTCAGGTAGAAGTCCAATAATGGAAAGAAATTCATTTTCGGATATACGTCCAGCGAAAATTCGATAACCAGTAGAAGTCCTGCGTCGCGTAGAAACTTGGCGAAGAGTGAAGGTTCGACGTCGGGTAGAAGTCCCACGTCTGTTGGTGGCCGAGAAGAATTCCGGCATCACTTGGGTGGAGTTTTGGCGTCAGGAGGGAACTTTGTCGTTAATTGAGAAGAATTTTAGCATCCCGTGGAAGTCGGGCATAATTCCGGCGTCATTTGGAGTTCGGGCGGATTCGACGGTGGTCGAGGAGGAGCTGATTCTCCTCCTCTTCTTCTTCTCTTCTTCTTGCTTCAGTCCCCCTCTTATGAGGAATGATGGATCTATTTATAGTTTTTCTGGAGTGGCATAGCTCGTAAATAGGCGTGAGATCAGGGGAAAATAAGGAGTGGTCAAATGGACGGCTGATATTGAATCCTTTGATCGTACACAGTTCGTCAGACATTGAAGGTCTTAATGATGTCAGAATTTGACGATCTTGGGTTCGTTGGATTTGTCTCGTCGAGCCGCTCTATTTGACTAGAAGCTCATTAAAATTGGAGACTGTTTGGTAACTCAAATTGTGGTATGAACTTTCCAACCACACTTCGGGTGCTTGATTTGGGCTCATTTGGACTCGGAATGAGTTGAATTTGGTGTCGTTGGGTTCGTATTTCTGATACGCTCAGTTTAACTATAAGTTCGCTGAAATCGGAGTTCAGGTGCTCCCAGATTTAATTTTTGAAGTTTCCAACTTGATTTTTGCGTCGAGATTATTTCATGATAACGTTCTCAGTTGACTTCATACACAAAGAAGGGTAAGTCAAATCGTACTTCAATTATATATATATATATATATACAGAGAGAGAGTGTGTGTGATATTATTATTTTTATTTGAATGTTGAAATAAAAAATAATTTTTTTTTTTTTTTTCAGAAATAAAACTTGGCACCAACAAGAAGTGAGGCTGTTAGTGCATTCAGCTCTTTTCTCTCGGAAATGCCGTTTGTTGGGCACCCAAAGCGAAGTTCATGAGCCTAATCTCAGGTCATTTTCTCGTGTTGGTGAGGATTGCCATGGGGCAATGTACAAGATGGTTTATGGGGTTGCCACTCATGCGAATGGTCTCTTAAGAGCCGTGTAATGTGCTAGTTGGGGACCTCGTTAACATGCAATGTTACCACTGTGGGGTATTAGATGTGTGTATATTCATCATAATGGAAATATTAATGGAAAAGCATTTAATAGAATAAGCTAGCTATATTAAATATATATATAATATGAAATTATTTAAAATTATTCAAAAAATCCTTAATTAAAAAAGAAATCTAGGATTTGTTTGGAATCAATTGCTACAACATTTGATGAGCATTTGGGTTGTCGGGTTGACCCGGATCCCACCCGGATAGGAAAACGGGTTGGAAATTCGAACCCGGATCCGACCCGATGGGTTGTTGAGTTGACCCGACCCGACACAGACTCGGACGCACGCGAGCGCGCGATGGCACGGACTCGGATGCTGGATGCACGCGGGCTGGCGAGGCGAGCGGCAAATGCGCAGGCGCGCGATAGTACGGATGCTCGCGGGCAGCAAAGGGCGCGCTATAAAGTGCTGGCAGACGTGGGCAGGCTGGTAGCTTCGCGGCAGGGGGCAGGGCAGCAGCGCGGGCAGGGGCGGGCGGGGTCCTTGGGGAGAGATTTAATTTATAAAGCAGCTTTTAGTACAAAATTTATTTTTTAATTTAAAAAATTATTATACTAAAAACTGTTAAAAGCAATAAAAAGACGTCCCAATAAAACCTCAGAAAATGGGCGAATTATTGCATCCGATCACCTGGCATCCAGACAATCAATCCGGATGCGCCCATCACCAAAATACAGTGGGGTCCGGTGTATTTTGCTGATGTGTCACGCTGGATTGATGTCCGGACGAATCCGGACACCGGACGCAATAACTTGCCAAGAAAATGACATGACTTGCTCATGCATTTTGAACTTGCCAAAGTTGCTTCTCTCCATTCAGTCCAAAACCCAACTAACTAAATTAAAAGCTCAGCCATAAATGGGAGCACTAAGCCAAACTCACCATAATTAACCGCACAATATCTCACAACTAACGACACTTTTCAAATCGATTTAAGCCAATGTTTTCAGTTTTTTTCTGCTTGGGATTATCCTTTTGATTTAATCTTTGCAGAATAAATTATAGGCTTAACACAATTTATTAATTAGTGTAAAAGCAATGTGATTAATTAAAAGCTTAATTAATTTTGGCCTATGTTGAGCTATCTTAATAACATATATTGGGACCTTTTTGTCTGCTGATTTGATTTGGCTTTTTAAAACTGCAATTTTTCAAAATATTATATCATATAATATATATATATATATATATATAAAATAT